>NC_056747.1:1162841174-1163153674 GCF_019279795.1 Protopterus annectens | reverse complement strand
GGGGACTCCTGTCTGATCTCGTCTGTCAACCTTTCCATCACCATTGCAAATAAGAAAGGGCTCAGAGCTGATCCTTGATGTAACCCCACCTCCACCTTAAACGCATCCGTCACTCCCACCGCAGACCTCACCGCTGTCACACTACTCTCGTACATATCCTGTACCACTCTTACATATTTTTCTGACACTCCTGACTTCCTCATACAATACCACAACTCCTCTCTAGGCACCCTGTCATATGCTTTCTCGAAGTCTGCAAAAACACAATGCAACTGCTTGCGACATTCTCTGTACTTCTCCATCAACACTCTCCGTGCAAAGATCGCATCTGTAGTGTTCTTTCCTGGCATGAAACCATACTGCTGATCACTAATCATCACGTCCCTTCTTAACCTTGCTTCCACTACTCTTTCCCATAACTTCATGCTGTGACTGATCAATTTTATCCCTCTGTAGTTACTACAGCTCTGCACATCACCCTTATTCTTAAAAAAATCGGTACCAAAACACTTTTTCTCCATTCCTCAGGCATCCTCTCACTTTCCAAGATTTCATTAAACAATCTGGTTAAAAACTCCACTGCCATTTCACCTAAACACCTCCATGCTTCCACAGGTATGTCATCTTGGCCAACAGCCTTTCCATTCTTCATTCTCTTCATAGCTATCCTTACTTCCTCCTTGCTAATCCATTGTACTTCATGATTATTATGACCTATGATTGGATGGGTAATAGGAAATTCACCCCGGGGATCACTTATGTGGTTCTGCTTGACAGGGGCACAGGAAAATAATTTTCTTGGGTGGCGAAAGCTAGGGCACATTTTTGGCTAGGCTTGTATAGGCCCTAGGGCCAATAGCCTAGTACCTACCTATGAACCTATTTACTATCCCTACATCATCCAACCTTCTCTCCCTCTCATTCTTTTCATTCATCAACCCCTCAAAGTACTCTTTCCATCTCCTCAACACACTCTCCTCGCTTGTGAGTATGTTTCCCTCATTATCCTTTATCACCTTTACCTGCTGCACATCTTTCCTAGCTCGGTCCCTCTGTCTAGCCCATCGGTACAGGTCCTTTTCTCCCTCCTTAGTGTCCAACCTTTCATACAACTCTTCATATGCCTTATCCTTAGCCTTCGCCACCTCTCTCTTTGCCATGCACCTCATCTCCATATACTCCTGTCTACGTTCTTCATCTCTCTGACAATCCCACTTCTTCTTTGCCAACCTCTTTCTCTGTATACTGTCCTGTACTTCCTCATTCCACCACCATGTCTCCTTGTCGTCCTTCCTCTGTGCAGATGTGATACCAAGCACCTTTCTAGCCGTCTCCCTTACTAGCACTGCTGTAGTTACCCAGCTATTTGGTAACTCTTCACTGCCACCCAGTGCCTGCCTTAACTCATCCCTGAACTCCACCTCTCAATTACCCTTTTTCAATTTCCACCACTTGATCCTTGGTGCTGCCTTCACACTCCTCCTCCTCTTCTTGATAACCAACGTCATCCTACAAACCACTCTCCTATGCTGCCTAATGACACTTTCTCCGGTCACCACTTTACAGTCTCCAATCTCCTTCAAACTGACCCTCCTACATAAGATATAATCCACCTGTGTGCATCTTCCTCCACTCTTGTATGTCACCCTATGCTCCTCTCTCTTGTTAAAATACGTATTCACCACAGCCATGTCCATCCTTTTCGCAAAATCCACTACCATCTGACCTTCTGCATTCCTTTGTTTAACACCATACCTACCCATCACTTCCTCATCCCCTCTGTTCCGTTCACCAACATGCCCATTGAAATCTGCTCCAATCAGCACTCTCTCACCCTTGGGTACAGTCATCACCACTTCATCCAATTCACTCCAAAATTTTTCTTTCTCATCCATTGCACACCCAACTTGTGGAGCATACGCACTAACAACATTCATCATTACACCATCAATTTCCAGCTTCATAAACATCACTCTATCCGACACTCTTTTCACCTCCAAAACACTCTCAGCATACTGTTCCTTCAGAATAACTCCTACGCCATTTCTCCTCCCATCCACACCATGATAAAACAATTTGAACCCACCTCCGATACACCTAGCCTTACTCCCCTTCCATCTCGTTTCTTGCACACACAATATACCAACCTTCCTTCTGTCCATCATATCAGCTAGCTCTCTCCCTATACCAGTCATACTGCCAACATTCAAAGTTCCGACCCTCACTACCACAGTCCTAGCCTTTCTCCTCTCCTCCTGCCTTCGGCCATGTCTTCCGCCTCTTCTCCTTCTTCGGCCAACAGTAGCCCAGTTTCCGCCAGCACCCTGGAGGCTAACAGTACTGGTGGCGGTCGTGTTAACCTGGGCCTCGACCGATCCGGTATAAAATTTTTTCTTGGTGACTGCATGAAATATATATATAGGTCTACTTCAAAATATCGAAGATCCACATCAGCAAATCCCAAATAATCGAGACCAAAATAACGAAACTTCGCTTACACAAAACTTTAAACCAGCGAAAATGTTCACCGGGAAACTAAGCACTTGGCCACTCGGACAACATACACACAACAAAGCGTTAAAAACCCACCAAAATGGGGGGTAAAGCCCCCCTCACCCCAATGTGGGGAGCTTTGCCCCCCACCCCCCAATTAAATATACCAACTCCAAGATCGCACTATAGTGGAGAAAAGAGCAAATACCTCCATTGTGGCCTAGTAATTTATTTCCCGGGCGTCGTTTTTGATGATGTGACCGTTCTTGTTAGTGAGGTTGCGATATTCTCCTCTCGATGTTTGGGATTCATGGATGTGGGTCTTCGATATCTTGAAGTAGACCTGTATGGGTGTGTGTGTGTGTGTGTGTGTGTGTGTGTGTGTGTGTGTGTGTGTGTGTATATATGTAAATTGTATATGTAAATACATATGTATGTATACACATAACATATATATATATATATATATATATATATATATATATATATATATATATATATATATATACACACACACACACACACACACATATAGATGTGTGTGTATAGTGTGCATTTAATACATACATTTTAATGTCTGAATGTATGTAAATGTTTAAGTATTGCCGTCTAATGCTCATGTTCTGATATGACGTGAATTCTGATCCTAGTTAAATGGTCTTTTCAGAAGTGCACCATGCATAGTTGGTGGAGATTATCGGTTTTAAGCCAGCTCGTCAAAGTATAACTGTCTGTATTAACCTAATATGCTTTGCTCCAGTGGTTGGTCAGTCTTTTAAAGTTGTTTAGCTTTGTTTATTTTGCATCCCTCCATATGTAATTCAAAAATTGGGTTCAGCACCAAAAAAGTGAAATATACGGTTTATTCCAAGAAAAATCAAACCGGTTTCGGCACTTTAGCCTTCATCAGTGATACATCATTCTCCAGTACAAATCACACATTTATACTGCCAGCATTCATTAGATAATTAGTTAATTAACGTGTTAAACACACAGTATGTAATCATTTAAAGGCACAGATATTTAGTCATTTAAAAAAATATATATATATATATACACATATATAGAAACAAAAAGAGACCCTGTACAACATTAGAAAGCATATATAGTTATTCATGCAAAAAAATGAATAACAAGTCAAGAAAATATATATATATATATCAGCTTATTCTTAATACCTTCACAAATGATCACTAAGACCTGGTGTAAACAGAGCCCCTAAGTTAATTATCCATCTTTTTTCCATATTATTCAATATACTGTGCCAACCCTGTTTTTGTGATCTATCCCCCTGTATTTTGTCAATAATACAGAAATGAAATACGGCTGATGTATGTATACAAACATGTCTGTAAAATGCATTGGTCAAACGTTTATTCCGAATGTCCCCCATACGTTCTGACATTCTTATTCTGAAGGTCCTAGATGTTTGACCAACATAAAATGCGGAACAAGAACAAGTGGCCAAATAGACCACTCAGTCTGTTCTGCAATTAGCAAAATGTCTGATTTTATACACAGATTTTGTATTGTTGCTCGAAAATTCCTTAGCTTTGTACATATATTTACAAAAAGAGCAGAACAATTAACCATCTTAGGGGACAAATTGTTGGGTTCATTTTTTTGCGGACACTGCTTGGTACACTGTTCCTGTAAAAACAACTTAAATTGCTTTAATTATTCTTTCATTTATTTTTTGCTATGAACACTTTACCTTAATGTAAATGCTGCAACTTGATGATGTTGCATACATACATTTTTTTACATTATGCTTTTCTTTATTAACATTTCTTTGAGTGTACTTGAGTGCTTCTATTAATGTTAAACCCTGCTTTTCTGAGGTACAGTTAATGAATGCTACCAAAGCTGGCATTCCTACTTAACACTTGTGTGTGATGTGATGAAGGTAAAATATCAAAATGAGTTATGAATGAGATTACCACAATTTAACTGTTCTGCCTGAGTAACTCTGTTTCTAATGTAGAGAAACGGTGATTTACATTGAAAAAAACAGTTCAGTGGGAGTTGTTAATAGTAGTTTGGGAATCTCTACTGAGAAATATTTGCAGTTACAGTTGGAGATTTTATGGTTTATTTCAACATCTTCATATTGCCACGCAACTTTTTGCTGGTCTATAATTGGTAACATAGCCACTTCCTTTCCTTCATCCCTGTCACACACCATTTATGAAGCATTTTAGCCTTTCATGCACTTTCATCCTTAAAATGTTTAACTGTTTTGTTTTCTTGGCTCCTATAACAGATTTTGTTTGTTTAATAACATCTTCATTTCATTTTTGTTTATCATGCAGGCCTACCTTTTAAAAGCATCCCTGTATATTTTCATATCCTTACCTCATTACCTCCACTTGTATTGTCATTTAGTCAGGTCGCAGCTCTCTCTTACATTCTTGCTGCCTCCAGTTTTCTCTTTGCCAGCCTCCAATTACCTTCTGTAACCTGTGGCTGTGATGCCTTCCTCACGAGGTTTTCAGATAACATTGAGAGGTTCAGGCACATAATTTTATAATCTGTTATTACAAGTTAGTATTTAGTTGCCCATGTATTGGGGTTTGGCTGCCTTGCCTGCAAGGCATAATTTGCATAGTATAAATAAGCAAAAGCACCTCTCAGTTGATAGTCTGTCTGAGCTAAGATATGTCGTTATTATATATCATGTGGCACTAGCATATTTTCTTAATGTGCAGAATTCCTTTCAGGTTTGAATGTGACATACATCTGCTGCTTGTTTTTGATATCACCATCAGTGGGTTTAGGTTTTTCAAGTTTAGGGTGTTTATTGTTGTTGTTGTTATTATTTTGTACTGTTTGTACTTTGTGGCATAGCTGAAGAGGTTCTAAGGATGATGTAAAGGCTTGAAACTGGAAAATACTTTGCATTAACGCCTCTGTGTAAGCTATATTCTACCTTGTATGTGTATTGCATTATAAAGGGGATGTTGCTGATTACATGTAGATTATTAAATTTACATTATCTGTATGTATGACAATATCAATTTATAGTATGGTTGTGTGTGCGTCTGATATCTTCCAGTTAGGTAGGTTCTGTGATTTGCACACTTCATGCAGAATTCTGCTCCATCCCTTTTAAAACTGGAAAATTTTTAAGTATAGAGGTGGATTACAGTCAGTAAATACTGATTATTATTTTACTTCAAGTACATGTTAATTCACATCCTTTTTTTCTGTTAACTTTCTAAGTTAATAGTACCAGTATTTAGAAAATGCCCTAATTTGGGACCTTCTTCTGTAATTATTTTTGCTTTGTCTGTAGTTTTATATGCAAATGTTTGAGAGCATATGGCTGCAGCAGTACTTTGGTCTTGTTTCTGAATGAGTTTTTCATGTATGTACCATTTCCTCATGTACCACAGTATCACTTGTATTCCAGGAATGCAAGATGTTTTGTGTTTCACTGTTGCAGTCCTGACTTGTGGGATTTTCTGCCATGAAATCCCTTGGCTGACCCGATTGTCAGAGAAAATTCTTTCCTCTTCCTAAGGCTGGCGGACACCCTGATCAACATCGGTATGCTAGATTATATAGGGAACCAGCCTTTGTCATGAAATCAGTCTTTTTCTGACATCTAATCCCAAAGCAGCATTTCAGTTTGTCAGTCAGTCTACACCATAGAAAAGTAATTGGAAATATAAGAACCCCATTGGGGAACTCCTTTCTTTTGCCTTAAACTCATGTCAGATAAAGTGAATAATTGTCTCTCGATCAAGTACGTGTCCTCTCGTAAACTTTTTACAAATAATACTAATAAGCGCTCTTACTATCAAAAATATTGGAAGCTTCTCCTTGAACATATACTAAAAGAATAGACTATGTTGGTAAAGAGTTTTGTTTTTAACAAGGTATGTATACCCAAGTACTTTCACTAAATCTGCTGTAATATTATTTTAAAAATGTGTATGTCAAACTTAGTAGTGTTTCCTTCTGGTGACTTTGGAACATAGTTTTCCTTACACCTGATGTTTATGTAGCACTTGTATATATTGCATATAGTTTTGGTTACAGTGATTGATCTATTTACTTGTTTCAGGTATGTTGTATATTCTATACGATAGTTCTGTTTCATATTGTCTCTATAAATATTATAACCTATATGATTAATTAAAGATGTATATTTTGTGAAAAAGTAAAATATTTTTGTAAAAAAAAAAAAAAAAAAAAAAAAAAATAGTCTCCGCTGTGGTAAGCAAATGCCACACAGAGATTTCCATTTGCTTTGTCACCTGTTTAGGCCCAGATCACGATGCCCCTAGTTGCTGCTTTTGTGCCTGCTTTAACTCTAGGACAGTCAAACGTAGGGCTGAGATTTTAACTAGATTTCTTAGTCTTGGATCTTCTCATTAGCATCCAATGTCATCCAGCGGTCCTTTGGAGGTTGAGCAGCCTAGGAGTAAGATGGAAAAAGATAAGACACCCAAGCTTAGGCCCTCAGACGACAACCTTATCCATCTGTCTTTCCTTCTAGGCTTGTGATTGTTGAAGAAGGCTGAGGCACTTTCACAGCCCCCTTCTGCCTCTGTTGAGACCCATTTGGAGTCTGACATGCCATTGGGTCCCTCTACTTCTGCACAGGTCCTTGCTTTCAGCTCATCGGTCGGTTTCTGGGCCGCTGTGCAGGCCTCTGCTTCCGAAGAGCATTCTCTTCCTGGCAACATTCCTTTGTGGCTTCAACCTACACTGATTCATCTTTCTTCCAGAGAGACAGGTGTCAGGTTGTCAGACGTCCCTAGGCCCAAGGCCAAAGTGACTCCTAATAAAAGTACTGCTGCTGAGCCTTCGCCTAGGCCTACTGGCTTCCTTTCTCAGGGATACCAACAGGACTTCGACTAACTGAAGACCTGATCTCCACTGTTGGATCTAGACAAGCACCAGCAGATGCCTCCCCAGGTAAAAGGAAAAGTGATCCTACTTCTGAGGCTTTCCCATATCCCTTTGAATTTGATGAGGATTCAGCCCTAGAGGGGTGTAGTTCTGAAGAAGGACCCTTCCTCACTTCTTTTGAGGATTCAGATTCAGAAGAGAGCCTGGCCTCTGCCTCCTCCCCCAGAGGATATCACCTTTGATGAGACTGTCTGTGCTATGTGGGAACATTTCCGGTGGGAAGCACAGGAATATTCTCAGTCAAAAAAAAGAATTACGGAGCTTCTGTATCTGCCAGAGCAAAAACCTCTTCCTAATCCACCAATTGTAGAGATGGTTGGGGACATATTTCAGGATTTCTCCTTAAATCCTGTCTGTCTTCAGCCACTTGAAAACCAAACAGGTTTTGTATAGAGTACACGACTCCCATAAATGCCTTTTGAAAAATCCTTCTGCTGATCCAGAGGTGGTCACCCCAGGGCCCAAAGGGGCAAGAGCCAGTTCTTCTGGAAACCCTTTGGTTATGGATAAAGAGAGCAGAGCCCTTGATAGATTTGGGGAAAAGGTATATACATCAGCCACCCTTACTGTGAAGATTGTCAACTCTCACTTTCTCATGATTAAATATCAGCAAACAATTCTGGATCACATTAAACAATAGGTCTCTTCACTGGAGGATAAAAACCTTTTAAAAGAGCTTTTGGATCTTTCCCATTCCAGTTCTGAGGTAGCAAGGCATTCCTTACACTGTGGCTATGATGCTGTGGAGGCTTCTAGCTGGGCAGCTGCCACTAGCTCAGTTATTAGAAGGCATGTGTGACTTGTGGAACAATCTCTTCCTGACCATGTTAAATCCAACCTTCTTGATGCTCCCCTTGACAAGAAATTCCTCTTTGGACCTAAAGCTGAGGCTCTTCTTAAAAAGATGGAGGACAAAGCTAAGTCTGTGCAGACTGTGAACGATTTCCTCCAAGTTCAGCCTCATAGGTTTAGTAGAAACTTTTCCACTGAACACTGGTCCTTCACCTCCCAACCTAGAGGCAGATAGAGGAAAACACAAAAACACAGTGGGAACAGGACTGCTAGGCAGCGACAACAGCTGCAGAGACCCAGGCAATGGACCTCAGAAACTTCCAGGCAAGGAAGGTCTAGGCCCCAGGCTTCTGCCAGAGAGCAACAATGACCCCCCCCCCACAAGACTAGGAGGAAGGCTGTCCCTGTTCAAACAAAACTGGACTCGCATCACTTCAGACAAGTGAGTTTTGGACATTATTTGAAATGGTTACAAACTCACTTTCAAAGAGCCTTTGACTTACTCAAGCTATCCAGATAGTCCTCAGAATCAAAAAACAGAGGCCCTTTCTTAAATCCATATTTTGTGTTTTCTGGGATCAGTGGAACCAGTTCCAGAACATCAAAAAGGCAAAGGGTTCTATTCTAGGATGTTCCTAGTTCCCAGAAAAGAAGGCTGTTGGCATCCTATCTTAGATCTGTCCAACTTCAGTCAGTTTCTCCTGGTTCCAAAATTCAAAATGTTGACTCTTCAAAAACTCCTACCCATGATAGCCCCACAAGCCTTTATGGTCTCTTTGGATCTAAAAGATGCCTATCTGCACATCCCAATGTGAAATCGTACAGAGGCTTTGTATGCTTCAGACCAGGTTCCAGTCACTATCAGTTTTTAGCACTGCCCTTTGGCTTTTCTACTGCTCCAAGGGTTTTCACCAAGTGCTTAGCCCCTGCTATTGCCTTCTGCAGGACGAGAGGGGTCCAAATATACCCCTACCTGGAAAAATGCCTGATATAGGCCACAAATCTACCCAAACTTCACAAGGATCTGAAGTTGGTCCTAGACCTCTTGCCCTCCCTGGGCTTCACAAGAAATCTGCAAAAGTCCAACACTGTTCCAACCAACAGGATAGTTTTCCAGGGGGCACTCCTGGACTCGTCACTTCAAAAAGCCTTTTTTCCCCTGACAAGGTCTCCTTTTTGACCCACTGCCTTCAAAGAATCCAGCAGAAACAATGCATCTCAGCCAGAGAGTTTCTCTGAACACTGGGATACATGGCATCTTGTATCCTCATGGTTTCCCTGGCCAAGCTGTACATGAGGAAACTCCAGTGGTGCCTCAGAAATGTATGGTGCCAGCACTCTCGGCCCCTGATGACCAAGATACAGCTGATTCCTTGTCTCAAAGAGGAGTTTGCATGGTGGGTACCAGCCTGTGCCCAAAATCAAGGCCTTCCATTCAGATTCACTCCCCAGGTCCAAACTCTCACCACAGATGCCTCCAAGACAGCCTGAGGGGTCCACTTTCAGCACCTCCAATCCCAAGGGAAGTGGAAGGTTCAGTTCAAGCACAGGTACATAAACTGGAAAGAGGTTATGGCAGTGCAAAAAGGGCTGATAGCTTTCAAGGAAAAATGGGAACCAGGAGTCCTGTTAGTCATAACAGACACACCACAGTTAAGTGGTGTATAAACAGGCAGGGGGCACCACTCTTACCCTCTTTGCAGCCTAGCTATGCAAGTTTGGGAGACTGCTTATTCTCTGGGTTTGCACCTCCTGGCACAATACCTTCCATGGGCTCAAAATACTCTAGCACATCACCTCAGCAGAAACTTTATGGATCCCCATGAATGGCATCTGCATCAGGAAATATTTTTCAGCATGACCCAGAGATGGGAAGCCTCACAGATAGACCTCTTTGCCACCAAGGAAAATGCTCAACTGGGAAGATTCTGTTCCAGGATCAAACAGAAATCAGCGTGGTGAACAGATGCTTGCTCCTTTGTTTGGACTCCTGTCTTCATTTATGCATTTCCTCACTTGCCCTTATTACCTTGAGTGCTTCTAAAGATAAGAGAAGAAGGCCTACGGGCAGTACTGATAACCCCAGACTGGCCCAGGCAGAACTGGTATCCTCTGCTTCTTAAACTAATAAACCAGAGTCCATGGCTGCTGCCTCAGAGAGTCGACCTTCTCACTCAGGACAAGGGAAGGATTGTGCACCCCAGCCTGCAGACGTTCAGCCTTTTAGCTTAGATAACTCCACAGCATCCAGGAGCAAGCTTACTCTAAGCAAACATGTTTAGGACATTCTCAAGGAATCCAGAAGGCCTAGCACTAGGAAATCATACAGCTAAGTGGAAAAGATTTTCCATCTGGTGCCAGCAGCAGTACCACAATCCTTATTCATCCCAGATAAGTACCATTCTAGATTAAAAGAAATGATGAGCCAGCAAACTGTGTGCTGTGAAAATATATAAAATATATACATTTATTATATTACATAAAAGAACAAAAAAGAACAGACCGGTTTCGGCTAGAATATAAAGTGTTAAAGACAAAAACATTCATTTGTTCCTTTTATACAGTACTACAAATTTATTACATACCGTGATTGGTTACCTCATAAATATTCATTTAATCCGGGTAGAAAAAGTCCACCCAGTTTAATGATCCATTTTTTTTCTTTAGTGTCCAAGATAGAGTGTCATCCTGCTTTATTGGATCTGTTACCCATGATCCTATCAAAAATCATAAAGTTGAATGAAGCTGTGGGGTGTTTAATAGTATGCTTATACAAAGCATTGCTAATTTTCTTATGTTTTATGTCACTTAAATGCTCAGAAATTCACAATCTAAGTGGCCTTGAGGTCTGTCCTACATAAAATGCAGAGTAACTACATGAGGCCAGATAAACTACTCAATCGCTACTGCAATTTGCAAAAAAAAAGAAACCGATGTCGAAAACACCACCAGAATTCCTGCTCGAAAATTGTTTGGACTTAACTTTGGTACAGTGGCTACAGTGACCACAAGGTATGCATCCAACCAATCTGTCCCATGAAAGTATTGTTTGAGTATTAACTGTAGAGACAGACCTATTTGGCCATTTGTAATGGCTCAAATGTGAACCCATATTCTTTCCTTTACGGAACGAAAAATGACATGTATCCCCAAGAAATTGTGATAAGGTGTTGTCAGCCAATAATATATTCCAGTGTGTCCATATACAATTAATCAATGTATCGGTGTTCCTGCCATATGTGGTTGTGAATCGTATGATAGAACTAGGTCCCTGATACTTGTCCTTTTATTTAAGTAAATCCTCCCTGTTGAGGGTAGCAGCATAGTTGCTAGCTCCTAGGACATAACCCATTTTATAGCCCCATTCACGGTATGTAATAAATTTGTAGTACTGTATAAAAGGAACAAATGAATGTTTTTGTCTTTAACACTGATGAAGGCTATGAAAATATTCTAGCCGAAACCGGTCTGTTCCTTTTGTTCTTTTTATGTAATATAATAAATATATATATTTTATATATTTTCACAGCACACAGTTTGCTGGCTCATCATTTCTTTTAGCTTTGTCATTTGGAGCCATGCAATTACCTATGCGCAGGGACCCTTTTTGAAGTGACCATTCTAGATTACCCAACCAGTTTGGTTGATAAAGGCTTATACTACTCACCGTTAAAATTCACGTCTCTGCCATTTCAGCCCATATACCTGCTTTTCCTTCTGTCTTTTCCCATCCCCCTGTTAAGACAGTTTCTTAGGGGAGTCATCCATGTCAGACTGCACAGGAGGCAACCTTTCCCTCCCTGAGACCTTAACTTTGTTCTGGAAAAACTGACTCTGCCTCTTATCGAACCTGCAGCATCTGCCCTATGAAGTTTCTAACTTGGAAAACTGCCCTGCTGGCTATCACCTCAGTCATCTCTGAACTCCAGGCTGTCATGGCAGTGGAACCATTCTTCATCTTCCACCCAGACAGGCTTTCCCCTCAGAACTAACCCTTTTTTCATGCCCAAGGTGGTCACTGACACTTCTCTAAATCAAGCCATTCACTTGCCTATGTTCTTTCCCAACCCCCAGAGCAAAGAGGAAAGAATACTCCATTCTTTGGATGTGCACAGGCAGCTCCACTACTATCTTGACAAAACAAGAGCCTTGAGAAAGTATACCCAGATTTTTTTCTAAACAGACGGTCTCAAAATGGATCTCCCACTGGATCTCTTTTTGTTACAGCCATCATGGAAAAAAAATCTCCTGAGGCTGTCAGTTCACACTCCATTAGGGCTACTGCAACCTCTGCTGCCTTCTTGAAAGGGGTCCCTACTAAGGACATCCTGGAAGCTGCCACCTGGTCATCTGTGCATGCCTTCATCAAACACCACTACTTGGCAGACTTTTCAAGGTCCAGAGCAGGATTTGCCACTGCCATCCTGCAGGGCATCCTCTTCTCTCCCTAATCTCCTCCCTTCCTCTATTCAACTTTGGGAATCCTCTCACAAGTCAGGACTGCAGTAATGAAACATGAAGAACATAGTACAGTTGTGTACACTTACCATAAATGTGGATGTTTGAGTGTATTCACCATTGCAGTCTTCTTTCCCTCTCTCCTTCCCCCTTAACCTACTAAGTCATATACTTATAGCCTCTTTTCTGGCCAAGGGAACACCCTTAGCCTCTCTTCCTGTAGGGGTTCTCTTCCTCAGTTCCCTACTGCTCATTTTGGGCTCCTACCTGTTAGGGGACAACAGAAAACTGATTGTATGGTGCAGACTGGCTCCCTATATACCCAAGCGTACTGACATCGGTTAGGGCATATGCCAGCCTTAGGAGGAAGAACAAATTTTCTCTGGTAGTTGGGTTGGCCAAGGGCTTTCCCAGCAGGAAATCGCGCAAGTCAGGACTGCAACAGTGATTACACTCGAACATCTACATTTATGGTAAGTGTACACAACTGTACTTTCTGTTTTTTTTCCTTTCCACTGAATGCGTTATGGTGTGAAATGTTTCTCAACATACTGATTAAACAGATACGTGTCAGAGTATTGGTCATCTACAAGGCAAATGTGAAAGAAAGTGTTATGTTTGCTTTGAGTGCATAACTACACTTATTTAATCTCTAATATATTTTCTTATGCTCATGTTACACACACACGCGCACACACACACACACACACACACACACACACACATACATTGATGCTGTAGTTGTACACTCAGGCTGCAATCATGGCATAGTTTTTCTCTTGCCTCTTGTTTGCAAAGCAGGGTTATCAGTATCAAAGCATTGGACTGATCCTCAACTGATTTATTGTCTACATATTACAGCTGTGCACATCGTATAGCATCAGTCTAATAAAAGGCTTCCGCATGCTAGTTGCTTATCTGTTATTTTATACAAGGTAAATGAACTGATCCCCAACAACAGAATGATTATCCGCCACAATCCAGGCCCTCAGGTAAATGACAGTATACCTTATAGATATGGAGTTACAATTAATTCTACACATAATGCATTATATAAACAAGGCAGAACACAGTTTACATAATGCAGGATATATAATATACAAGGTCGAATATAGCTTACATATAGGCATAATGCACAGTATTTTCCAATAAGTAACACGTTTTTGTAAAAATAAAATTAAAAAGCACAAGTATTTTCAGAGTTCCATACAACATTTAGATGTGCATTTATATAGCTAGAGGATGTCCTTCTATTCATCTGTTGCAACATTCATTACATGAGAGAGTTCCCCACTGTAGGCGACCAGACATCGGCCAATGTACAAAAGACTTTTCCTACTGTAGCGTGAGTGGTATGTTGCATATAAGCTGTGATCAAACGTTGGCCATAAAATTGACGTACCCATGCACCATCCTCTAAACTTCTGTAACGCCAGATATGAACGGCATATTCCAACATACGGTCTGACTCTGAGTCATTTGCGATTCTTCAGATTTCAGATTAATGACCCGTTGGGGAATTCTTGACTATTTTGCCACTGACTTTGGTTAGGCTTCATGTTATCCAAGAGGGGCAAGCTTCAATGTGGAAGACAGATTCCATCCAAGGATAGCCATCTTCAGTGCTTGTTCTGCCTTGACCCAAACCTCGACTGCAAAAACTGCTCTGTCAGGCATTTTTTTCCAAAGACCTTAAGGAGTAGATTATCCTCTTTAGCTATCTACCTAGAGAATCAGAGTTTAAAGCTGCTAGCAAAAAGTGCTATGGGAGGGATCCTCGGGGCACGAGGATGAGTCGCTCTTGAAGCGGAAGGCCAAAAAGCAATGTCCTGAACCTTCTGCTACACCTCTGGATACTGCTGTCTCTCTCGAGAAGGAGGAGAGCCTGGAGGCACATACAGTTCACAGTTCAGATCCACGGGCCGAGCCTGACATCCAGGCCACCTTGGACCTGAGCATAAGCATGTCCAGAGAGGCCGAGCAGGCAACCATATCAGATGTCCGGGGAACTAGGGCTCATGATAATGAAAGGCCCTAAGGAGATTCCTCTGATCCTTGTTAGGGAAGAGGTGGACCTTACATTTGGGCCTACTACCCTACACAGGATAAACTTGCATGCAAAAAAGAAACAGAAAACCAAACATTTGTACCTACCAGAAGAAACTCTTAGCAACTGGAAAGAATTCATTCAGGGCCTTTTCAATACCCTTATGTCCCTTAGACCTCCTCCAGGTTTTACAGCTTCCTCTCCCAGTACTGTATCTCCACTTAAAAGGACGAGAGAAGAGGATTCTTCAGCTGAAGAAGCATCTTCAGGGGAGGAATCTCTGGCCTACTCTTCACAGATCCCTTCCCTATGGATTATGCCTCCCCAGAAGAGGAATCCAATGGAACAGACTCACCTTTGAAAGACCTTTCCTTTGGAGAAACTAGCTAAAATGAGAGACCGTTTTAAATGGGATAGGGCCCAAGTATCTGAATGTAGAAAAGATACTATGAGCTACTACAGGTGGAATCACCAAGCCCACCTGCTATTCCTCCTGTCTTGCCTGCCTTTCTTAACGCTTTTGCCTCAGCTTCACAGGCACTAAATTCCCAGTCAGCCATCCCCAAGAAGCCAGACCACTTCTATTAAGTCCCAGAGGGCTGCAAGTTCCTTTTCGGATGGCCTTCTGCAGACCCTTCTGTTAATTCCGTGGCTTCTGACAAACCACCCAGATTACTGCCCTCCACCCATCAGATAATGATAACAGGATCCTGGATAGGCTATACAAAAAAGTGTACACTTCTGCCACTGTAGCGTTTAGGGCCATAAATTACCAATCACACATGACCAAATTTGCTTTAGTGCTTTTGCCCCAAGTTTCACAGTTAACTGCAGACTTACCTGCCTCAGAGAATAAAACCTTGGCTACTTCCTTGCTTGATGCATCTTCTCAAGTGGCACACCACTCCATAAAATGCAGCTGTGATGCTGCAGAAGCTTCTGCCAAAACAGCTGCCTCTGGATCAGTGTTAAGAAGATTCTCTTGGTTAAGAATCCAGCCCTTACTTGAAGACATAAAAGAAAAACTTATGGATGCTCCTTTGGACAACTCTGCTTTGTTTGGCCCCGCAGCTGCTAACTTGTTCAAATCATTGCAGGAAAGAGTAAGGAATTTCAAGAATTGAAACACATTTTTGTTTCTCCAGAACTGAACTTCCAAAGAAATTATCCTGCAAAACCTGTGTTTGTACATAGGCATTCACATCACCCACAACCCAGAACAAAAAAAGAGTGACAGGAGACCTCAACAACCTAAAGCCCCTCCAACAACTCTGCCACTATAGCAGCCATTTCCAGACAAACCATCCTCTCTATGACTGTTCCCCCCTCTCATCGATGTTCCACTTTCCCCTGTCCCTCCCAGCCTGGAAAAGTATAACCTAAGACTCCTGGGTCCTCTCCATTGTTCAAAAAGGATAGTTTATGGTTTAAGATCACCTAGCCTCCTTCAGGGGGCATCTCTCAGCCTCCCAGGGAACAACTACTTTTTTAGCAGAGGTTCTGTTAGAATTAGTGAACCAAGGGACTATCCAGAGTGTTCCCAAAAAACAAATAGGAAGAGGATTTTATTCCAGGTTGTTCCTCATGCCCAGGAAAGAAGGTCCCTGGAGACCTATTCTCGACCTGTCCCATCTCAGTGCCTTTCTAAGGGTACCCACTTACCACATGCTGACCCATCAGACCTTGTTCCCACTTATTCTACCTCAGGTCTTCATGATTACTCTGGATATCAAAGATGCATATCTGCACATTCCTGTCCATCCCAGCTACAGGAAGTTTTTATGCTTCTCTATTTTATTATGGCATTTTCAGTTCTGTGCCTTGCTCTTTGGACTTTCTACCACACCAAGGGTCTTCAACAAATACTTAGCTCCTCTGATTGCCCACTGCAAACTTCAGGGCATACACATTTCCTTATCTGGACAACCTCCTCCTTCTACTTAACTCCACAGAGGAACTGGAACAAAATATTGCCTTTACCATCAATCTTCTACAAAGTCTGGGGTTCACCATAAACTTAAAGAAATCAGTTCTCAGCCCTTCACAGGATCAGAATTTCCTGGGGTGCAGGATGCAAGCAGATCTTCTCTACCTCCACAAAAGGTACAGGACCTCACCCTTTACTTCAGAAATCTTCTGCTGGTTCAGCACATTACAGCCAGAGAGTTCATCAGGGTCTTGTGCTTCATGGCATCCACCATTCCCATACTCCCCTTTGCCAAACTCTACATGAGAAAATGGCAATGGTATCTAAAGTCAGTTTGGATGCAACACCAGCACCCCTAGAATTCTGCTTTCCTGTCATCCCCTGTCTAAAGAAATAACTTACAGTGGTTGGTACATCATGTCACTCAACCCAGGACTCCCTTTACACCCTGTTGCTCCACATCATGAGATCTTCACAGACGCCTCAGACATAGGCTGGGGAGCAACCTTCAGGCACCTGAAAGCACAAGGGGTCTGGTCTCCCTCTCAACTGAAGGAACCTATCAATGTAAGGGAGATGAAGGTGCTGCTTTTGGCCATAAAGACCTTCCATCCTCTCTTCCAACCAGGACATCGAAACCTGTTCACAGACAATATGACATTCCTCTGGTATGTGAACAGAGGTGACCAAATCCTCTCTGTTATGCAGGCTAGCTCTTTAGACTTGGGTGCTGGAAATAAAATTCCAGGTGACCCTTCAGGCAGTGTACATCCCATCTTCACAGAATTGTGTGTCAGGCTTACCTGAGCAGGTCCCAAATACGATCCTACAAGTGGATGCTTCGAAGGAATGTGTTTCTGGACATGGTATTCCTGAAACAGACCTGTTATGGCTCCCTCATGAACAGATAGCTTCCACAGTTTTGTTGGAAAGTGGACATCCTTTCTTACTCTTGGAAGGGGATGTTTCTATATGCATTTCCTCCCCTTCCCCTCATTCCAGCAGTCCTGTCCAAAATTCAGAAGGACAAACCAATACTCTTGCTGGTGACTCCCTTCTGGCCAAGACCACACTGGTTCCCTCTCCTCCTTCATTTAGTCAAGGCCAGTCACAAGTTACCTCACAGAGTGGACCTTCTCACACGAGACAAAGGGATCCTCATCCATCCCCACTTTTCAACTCTCCAATTGATCCTGTGGGTAATAGGGTACTAATTCCTTTCAAACACTTATTCTCTGAGGAATTGCTTACAGTCCTGCAGGAGGCCAGGAAACTAAACACCAGGAAATCATATTTAGCCAAATGGAAGAGATTTTCAATCTGGTGTCTGAAACAAAACCATGCCCCACTGACAGTGGAAATTCCCCTGGTTTCATCTGATTTGTGTGAATTTCTCAACGCTGACTTGGCTTGCTCTTCAGTGAAAGCTTATGCCAGCAATATCTGCCTGTCTGTCTCTGTTTTCCCCCTTAGCTTGCAGATTTGAGGCTAAACAATTTCTTAAAGGTGTCCTACACATTAGACCTCCAAGAAAACCTATTCCACTTCCCTGGGCCCTTAACTTTGTTTTGGAAAAGCTGACTCTTCCACCCTTTGAGTCAGCTTCTGATCTGTACTGCTCCTGCCTGGAAAATGGTTTTACTTCTACCCTTAACTTCAGCCAGACGAGTGTCTGAGCTACAGGCCCTTATGGGATCTCCTCCCTTTCTGGTCTTCCACAAGGACAGGATTTCCCAGTGCATAAACCCCTCATTTATGCCTAAGGTAGCAAATGACTTGTCTTTAAAACAGTCCATCCACATACCTATCTTTTCCCTTCCTCCCAGAACCCTATTGAGAGGGTGCTTAATAGTTGAGATGTTCACAAACAACTTAGATTTTATTTAAACAAAACCAAATCTGTTAGAAAGTCAGATCAGCTTTTTGTTTCTTACCACCCCATGGTCCTGGGAGGTGCTGTGTCCAAGCCGACTGTTTCCTCCTGGATTTACAAGACCATTACCTTTTGCTACACTCACCATGGTAAGACTCTTTCCCTTCCTTTGTTAGGGCACACTCCACCAGGGCTGTTGCCTCATCTGGGGCCTTTTTCAAGGGATTGGACACTAATTCAATTCTTGAAGCAGCTACATGGACTTCAGTCCGTACCGTCACCAAACACTACAAATTAGATGGAATCTCTAAATCTAGAGCAGGGTTTGTCAGAGCTGTACTGCGTGGGTCTCTGGAAAGCTCTGCTGTACCTTCCTCCCTTACTTCATGAGCTTTGGTATTCTCCCTCATGTAATGAATACTGCAGCAGATGAGTAGAAGGACATAGAATAGTTGTGTAAAATCTTTTACCATAACAACAGATGTTCTTCTCTTCACTGTTGCAGTATTAGTATTCTTATCCTTCCCTTCTTCCCTCGGGCCTGGCTTGCTTATTGGATGATTCTTACACTACTTCCTTTGGCTGGCATTCCTCTTGGGGCAGTCACTTCTGAAGATGGTTACTCTTAATGGCTGATGTTTGATCGCAGCCTACCATGTACCCTACAGTAGTAAAAGTCTTTTGTATACTGGCCGACGTCAGGTCGCCTACGGCAGGGAACTCCCTCATGTAATGAATACTGCAACAGTGAAGAGAAGGACATCTGTCATTATGGTAAGATTTTACACCAGTATTCTTTCAGCAGATTTTATTCTGTTATATGATTTGACTGAGTAGCTAGTATTTTTGGAAATGATTTCTTCAGTATCCTTTAAACAGCTGTGTTTATATTTAAGAGCAAGGTGTACTGTTTTTTTTTTTTTTTTTTTTAAATGAAGTAGCTTTATCAGTAAGACCATGTATTTTTGTATGCACGGTCTGTATATGGGCAGTATGATGACCCCCTCCCTGTCTGCTGAAGTTTACAGTCAAGTTATGCCCCTTACATGCTGTCACTTTTTACACAGATTGACCATGATGTGCATATGCTCCGCTTACTCATACATTAAGACCTAGTATGGGAGTCAGAAGCTGGGACCTGCAAAATTACCTCAATCAACAACCCTTGCCCTTCTGTTGTGTGAACATGGGGAAGGGGCTAGGAGGTCTGTCAGGATCCAGAGGGTACTCTGCAGTCATTTTTGACACTCCCTCATTCATTTGAGGGGACTGTGAAGGTGTCTTGTGTCCTTTGACAATCATAAGCCTAGGTGGACTGGCCAGTGATAAAGCTGTGTTATCTGCCACCCTTGAAAGTTTTAGACATTTCTCCCTGCCCTTATGGTAGGAGTCAAAAACAGAAGAACCAGCGTATGCCAATGCACGTGAAGATCCCTGATGCCCTTTTTCTTAGTAGTGTGCAAGGGATTCCACCCTATGACAGCTGGTGCCCTTGTTAAAATGAGCATAATGGGGACAATTGGGAAAATCACTCTCTAAGCCTAAGCAGGATAAACAAAAAGAATGAAAGTCACATTGTGGAGTCTGTGACAGTATTTGTCCAAGAACTCATCTAGCAAACCAGAAAAAAGAAAGTTTGCCCAGTGGGACACTTAGTTTTATGATGTACTCTGTTGTTTGGACTAAAGTCTGTGATGTGGATGCTTCAGGTTCTGATGGCAGGTAAGAGCTGTAAAATGACAATAGCTGATGACCCTAATACCTAGATGTCCTGACGTCAGGTGCAAGGTATATGCCAGTCCAGTAGAGGGGGATTAATTTCTGGTACCCTGCCCATCCAAGGGCTACCACAACACGAATAATCCATATAGTTATTACTGTAACAGTAAAGGCAGTCATACATCTACATTTATGGTAACTAGACATGAGTATGCTTTCTTTACATTAGTTGCATCCTTGGTATACTGCCATTTCATATCTGAATTAACTTTTTAAGCCTTTTGTGTTCCTTTTCAGAGTTTCCGATGAGGAACAGTTGTGTGCATTGCTGACATAGAATACCTGCATGTCCTTACTGATGAGTACTTGAATTATTTGCATCCTACTTCACTGCCACATCCAAACTGTTGTGACAGCCTTGCTAGGCACTTAAAGAGATGGTCAAAATCTGTGTATCCATTAGCAGCTTTTTAAGGTACACAGGGAAAGATGAAAAGAGTGTATGTCCTTGGTGTAATAATAAACATGCTAGGTTGTCCAGGAAGCAGCTTTTTAAAGATATTATCCATAACCAGCATTTGTGGGTTTGGACTAAAAAGTTGCATCTACCTTCTTTAACATTGCAGAAATTTAAAGTCTGCACCTTAAACATTGATAAACCCATTTCAGGAATGTACAGTAGACAAACCTCAAAACTATATATAATAAGTGTCACTTTGACAAGCCGTAAAATAAACTGGAGGAATGCACATTCTAATCTTAATCATCTAAGACTTTGTAGTACTTTAGTTAGAAAAGAATGCACACACACTAAATATAGATTTAACCCATCATGACTGTACATTCAGTCAGTTAAAGGAATGCACATCCTTATTGTAGCAACAGCTGCCTTATACCATACAGGAAATAAGTCAGAAAAGTGCACATCCTTAAAAGTTTGTTCTGTCTTTCACTGGATAATGAGTCAGCACACTGCACACCCTAAGTGTAGCAATGCTTATCCTCCTTTGTACAAAAATGTCAAAACAATTTGAATAGTGAATGGATCCACAAGCCTTTGACTATATATTTCATGAGAAGTCATTGACAGGGACACATCACGTTGAATGGTTGCACTGCGTACTAGAAACTCACATGGCTATAGAATGCAGTTGTCACACTAATCTCTTAGCTTTTATATTCCACTGCAGACATTTCAGTACAGCATTGGGAGTCTGTGCTGTATTCCTCCAGTGCTATTTTTTTGAGAAGATGTATCCAGGTTCCCAGCTGTGTGCTCTGGTTGATTGGTTGGCATATATTACCCCACAGGATGCACAGTAGCAATTTCCACCCACACGATGTTCTTCGTGTTTCACTGTTGCAGTCATCACACTTGGGTTATCCTGCCAGGGGTAGCCCTCAGTCGGCCCGAATACCAGAGGCTTAGTATTTCTGCGTCAGTTGCAACCTCTCCAGGACTGACATCAGGTCGTCAGTGGTATAAAAACAGGCAGCCGATGCCATTACATCAGTCTTTCTTGCCAAGAAGCCCAAAGCAGAAGCAGTTCGCACGAGTGCTGGTCGGCCGCTACCTGAGTTTTCATTTCCTAAATTGAAGTTGAAGTCTTCTAAAGCTAAGTACCCCATTAGGGATCCTTTCTTCTTGCTCTAACCTATGTCAGAAAAAGTTAACAATTGTCTCGTCTGTGGAAAGCAAATACCACACTGAGATTTTGATTCTTACTGCGTCACCTGTTTAGGCCCAGACCACAACGTCCCTTGCTGTCGGTTTTGTGCTTTGTTCAACACCAGAACTATACGTCGTTGGGCCCTTATTGTAGCTAAAGACTTTCTCTGGCGAGCTCCGTATTCTGAAATGGCTTCGGTAAGCCATCCGACTACCGATTTTCCAAAAAAAGTAAGGATAAAGACAGAGACAGACAGCACAGGTCCAAAACTGCAGACAACGCTTATGTTAAGCTAGTCGCCAGTCTGCTGGTACTCAGTGAGGTGCTTCTGCAGCCCCTGATGCCCGCTTCTATGGATTTTCAGGCCGCTGCCAAGACCCATTCGGAGTCCGGTATCCTGCAAGACTCTTCTTTGCCTACAGCACCTGTGGATGTCTCTACCTTGAATGGGTCCGGAGCCGCTGTACAGACACAGGCTTCTGAGGAAGTTCTTCGCACTACCGATATTCGACACAAACAGACAGCTTCTTTCACGTCTTCAGTTCTTTCTAAAACTACCGAGTTTCTAAGCTCCAGAGTACGAACTACGCCTAAAAAACTGACGACCCAAACTCAAGCGCCCACTTCCTGCCTTAATCTCAGATGCTTAAAATGGCGGAAGACCTTATCATGCTGATTAGAGGAAGCCAGCCTATCCCTGCTAAAAGGAAAAGGGACGTGTCCCCAGCAGCTTTATCTGACCAAGAGTCCGATGACTCTGATGTTTCTTATTATGAAGACATGCCCTTATCTGCTTATGAGGATTCAGATGCAGAGGGATCCATTCCGTCTGCCTCTCCTCCAGAGGATTTTTCTTTTGGTGCAAACCCTACATGCCTTGAGAGATCATTTCCATTGGGGATGCCAGGATTATCCTCAGTCCAAAAAGAGACTCAGGGAATTTTTAGATTTACCACAGCACAGACCCTTAGCTATCACTCCTGTTCTGGATGTTGTGGATGATGTTTTTATGAAATCCAGTCTAGCTCTTGATACTCTACCTCCCAGGAAACCTGATGGGTACTACAGAGTCCCTGACTCTCACAAATTTCTTTTCAAAAATCCTACTGCTGACCCAGAGGTCATCTCCCAAGGACCTGAAGGAATAAAAGCAACCCCACAGCTAAGAATCCCAGCCCTTCGGACAGGGATTCCCGAGCTTTAGACAGATGGGTTAAAAAAGTATACATCTCTGCAACTCTTGCCTTTAGAGCATTAAATTGTCAGTTTCACATGCTAAATTACCAGCAACATACTATGGAACTTATTAAACAAAAATTACCTACCTTCACTGTGCAGAAAATAAAGAATTACAGGAGCTTATGCATTCTGCAAGCCAAGTCAGCAAGCATACCCTGCAATGTGGGTTTGACACTCTAGAAGCATCTTGCAGGACAGCAGTCACAGGTTCTGTATTTAGAAGGCATGCTTGGCTTAAGGAGCAGACCTTGCCAGACCATGTCAAATCAAAATTATTGGACGCACCACTGACCAAAGACAATCTGTTTGGCACCAAAGCAGAAGAGGTTTTAAAAAAAATGGAAGAAAAAGCTATGTCTATGCAGACAGTTAAAGACTTTTTGCAAGTACAGCCTCCTAGATTCAGTAGGCATTGCCCCTCAAAACATTGGTCCTTTCCAGCCCCCTGAAGGCCACCTCAGACTAGACCTAAGGGAAGCAGACCTCCCAGACAGCAATCTCAGGGTATGCAGAGATCTAAGCAATGGAGTACCTCCACTTCTGAAACAGGGAGTGCTAAACCACCCATTATGGAAAGAATTCACAATGACTTCTCAACTCCTCCTCTCACCTCTGCCCATCTGCTCATGCCCCTAGGAGGAAAACTTGCCTCCCATGCAAAAAAACTGGGCCTCCATCAGCAACGATTGATGGGTCCACACCAGTGTCACAGGGGTAGAAATTTTATTTCCACACACTGCCAACCCCAAAAGGATTCCCAGATCTTCCTCCAAGCCAGTGGGCAGAGGCACAAAACCAAGTTCATTCCCTGCTTTCCATGAGAGCAATTCAGCCTGTTCCTGCAAAACAGATAGGCCAAGGTTTCTATTCCAGACTTTTCCTGGTACCCAGAAAAGAGGGCACCTGGCACTCAATCTTAGACCTATCCATTCTAAACACACCTTCCTGGTGGTACCAAAATTCAAACCCTACAGCAGATTCTCCCTATGCTGTCCAAAGATGTCTGGTTAGCCACCCTAGGCCTAAAGGAGGCCTATCTGCATATTCCAGTCAGGGATTCTTGCAGGAAATATCTACGTTTCAGGGCAGGATCTATGCATTATCAGATGTTCATCGTGCATACAGCTGCAGTAATCACATATGGGTTCTCTGCCATCAGGCGGTCCCTCGGTCGGCCGAATTCCAAAGTCTTGGTCCGGCGTCGGTTGTTGTCGCTTTCTTTCCTGACGTCAGAGCGACAGGGGTATATAAGACACAGCCGATGCCATATTCTTCAGTCTTTTTTGCCGCGCGGTGCCCGAAGCAGAAGCAGTTCGCAAGTGCCGGTCGGCCAGCTCCTGAATTCTGAAAATTGGAAACCGAAGTCTTCTTTAAAGCTAAGTACCCCGTTGGGGAAACTTTTCTTGCCTCAGACCGATGTCAGACAAAGTTAACAGTTGTATTTCTTGTGGGAAGCAAATACCGCATAAGGATTTTCATTCCCTCTGCATACTTTGTTTAGGCCCAAACCACGACGTCTCGGGCTGTCGCTTTTGTGCTACTTTCAATAAACGCACTATTAAGCGTCGGGTGGAGTTCGCCCAACATTATTTTGGTAAAGCCTTTGATTATAAAATGTCGTCGGAGACTCCGACTACCGTTTTGTCCAAAAAACGCAAGGACAAGGACCGACACGCGAGGCCCGCGGTCACCACCGACACCACGCCAAAACCGACTGCACATGGTCCGGTTCTCAGCGAGATGCCTTTGCAGTCCCTGACTAATGACGACACTTCTTTGGCGATGTCTTCTGTACCCGAGACCGCAGATGCCTCGGCCCTTACTCAGACTACAACCACCGAAGCCACTGTGAGTGTTGAGTCTCCTAATGTGGACAGGTCCACTTCCACCCAGGGTGTCTTTAGGCCCTCATCTTCCTTTTCCATTAAGGCCTTCACTAAGTCCAAATCAGCCATGCATCCCAAGAGGCCTGTTGCTCAGGGCCCATCCCCAGGCCCCATGCCTAAAAAGCAGATGCTTAAAATGGCTGAGGGTTTGATTACCCTTATCAGGGGTTCCCAACCCCCTCCAGACAAGAGACCCAGAGTGGAGGAAGATTCTCCCTCTTCTGAACAGGGCTCCATTTTCTCAGAACATTCTGATGTAGAGGAGCACTCATACTCCCCTTATGAAGATTCGGATGCAGAACAGTCCATTCCTTCTGTATCTCCCCCAGAGGATTTCTCTTTTGGCGAAACCTTGCACACCTTGAGGGAGCACTTCCATTGGGAAGGCCAAGACTTTTCTGATTCCAAGAAAAGGGAATTTCTTTTGTTACCTCAACACAGACCGCTGGCTATACCTCCTGTCTTGGACATACTTGATGATGTTTACTCGGAGGCTTGTCTTAGTCCGGATTCCCTGCCTCCTGCTCCAGTCAAACCTGATAGGTACTACAGTGTTCCTAACTCTCACCAATTTATTTTCAAAAGCCATAATGCTGACCCTGAAACCATTTCTCAAGGCCCCAAGGGAATGAAGGCCTCTACTGCCAAGAATCCACTACCTTCTGAAAGAGAATCTAGATCCTTAGAAAGGTGGGGGGAAAAGGTATACACCTCGGCCACCCTAGCCATGAGGGCATTAAATTGTCAGTTCCATATGCTTAAATACTAGCATTTTCTGTTATCTCAATTAAGAAATAAAATGTCTCAACCTGATCAACCAGATTTGAAGGAATTGCAGGATATGATGCATAGTGCAGAACAAGTGGGTAAACACACCTTACAATGTGGCTATGATGCCTTAGAGGCCTCAAGTAGAGCTGCTGTTACAGGATCAGTCATTCGTAGACATGTTTGGCTTAGGGAACAAAGCTTGCCTGATCATGTTAAAGCTAAACTACTAGATGCTCCTTTACAAAAGGATGTACTATTTGGTACTAATGCTGAGGAGATACTACGTAAAATGGAAGAAAAAGTTAAATCTATGCAAACTGTCAAGGCTTTTCTACAGGTACAACCACCTTGTTTTAGCAGAAATTGGCCTTCTAAAAACTGGTCCTTTCCAGCCACGGACAAGCCCCAAAGAGGTAGATACAGGCGCACAAGGGGCAGAGGACAATCTCAAGGATCATATAAAGGCAGACAATGGCAAACTCCAGCACCAAGAGGTGGCGAAGACAGTGCACAACAATACAGAAAACAAACCCAATGACTTCCTCCTTTTCATGCCAAGCAAGTCTCAGCTGGCAGCTCCCTTGGGAGGAAAGCTGGCATTATTTACAAGAAATTAGCATATTATCACAACAGACAAATGGATCCTGGACATTATAAACTGAGGCTACAGATTTCATTTTCACACTCTTCCAAAAATGAGAGGCATGCCAAACCTGCCACACAATCAAAGGGCAGAGGTACAAATACGAATTTCAAAACTCATGGACATGAAAGCTATTCAAGAGGTACCTACTCACGAACAAGGTCAAGGTTTTTATTCCAGACTATTTCTGGTACCAAGGAAAGGAACCGACTGGAGACCCATTTTGGACTTATCCATCCTAAATACATTTCTACTCTTACCAAAATTCAAGATGCTCACATTACAGCAGCTTCTTCCCATGCTGGGTAAGGGGTTTTGGCTGGTAACATTGGACCTCAAGGAGGCATACCTGCATGTCCCTATCAGACAAAGCTGCAGAAGATACCTCAGATTTCTTGCAGGTTCAATCCACTATCAATTCTCTGCATTGCCCTTTGGCTTATCTACTGCGCCCAGAGTATTCACGAAATGCCTGGCATCAGTAATCGCCTACTGCAGACTACAAGGGATACAAATTTACCCTTATTTGGACGACTGCCTGATCCAAGCGGACAGCAAGCACAAACTTCTGGAACATCTGGCTTATTCAATACGGTTACTGAATTCTCTGGGATACACAGTCAACAAAGAGAAATCCAGGCTAACACCATCTCAGAAAATAACTTTCCTGGGTGCCAACTTGGACACAAACACCCAGATGGCCTACCTTACGCCAGAAAAACAAGGGCAACTAACTCAGTACTTCAAAATACTAGCAAATTGTACCAGGCTTACTGCAAGGAAAATCCTGCAGGCTCTGGGCTTCATGGCATCTTGCATTCTTCTAATCCCATGTGCAAAGTTGCATATGAGAAAACTTCAATGGTACCTAAAAAACCTATGGTCTCAGCACAGCCACAATTTGGAAACAATAATACCAATAATTCCATGTTTGCAAAAGGAATTGCTGTGGTGGGTCCAAGCATGTCAAACAAACACAGGTCTCCCATTCTGCAAGCCTCAAGCAAATCAAGTCATCACAACAGATGCCTCAGATTACGCCTGGGGGGGCACACATGACAGACAGGTGCATTCAGGGCAAATGGTCCCAAAAGGAAAAGCACCTTCACATCAACCAAAAAGAAATGCTAGCAGTGAAAAATGCAATTACAGCATTCAAGGACCTCCTGCATCCAGGACAATTATTGATAAGAACAGACAACACCACAGTAATGTGGTACATAAACAAACAAGGAGGAACACATTCATACCCCCTGTGCAGACTAGCCATGACACTTTGGAACTTGGCTCTGGAATGGAAAATTGAACTTCAAGCACAGTACTTGCCAGGTTTGGAAAACACGCTGGCAGACAGTCTAAGCAGAAATATGACAGATCCGCACGAATGGAAGTTGCATCCTCAGGTGTTTACCCAGATAATCCAAGCGTGGGGAAGGCCAGACATAGATCTCTTCGCCTCCCACAGGAATCATCAATTGGAAAAGTTTTGTTCAAGGACCTTCCATCCAAAGGCCTGGAGAGTGGACACCCTTTCATTCAGTTGGACAGCATGGACAGTGTACGCTTTCCCATCTCTGCCTCTTCTCCCCAAGGTGCTCTTGAAAGCAAGAGCAGACAGACCGAAGATGATACTGATTGCTCCAGACTGGCCAAGACAGCACTGGTACCCACTCCTGAGGAGCCTAACACATACTCCTCCCTGGTTTCTACTTCTAATGCCTCTTCTGCTGACTCAGCACAGCTACAAAACTCTTCACAGTCAGCTGAAAACACTCAATCTCGCTGCATGGAAAATTCCTTAACACCACAACAGATCCTACTCCCCAAAGAGGTGCAGGACGTCATTCTGGAGGCCAGAAGGCCATCAACTAGAAAGGCCTACTCCATAAAATGGAAACGGTTTTGCTCCTGGAATGAGAAAAAAGGCCAGGATCCTAGAAAACTAAATTTGCCTCAGGTATTACAGTATCTAGCTGAGCTGCTGAACAGTGAGCTTTCATTTTCCTCCATAAAAATCCATGCCTCAGCCATTTCTGCAGAATTCAACACGGATCCACCGTTATTCTCTCACCCACTTTTAAGACAGTTCCTCAGAGGGGCAAAGAATATAAGACCACCAAGGAAACAACCAGTGCCAGCCTGGGATCTTAATTACATTCTAGAAAAATTAACATTGCCTCCCTTTGAACCAGCTGCCTCAACAGATTTGCAATATTTGTCCTGGAAAACAGCTTTCCTTCTGGCCATTACCTCAGCTCGTAGGGTTTCGGAGCTACAAGCCCTCATGGCTGTGCAGCCCTTTCTCATCTTCCATCAGGACAGGGTTTCCCTTTGAACCAATCCGTCATTTATGCCTAAAGTGGTATCCAGGGTAGCTTTGAATCAAGCCATACACTTACCTACCTTTTACCCCAATCCTCAAAACAAAGGGGAAAGGCTGCTTCACTCCTTAGACATCCATAGGCAGCTACGTTATTATTTGGACAGAACAAAGCCTTTCAGGAAATCAGAACAGCTTTTTGTGTCCTATGCCGTAGGAGCTCAAGGGAAGCCTGTTACCAAACAGACAATTTCAAAATGGATAGGCCACTGCATACGATTTTGTTACTCCTATCATGGGAAATCTGTCCCTACAGGCATCAGATCCCACTCCACCAGGGCCACAGCTACCTCTACAGCCTTCCTCAGAGGAGTTCCTACCAAAGATATTTTGGAGGCAGCCACTTGGAGTTCTGTGCATACCTTCACAAAACACTACCACCTGCCTTTATATTCCAAAACTAGAGCAGGCTTTGCCACTGCTGTATTGCAGGGCATTCTGGCTCATCCCAGTTCCACCTAGTGCCTACCACCCTGTGCGTAGCTTTGGGATTCTACCCATATGTGATTACTGCAGCTGTATGCACGATGAACATAGTACAGTTTTGTACCTACCATAAATGTAGATGTTCGAGTGCTAATACAGCTGCAGTACAGGTTTCCCTCCCTCCTTCCCCTCTTGGTAAAGGACTTGTGGCTAACACCTCCTCTTACAACCTAATTGGGTTATCCTCCTATGGTGTATTTGCTTGCAACTACTGTTTTTTGATTGCATTGCATTGCTTGAATATATTTTTATATATGATTTATGTATTGCCTTCCTTCTGGGGGCACCTGACATCTGGGGCAAGAAAAGACTGAAGAATATGGCGTCGGCTGTGTCTTGTATACCCCTGTTGCTCTGACGTCAGGAAAGAAAGCGACAACAACCGACGCCGGACCAAGATTTTGGAATTCGGCTGACCGAGGGACCGCCTGACGGCAGAGAACCCATATGTGATTACTGCAGCTGTATTAGCACTCTAACATCTACATTTATGGTAGGTACAAAACTGTACTTTCTCTGCACTTCCCTTTGGCTTATCCACTGCTCCCAGAGTTTTCAAAAAATGCCTGGCTCCAGCCATTGCTTTTTTCAGACAAAGGAATATTCAAATTTACCCATACATGGACGACTGCCTGATTCAGGCAGACAGTCAGGAAAAGCTGTTACAGCACCTGACATTTGTAAAGGACCTACTAACCTCACTGGGATACACTATCAATGAAAAGAAATCCAAACTAGTCCCTAGTCAAAAAATTGTATTCCTGGGAGCAAGCCTGGACACAGCATCCCAGATGGCATTCCTTACTTCAGAAAAACAAGCCTACCTGACAGGCTAGTTCTCTTAACCGGCCACCAGAACCCAGTTATCCGCAAGGAAAATCCTGCAAGCTCTAGGGTTCATGGCCTCCTGTATTTTACTAATTCCATATGCCAGACTGCATATGAGGAAACTTCAGTGGTACTTAAAAAGCCTTTGGTGCCAACATTTTCAGGACCTGGAAACTATTATACCTATGATATCTTGTCTAAGGAAATATTTTCTTTGGTGGGCAGCAGCATGCAAAAACAACAAGGGAATTCCCTTTTTACCCATGCCACCCAGACCCTAACCACAGATGCATCAGATTTATGCCTGGGGTGCACACCTGGACGGCAGGTGCATTCAGAGCTACTGGAGCCCAAATCAAATTCATCTGCACATCAACCAAAAAGAGAAGCTAGCTGTTCAGCATGCTCTGACAGTTTTCAGATCCCTACTGTCTCCGGGGCCTCTACTAATCAAAACCGACAACACCACAGTGATGTGGTACATCAACAAGCAGGGGGGAACCCACTCTTATCCACTCTGCAGGCTAGCCATGACCCTTTGGAACACAGCCTCAGCCATGCATATTCACCTGCAAGCCCAATTCCTGCCCGACAACAAAAACTCTCTGGCAGACAACTTAAGCAGAAATCTCCTAGACCCACATGAGTGGCATTTAAACCACACCACTTTCAGCCTTGTGACTCAGAAATGGGGTACCCGAAGGTGGAGCTATTTGCCTCCCACTTCAACCACGCTCAGCAAATTCTGCACCAGGGAACCTCACAGCAAGGCCTGGAAAGTGGATGCCCTATCCTTCCACTGGGCAAACCTCTCCATGTGTGCATTTACCCCTCTACTTCTTCTTACAAGAGTATTACTCAAAATAAGGGAGGAAAGACCAGTGGCAATCCTCATTGCCCCAGACTGGCCACGCCAGCACTGGTACCCACTATTGCTCAGTCTGTCACCGTTTCCTCCATGGCACCTCCCTCAGATTCCAACTCTCCTGACTCAGCAGGAGAGAGAGTTCTTGCATCCACAATTGCAGACCCTGAACCTGGCAGCCTGGCTTATTCCTTGACTTCTCCTCCAGTGGCCAGCCCAAGCAAGCAGGTTCTGGATGTTATACATGAAGCCAGATGACCCAGTACTAGAAAAATCCTATGCTGACAAGTGGAAACTGTATTGTTCCTGGATCCAGACTAAAGGAGCTGACCAGCACAACCTTCCTTACTTCTCATCCTGGATTACCTAGCAGACCTACTCTACAGGGGCCTATCCTTCTCTTCCATTAAAGTCCATGCCTCTGCCATCTCGGCACATTACAGCACTGAGCCACCTCTCTTCTCACACCCTCTCATCAAGCAGTTCCTGAGAGGGGCTAACAACTTAAAGCCACCAAGAAGAGCCCCCTACCCCTGCTTGGGACCTTAACTTTGTGTTGGAAAAGCTCATGCTACCCCCTTTTGAGCCTGCAGCTTCAGCAGAATTAAAATTCCTCTCCTGGAAAACAGCCTTGCTTCTGGCCATCACTTCAGCTAGAAGAGTGTCTGAACTACAAACACTTATGGCTGTGGAAGCATTCATTATTTTTCATCCTGACAGGGTCTCCCTCAGGACTAACCGAATGCCTAAAGTGGTGTCCAGTGTGGCTCTCAACCAATCTATTCATTTGCCCACATTTTTCTCTAAACCTCAAAATAAGGGGGAAAGGATCCTGCACTCTTTAGATGTGCACAGACAGCTCAGATTCTACCTAGATAGGACTAAGCCCTTTAGGAAATCTGACCAGTTACTAGTCAGCTGTGCACCAGGGGGCAGAGGGCAAGGCCATATCAAAACAAAGCATCTCCAAATGTGGATAGCACACTGTATCCATTTTGTTACAAACATCATGGGAAACCACCCCCACAGGGGGCCAGAACACATACCACTAGGGCAACTTCAACCTCTGCAGCCTTTCTCAGAGGGATCCCTACCAGGGAAATCCTGGAAGCTGCAAAATGGAGTTCTGTTCATACCTTCACCAAGCATTACCACCTGCCTGTCTTTTCCAAATCCACGGCAGGCTTTGCAGCTGCAGTCCTGCAGGGCATAATAGCCAGCCCCAACTCTTCCTGACTGCCTCCACCCATTCTTCAGCTTTGGGAATCATCCCAAGTGTGATGACTGCAACAGTGAAATATGACGAACATAGTACAGTTGTGTACACTTATAAATGTAGATATTCGAGTATATTCACTGTTGCAGTCCTGGTTTTCCACCCTCCAGCTCCCTTGTCTCTCTCTCTTCTTCATTCTTTACAGGGCTATTGGTATTTACTTTCTACTGGTGCTGTTTTTCCACCATAACTTAGCTCCCTATTTGGAGGCCCCTGACATTTGGGGCAAGAAAAACTGGTGTAATCGTGTCGGCTACCTGTTTTTGTACCACTGACTACCTGACATCAGTCCTGGAGTGACCAAAACTGACGCAGAAACACTAAGCCTCTGGTATTCGGGCCGACTGAGGGCTACCCCTGGCAGGATAACCCAAGTGCGATGACCGCAACAGTGAATACACTCAAACATCTACATTTATGGTAAGTGTACACAACTGTACATTCCCCTTCATGCATATTTATTTTTCCCCCTTATAGGTACACATAAATTAATATAAAATAAAACAAGCCAGCCACACGGCAATGTGAAACTTGTCACTACCCCATGTGCAAAGTGGGCTAAAGGAATTATGGATGTATGGGTAGTAACATTCTTTTCATGCAGTTTGCATGTTTCCTGTTTCACAATTACCATTCTCTCTGATATTACTTAAATTGTTCAGTTCCTTCTTTCTTTCCCTTAAACCTAATCCATGACAAAACAACTGCAAACATGAACACGAACCAAAAGAAATACTCTAAGTACCAGACAGGAACACCACCACAGGAAGGTAAAACAGATCCTTTATTCACAGATCCAAGTCCTGGTACCTCGGCTTTTCGTCTTCAATGGAACATTTTATTATTCAAAAACCTTCTCTTTAAATACAGCAGCAGTAATTCATCAGCCAACCCCCTAATTAATCAATAAAAACTAATTAGTTCATTTGCACTATGAACAACATTACATTGATTGAATACAAACTTCATCTTACAAAAACATGTCAGAATACATAGTCCCTCGTGCAAAAAATCTAACATAATGTCAGCTGAATGAATAAGTAAATAAATTAGTGGATATAACAAATACACACAACATACACTAAATGCCCAATATGTTAAATATACACTAAATACCCAATGTATTAAACAACTTTGATGTGTGCCTGACCATGCAATAAGAATTTTTTTAAAAATATTACAAAAAAATCAACCTATCATGTCACAATACAAAGTCTATTTACAATTCACCCAAGTGTGATATATAATAACATACTTGAATACCTAAAAATTAAGTTTATAATAATGGTATACCCGTATCCAAATTCATACCCCTTGGATATAAAGTATGGTAATTTAGAATCATCTTATATTCCAATTTATCAAAGTTGTTTAATACATTGGTTATTTAGTGTATATTTAACATAGTGGGCATTTAGTGTATGTTGTGTGTATTTGTTATATCCACTTATTTATTTACTTATTCATTCAGCTGACATTATGTTAGATTTTTTGCACTAGGGACTATGTATTCTGAAGTGCTTTTGTAAGGTGAAGTTTGTATTCAATCAATGTAATGTTGTTCATAGTGCAAATGAACTAATTAGTTTTGATTGATTAATTATGGGGTTGGCTGATGAATTATTGCTGCTGTATTTAAAGGGAAGGTTTTTGAATGATAAAATGTTCCATTGAAGGTGAAAAGCCGAGGTACCAGGACTTGGATCTGTGAATAAAGGATCTGTTTTACCTTCCTGTGGTGGTGTTCTTGTCTGCTACTTAGAGTTTCTTTCCCTTAAACCTCTCTACTAAATTGTTAATTTCCTTCCTTCCCTTAAACCTTACTTCTGAACATCATTCTGCATTTTTTGTTCCCATGGATTCCTTGTAGCTTGCGCTTTCGTTTTTGTAAGGATTTAACCTCTTCAGTTTGTTTCCTTTACAGTATTCTCTATGTCAATTACAGGTGATTTAGATTTCCTTTTCTAGTAACATATATCCTTCTATTACATCTATGTATGGCAGTACTGAATACTACTCCCGCCAGTCCTTCCTTCATTTCCTGTATTTTGTACATTCCCGCCATTCCAACATATATGTTGTGGTACTGTAGCTATGTATGTATGTCACTGTGCTATCTTGTATGCCTTGCATGTGTTTTGTATTTTTAACATCCATCTCAGAAAAATTATTACTACTCAGAAAGTACTGTCAATTGGTATAGTAAAGAGTCTTTGGACCAATGTGCTCGCCCAGAAAACAAGTGTATAAATAAATAATTTCCTCTTTTGTTTTTTTGGCAGGCAGTAGCATTAATTTTGGGTTACAACGGTTTGCCCCCCCCCCCCCAGCTTTTCTGACAAAACACTCTGTAAGGTATTTTAAAATCTACTAACTTGTTGCATTCATAGAAAACATTTCCCAGTTACCTCTCTCTTCCCCATCACACTTCTAGCATTTGCTTTCTACCTGAGGAAAATTTCTCTGAAGGTTGCTTGAGGTATAAAAATATCTATGCAGACACTTCCAAGCAAAAATCCAAAACCGTCTTGACTTTGTTGCGTATTTGGGAGCCATACAGATACCTTTCCAATGTTCTTAAGTAAGTTGCCTTTCCAGTCTCTCTTCTCAATCTTTTATAGCCTCCCCCGAGTGATTCTTATAGCTATTATGCAATATTTTCTGTGCCCTACTAATTATACCTTTTCTAACAGCTCCTGTGCTCTAGACTTGACTTAAAAACTCTGCCATAGCTGGTCTTGCACTTCCCAGTCCCTTACTCATGCTATATTTTTTTTATCAGTCCGTGGTGTGGAAGACGGTCTCTAACATGCACTGTAGACTTCTGCTTGGCCTCATCCATTTATGCATATTCATGATGTTTTTCTACTGCATACATTTTATTAAAGTAGTAAAAGAATACTGAAAAATGTCATACAGCAAGATATCTGTAAGCCCCCCAACCCACACACCGCTGCAAGTTTTGCATTAAAGTGAAGTTGTCAATGACTTCTTTTATGCTGCTTTCTTTGTTTTTAGGTTTAACTGTCATTGGAATACAAACTTCCTTGTGCTATTAAACTATGGTGGGTGGTGCAGAGGGGGTGGCAGCCCCCTTGCTGACATAATTCAGTCATCTGGAGTCAGGCCCATACATATGTGAAAAGTGCTGTGGGGTGCTTAAAGTAAGCTACACCGATTGTTTTGATGGCTGTGCTGTTGAAATGTTAGACCTTTCCGTGACACTTGCTTAGCAAAATCCAAAGGATTTTCTTCCCATTTTTTTACCCAGATTTCCTCCCTTGTTCTCTTAGCACAATCCCATGTTGGCTCCACTTAGTGAGCTGTACCTGGTTACCATTCTTGTGTAAAAACCTAGAATAAATAAAGTAAAGGTATAATGTTTCACTGAACTCTGGGTAATGGTTAGAAGAAATGTTTCCTGACACTACAGTTGAATTCATATTTATAAATACAGTAGGTAGGGAAGCCTGCTGAAGTGCAAGTGCTTGGCATTTGTTTAGTCCATTGGAGTTTTGTGATGTCAGAGGGAAGAAAGTGATTTGAGATGGACTTATGAATGCAGAAATGTTTATGGAAATGGATCCCAGTAAATAAAAAGTAATACATGGGAGCCCTGTTCCAGACTGCGTCACAAATAAGAAGGCATAGTAAGTACATTAATTGCTAAAACTGCGGCACATTTGGTAGATGTCATGTCCACTGAATTGATTCCAGTGATAATTGCGTGGCAGGATAACATCTTGGCCCTTTACAATGATGGTGATGAAAGTAGAAATGAACTGATGTAGAAAATGAAAAAAATGATATACTGACTGCTAAACTCATGGTAATAAGACATGCATTGTCTGCTAAAGTAACAGGAGAGTGGGCTTACTGATTACTCTGCTGAAGGAAGGTGGGAATAGGTACACCCTGACCACTAAACTGATGTGGAGAGGTCTACCTTGGCCTCTGGTATGATGTGTAGGTGACTAGAGACATTCACTGTGTGGTAAAGTGCACCTGTTCGATTCCATGCTGGGTGATGGTCACATATATTGTTAATGGGACTGGTAGTTTGAAAAGCAAATACTGCCTCCATTAAACTGATTGAGACAGATGCATTGCACTGATGGGGAGAGGAAAACCACCATCTTGACTACTCTGTATATAAAACAAAGAAATACTGACTACCAAAGTGGAAAGGAGGATAGCCAGCATACAGGCTTAGTAAACTAGAACTGAACTGGAATAGACATACTAACTTGATAGCTTGATTAGAGGACAGTGGTCCCACTACCCAAATAGCTGATTGGCAGGAGGTAGGACTATGTTGGCTGCAAAAAAGAAACTATGGACCCATGCTGAGTAGGCAGAAGGGAATGAGACGAGCACAGAACCGGTAAGAAAGAAGTCCCTGCTGTAGCACTGCATGGATGAAGTGAGCAGTGCTACTACCAAAGTGATTGTGATGCTAGGTTAATAGTGTAATAGGAGCACCAACATGCAATCCTGGTGTCTTGAGACTAGAAAACAGGGGTGGGAAGAATACTTAAACAGATTTTAGACATTGTTATTTTCCAGAGGAGGTGTTGTGGAAGGCCACAGATTTCTTTACCAGAAGCAGTGGTACATTGCCATTCAGCATAAGGAATTCAGGGATGCTTAGGTCAGCTGGATGAAAGGATGATGTTCTTCGTGTTTCACTGTTACAGTCATCACATTTGGGTTATCCCTGCCAGGGTAGCCCTCGGCCGGCCCGAATACCAGAGACTTAGTATTTCTGCGTCGGTTGTTGTCTCTTGAGAACTGACGTCAGGCCATCAGTGATTTAAGGAAGGCATCCGACCACATTACATCAGTCTTTCTTGCCGTGGAGCCCGAAGCAGAAGCAGTTCGCACAAGTGCCTGTCGGCTGCTACCTGAGTTTCGTTTTCGAATTGAAGTTAAGTCTTCGAAAGCTAAGTACCCCGTTGGGGATCCTTTGTTCTTGCACTAACCGATGTCAGAAAAAGTTAATAATCGTCTTGCCTGTGGAAAGCAAATATCACACCGGGACTTCCACTCTTACTGCATCACTTGTCTAAGCCCAGACCACAACGGCCCTCATTGTCGCTTCTGTGCTTTGTTTAACGCCAGAATTATTCGTCGTTGGGCCCTTATAGTAGCCAGATATTTCTGTTTACAGTCCTCGAATTCAGATATGGCTTCGGTAAGCCATCCGACAGCAGATCTACCAAAAAAACATAAAGATAAAGACAGAGACAGACCGTACAGGACCAAACCTTCCGACGAAGCTTCCGTTAAGCTGGTCATCATTCCTCTGGAACTCAGTGAGGTGCTTTTGCAGCCCCTGATGCCCACTTCAATTAATTCACAGGCTGCTACCAAGACCCTTTCGGAGTCCAGTATGCGGCAGAAGTCTTCTTTGTCTAAGGATCCTGCGGTCGTCTTTACCCTGGATGGGTCTGGAGCCGCTGTGCAGGCACCGGGTTCCGAGGAAGTCCTTCGCAACACCAAATCCTGACATAAACCAATGCCTTCTTTCATAGCTACTGTTCTTTCGAAAACAACAGAGTTCCTTAGGCCCAGGGGTTGAGCCACACCCAAGAAACTGACTACCCATTCTCAGGTGCCTGCTCCCTTGCTTCAGTCTCAAATGCTTAAAATGGCAGGATACCTTATCATGCTGATTAGGGGAAGCCAAACCACTCCTTCAAAAAGGAAAAGAGCTCTGTCTCCAGTAGTTTTGTCTGAACAAGAGTCAAATGAATCCGATGCATCTGACTATGACGACATGCAGCCCCTTTCCACATATGAGGATTGTGATGCAGAGGAATCCATTCCTTCAGCCTCTCCCCCAGAGGATTTTTCCTTTGGGGAAACCCTGCATACCTTAAGGGAGCATTTCCAATGGGAGACTCAAGACTACCTACAGTCTAAAAAGAGACTCCGAGAGTTCATGGACCTTCCACAACACAGGCCCTTAGCCATCCCCCCAGTCCTAGATGTGGTGGATGATGTCTTCCTTGAATCGAGCTTGACTCCAGATGCCCTCCCCCCTGCTCCCAGAAAACCAGACAGGCACTAAAGAGTACCTGACTCTCACAAATGTCTTTTTAAAAATCCAACAGCTGACCCTGAGGTCATTACTCAAGGGCCTAAAGGGATTAAAGCAACCTCAGCTAAGAATCCTACCCCCTCAGTCAGGGATTACTCTCACTTTCAGAGCACTAAATTGTCAGTTCCATATGCTTAGGTATCAGCAACATACCTTAGAACTCCTTAAAAAAAAATGTCCTCCTTTCCTGCATGGGAAGAATCTAAAGATTTACAGGACTTAATGCATTCTGCTGGTCAAGTGACTAAACACACTTTGCACCGTGGTTTTGATGCCCTAGAAGCTGCTTGCAGGGCAGCAGTCACTGTATCTGTCATTAGAAGACATGCATGGCTTAAGGAACAACCCCTGCCAGACCATGTGAAGTCAAAATTGTTGGATGCACCCTTGCACAAAGATAACTTGTTTGGCACTAAAGCAGAAGAGGTCTTAAAAAAGATGGAAGAAAAAGCAAAATCTATGCAGACTGTTAAAGATTTCTTACAGGTCCAGCCCCCTAGGTTCAACAGGCATTTTCCCTCCAAGCAATGGTCCTTTCCTGCTCTGAGTAGACAGGGCCAGCCCTGGCCCCATGGAAACAGACCCCCCCCCCAGACAGCAGCCCCAGGGGTTGCAGAGATCTAAGCAGTGGACTGCCTCCACTTCAAAATCAGGGAGTTCTAAGCCACCCCCTTATGGTAAGAACTCACAATGACTCACCCCTTCCCAACCCTGCCTCTGCCCACCTTCACATAGCCCTAGGAGGAAAACTCTCCTTTCACTCAACCACCTGGGCCACCATTACCAAAGACCAGTGGGTTCTGAACGTTGTGTCTCAGAGGTACAAATTCTCCTTCCACACCCTTCCAACCCCAAAAGAATTCCCAGATGTATCGCCAAATCAATGGACAGACGTTCAAAAACAAATCCATTCCCTGCTCTCCTGGGGGGGCAGTAGAGCACGTTCCTGCAGAGCAGATAGGACAAGACTTCTACTCCAGACTTTTTCTGCAGCCCAGAAAAGAGGGCAACTGGTGCCCCATCCTCGATCTTTCCATTCTAAACACCTTTCTGGTGATCCCAGATTTCAGAATGCTCACCCTCCAGCAGCTGCTACCCATGCTGTCCAAGGATGCCTGGCTAGCCACCCTAGACCTAAAAGAGGCCTACCTCCACATTCCTATCAGGTAGTCCTGCAGAAAATATCTCTGCTTCTGGGCAGGATCTCAACACTTTCCATTCCCTTTGGCTTATATACTGCTCCCAGAGTTTTCAGAAAATGCCTGACTCTGGCCATTGCCTTTTGCAGACAAAGAACTATTTAAATTTACCCCTACTTAGACGACTGTCTTATTCAGGCAGACAGCCAGGAAAAGCTGCTCAAAGACCTGGCCTTTGTAAAGGACCTGGTAATCTCCCTGGGGTACACAATCAACGAAAAGAAATCCAAACAGGTACCCACCAAAAGGATAATCTTCCTGGGACCAAGTTTGGACACAGCATCCCAGATGGCCAGAGAAACAAATGTTCTTATCAGCTTACTTCTCACAACTGGCCACCAGGCCCCAGCTTTCTGCAAGGAAAATCCTGCAAGCCCTGGGGTTCATGGCCTTTTGCATACTCCTCATTCCATATGCCAGACTGCATATGAGAAAACTTCAGTGGTACCTAAAGAGCCTTTGGTGTCAACACTCTCAAGATCTGGAAACTCTTCTGCCTATTATTCCTTGCCTGAGGAAGGAATTTCTTTGGAGAGAAACAGCCTGCTCCCACAACAAGAGACTGCCCTTCTACCCGCACCCCACCGCCCAGACCCTTACCACAGATGCATCAGACTACGCTTGCGGTGCACACCTGGACAGCAGGTGCATACATACAGGGCCAATGGATCCCCCAGCAAATCCCCCTGCACATCAATCAAAAAGAGATGATGGCTGGGCAGCAGGCCTTGATAGCTTTCAAACCCCTTCTCTCTCCAGGGGTTCTCCTGATCAAAACAGACCACCACAGTGATGTGGTACATCAACAAGCAGGTGGGGACTCACTCCTACCCGCTGTGCAGACTGGCCATGACCCTTTGGTAGACAGCCTCTTCCATGCAAATACACCTGTTAGATCAATACCTGCCAGGCTCTCTCAACTCCCTGGCAGACCAATTAAGCAGAAAGCTCTTGGACCCCCATGAGTGACAGCTCAACAGAAACACGTTCTTCCTAATAACTCAGAAATGGGGAACCCTGGAGGTCGACCTCTTTACCTCCCACACCAACCATCAGCTCAGCAAATTCTGCAACAGGGAGCATCACTGCATGGCTTGGAAAGTGGATGCCCTGTCCTTCCCCTGAGTAAACCTCTCTGTCTATGCCTTTCCTCCCCTACCCCTCATTCCCAGGGTACTGCTCAAAATAAGGAAGGAAAAACCAAAGACTATTCTTATAGCTCCAGACTGGCCTAGATAGCACTAGTACCCCTTGCTGCGCAGCCTGTCCCCGCTGCCTCCATGGAATCTTCCTCAGATTCCAAACCTCCTAACCCAGAAGGAAGGGGAATTCATGCACTCCCAATTGCAGACACTCAGTTTGGCAGCTTGGCTTATACCCTAACCCTTGACCAATCTGCCATTCTCAGTAAACAGGTTCTGGATGTTATCCGAGAGGCTGGATGCCCTAGCACCAGAAAGTCTTATGCAGATAAATGGAAAAGGTTTTGCACCTGGATCCAGGCTAAGGGGGCCAATACGTCACAGCCTTCCAGCCCTCTCATCATGGATTACTTAGCTGACCTACTACACAGTGGTCCGTCCTTTTCCTCTATAAAAATTCATGCCTCTGCTATTTCTGCTTATTTTCCCACTGAGCAGCCACTTTTTTCACACCCTCTGATTAAACAGTTCCTCAGAGGGGCTAGCAACTTGAGCCCCCCCCCCCCCCGAAGGGCACCAACACCAGCTTGGGACCTTAACTTTGTCTTGGAAAAGCTCACCCTGCCCCCTTTCGAACCAGCTTCTTCTGCAGATCTAAAATTTCTCTCCTGGAAGACTGTCTTCCTATTGGCCATCACTTCAGCCAGAAGAGTCTCTGAGCTGCAAACACTCATGGCTGTGGAACCCTTCATCATCTTCCATGCAGACAGGGTATCCCTCAAAACAAATCCATTTTTCATGCCTGAGGTGGTGTCCAGTGTGGCTCTCAACCAATCCATTCATTTACCCACCTTTTTTCCTAACCCCCAAAACAAGGGGGAAAGGATTCTGCACTCTCTTGATGTGCACAGACAGCTCAGATACTACCTGGCAGGACTAAACCCTTCAGAAAGTCTGATCAATTGCTGGTTAGCTTTGCTTCAGGGGCAGAAGGCAAAGCCATCTCCAAGCAAGCCATTTCCAAATGTATAGCACACTGCATACATTTCTGCTACAGCATGGCAAGCCTTCCCCCAAGGGGGTCAGGACACACTCCACCAGAGCAGCCTCCACCTCTGCAGCTTTCCTCAGAGGAGTCCCCACCAGGGACATCCTGGAGGCTGCCAACTGGACATCTGTTCATACTTTTACCAAGCATTACTACCTGCCTCTCTTCTCCAAATCCAGGGCAGGGTTTGCCTCTGCAGTCTTGCAGGGCATGCTAGCCAGCCCCTAGCTTCCTGGACTGTCTCTACCCATTTCCTCAGCTTTGGGAATCTACCCAAATGTGATTGCAGCACTGAAACACAAAGAACATAGTACAGTTGTGTACACTTACCATAAATGTAGATGTTCTGAGTGTATTCAGTGCTGCAGTCCTGTTTCCCCTCCCACCATCCCCCTTTCTCTTTTTCTTCCCTTGTTGTTCTCTCTTCCTTCCAAGGGGCATATTGGTATTTATTTTCTACTGGTGGAATTCTACCACCAGAGCCTGGCCTCCTACTTTGGGGGCTGCTTGACAGGTTAGGGCAAGAAAAACTGATGTAATGGTGTCGGATGCCTTCCTTTATACCACTGACAACCTGATGTCAGTTCTCAAGCGACAGCAACCGACGCAGAAATACTAAGTCTCTGGTATTCAGGCTGGCCGAGGGCTACCTTGGCAGGGATAACCCAAATGTGATGACTGCACCAGTGAATACACTCTAACATCTACATTTATGGTAAGTGTGCACAACTGTACTTTGGAAAGAGAACAGTTGCTTAGAAGCTAGCTACAGCAGTTAGATGGGCTTAGCTGCTCATAGGTATCCTTCTGCAGATAAACATAGTATATGTTATTTTTGTTCTGTAACTTTATGAAGTATTTTGCTCATTAAAAAGGCAGCAGAGGATGAGTGGACTGAATTTCACACAGGCAGTTACACTTTACTGGGGGATGGGCGCAACTTAAATTCACTACCAACTCTTCCCTGATGGAGAGTTACCATAACATCCTTTTTACTTTCCTCAGTTGTTGCTTTTCCTTTTTTTCTTGCTTGACTTGATATTATCTTCTCTTTCATTTTGCAGCTTGATGCATTTGCACCCGCCTCCTTTCATCTACATTCTCCCTGGTTTTGTTGGTTAGTCATCTTATAATAATATTTTTTTTTTCTTTAGTGGGTGCTAGTAATGTGTAGTCTGATTTTATTGCAATTTTGATTTATTGCAGCTAGGGAATTTTTAGTATGCAAAAAAACTTTTATAACCTAAAACAAACAAGATCTTCAGTTAAGGAGTCCAGTTCTGATTTATACTATATGCACTAAGAATATTGCAGTTCTTTCTGCGTATTGTATTTTTTACAGTTTGATAAGTGGGTGGGTGAGCTGATCCAGAGACCCTTTTCAATCAAGACTGAAGTACAGAAGGCACAAAATTAACAGTACAAAGAACAAATAAGAATACAGGCATCAATTAAAACAAATAGCAGGAGAACATTCTGCTTGCAGGTGTTGATTAGTGTACTTGCTATAGATCTTGCAATACATTGTAATATGAGTATAGTACAACCATTACTTTATCTATGACTAGGTGACTCAGCTTTATCTCATTGCCCTACCTAAATTGCTCAGTCCTGGCATAAAGAATACTTTGTTGTAGTCCAGCCTTTTCTGTTGCTGAACCTTAGCATACCAGGCTGGCCCTTGTTGCAGTTCAGAGACTCATAATTGCGAGTTCCAGAATCAGGAAAAAAGCAGCAGTAATCGTAAAGTCAGCAAATGTTGACAGTCACTTTTCTTCTTTAAAGTTAATTTCCCCCTCTTGCACCCCCACCCCTGCCACGTATGTGTATAATATCTCCAAGATTGCCATAAGTCAGAGAAAAGGGAGTATTCTGAGACAGAGATTTTGGAATTAAGTCTCCATTTCACATATTCAGTTTTGTTATTCCTAGACTTGTATTCTCACTGGACTCTGAATTTAAAACTGTTGGATACCAGACTAGCTGAGATCCTGTGAAATTCCGTCAGTCTTTTTTGTCTGTCCAATAGAGTCTCTTAAAGATACTGCTAGAAATGCCAAACTAGGGTTACCCGATTCTAGTCATTTTCTAGCCAAACTTTTTCTTTTTCAGCTTACTTTGTGTGTGGAGAGCATTTTTTCCATGATTCTGGGAGTCACAATTATGAGTCACATTATTTTACGTAATATTGTTAATAGTTATCTTTCACTTTTTTGCACTGTTTCATATAATGTGTGAACTGTGAACCATTGTGTTTTAACCCCAGTAACTCACTGGGCTGTAATATTTTGAACAAGTTGCCATTTTCATCCTAAATCTCGTCATAGTTGTTAATCATTCACTACACTATTGGGTTCGGTTTTATTTATTCAATGATTGTTAATCAGTAAGGTGAGCTAAACCAGCATAAACCTTTTTTCAGTCATAAACCGGATCTACAAAAAAGTGGAAAAGATGTACAAAAGTCAGTACTTCATTTACTTATTTTGTTAACTGGTCATCCAGTTGAGGCCTATTTTCATTGGCAATCTATGAGCACTGTCTGTCTGATTAAGTGACTTGCTTAGCCACAATCCTGACATAATTTAGACACACACATTTGAACAAAAGCATGAATTAGCATACAAAAAAGTTGACTTGTATGACCAAGCAAACATAGTAATAAACATTTAACAATCCATGTCAGTAAAGGTATTCATTGAGATATGATTTAAACCACAAATACTAAGCTGTTCTGACTAGAGTGATATTTTTTAGGCATGCAGGTTTCACAAAAGGAGGGCAGAAGTAGCAGTGACTAACAGATGTTTATAATTAGAGGATGCGGCTAACAGCAGTTTTCATTCTGGGAACTCATTCAGCTCACAAACTAAGTAGAGAGAGAGAGAGAGAGAGAAAGAGAGAGAAGAAAAAAAATGTTTTGCAGGTGATCCGGGCAGAGGTGAGACTTAAGTTGACATTTAAGGTATAACATTCAGAAGTGTGCATCCCAAGGGTGTCATGATGAGCATGCAAGTTGTGGGAGTGGAGGGGAGGGCATTCTCAGCAGGCATGCCTGTGCAACTGTGAAAATGCAGATCACGTTTGTATTAAGCTGATGCAGAAGATTGATCTTACCCTTTTCAGCAGCAGTCATTTTTCTGACAGTGGGAGAAAGGCCATTCAGTAGACGGAAGAGGCAAAAACTGTGCTTTCGTCAGTTGCTAGGTGTATTCTTACGTGGATCAGACTGGTCGCTTCAGCTCTGCAGGAGCATAGATTGTAAAGTAATGTTACTGTCTTTTCTCAAGTTTGGAGAAAAGAGGGCATTAATGTTGAAGTTTGCAAATGGTTCAAGAAGTAACACACACATTTTTGCTGATGGGAAGATGAGAAAGTTGTGGATTCTATTCACACATCAGGTACAGTAAACTCTCAGTTAACCGCAACCCATGATGTTTGGTAGATGCCAGATAACTGTAGTTTCTGGTTGCTTGAGAAATACTATTACAAACAGGCCTGACTAATACTGTACCCTGTACTATTTTAGTTTTACTTGTTCTCAGGTTGGGGAGAGAGGGAATTTATTCTTGTCTTCCTTTTTAAAACTTTAAAAACGCAAGGTATGTTTCTCCTGGGGGAAAACAAAAAGTGCAACACATGAAAATTGTACTGTATTTCTTCGATTTATTTTTTTGTCGGTTGCTTGAGTTTCAGTTAACTGAGAGTTTACTGTACTTGAATTTATTTTTTCAAAACTGACACTGTAGTCCAGAATAAAGGTGTACTGCACTTCTGAGGTGCAATCCTTCAGATAGGCATTAAACTGAAGTTCCATCTGCTTGAGATGATGGTATCCCATAGCATTTTTCAAAAAGAGCAAGCAAATTTCCCCAGCATCCTGATCAGTTTACCCTCAGCATTGATGCCACTTCAGGACTCCCATAAAAACAAGACTTGACTAGTGGGACTAACCCAGTCAACAGTAGAAAGTAAGTAGAGTTCCAGCTTGAAAATAAAAAGTCAGAGGGCCTAGTCTACTTGCATATTAAAAGTGACCCATTCTTTCCTTTCAAGGATCCTACAGTGGGGTGCAGTGTCTTGGGTGCCAGCAGTATGACTTTGTCTGTAGAGTGTTGGAAGTACTAGACAAGACAGCAAGTTTTGTTGCACAATGAGGATTCCAGATTTGGTGACTTTCCTGTCTTCAGACCAGATGTATTTTGAGTACTTTTAACAGAGCCTCATCTGTATGTTGATTTTCCTAAATGTATTGGCTGTGTGTAGCTTTATAACTATGGAATCATTTAGCCAGGTATACTGGTACTTAAAACATTGAACCTTGTCAAGGAGAAAGCCATCACAGTAAATGATGCTCTACTCAGGTGAAGTTTTAATCCACCTGCCTAATTGCCCAAATGACAAACTCGTTTGGTACTCCAGTGCCATCAGTGTGGGAGGGTCAAGAAACTTAGCTGCAGTTGTGATGCTCTTCACTGACATGCTTGATCTCCAGTAAGCCAAGAATAAAGAAGTCAGTAAGTGCTGCATGTAAATTTCTCTGATAAAATTGCTCAACAGGCTCAGGCCAGAGACAGATCCTCAAAGCCCCCCCCCCCCCATATCACAGGAACAGAAGTAAGATTTGACTGACATTTGCAGACTTTGACTCTGAGATGCTTGACAATTGCAGAAGCAGTTACAGACTTAATCTTTCAAACCACGATCCCTGATACCTCTCAACCTCTTAGAGCAAAAAAGCTGGACACTGCCTTAAAGAATGGGAGGGGGGGCAAAAGCCCAAAAATAGGGGCAATTTTTAAATATTGCTCTTACAAACATTAAATTGATAGAATAACAGCTTTTACATTAACCTGAATTTTCTGAAGGATATGAAGTCTGAAACTCAAATGTCTTTCAGTATTTTCTGACTTCAGTCCTCAATGATTTGCCAAAGATTGGCCAGAAAAACTAAATTTTATAAGGAAAAAACTGAAAATATGTGACAAAACTCTGGACAGTTGAAAGGTATGCTTAAGGAGACAAGTAGTAAAAGATAATTGTGTTGAATGCTCCTGTTAGGTCCACAGATGCCCACACCATTGAGTTTGTGTTTACTGCACAGTCCCTAATCTGCAAGCAACTGAAGATCTATCTGGGTATGTATTGACTTGAAACCAGCAGATTATGTTTACTTGACTAGTCTATTATCCAGCCATTTACTAGTTTTTCAAAAATTTTGATTAGGCAGAGGAGGAATGATATCCACTTAAAGTGAAAAGTAAAGGTGGCATTGGTAATCTACATAAAGAGATGTCTAAAGCATCTTTCCAGATAACAGGGACCACTCCATGAGAGAGGAGTGAGTAAAATGTATGAAAGTTTCTTTTAAATAGTCACTTAGCAGACAGATTAAGGAATCTGGGATTTTAGGAGGTTACTAGGCTGATGGTCCTAGAGCCTTTTTCAGTCTTGCCATTCATGCCTCAATTTTCTAAATTATCAATGCCCATGGGGTAGGACAGCTGTAGTATATGCCTGTAACTTAAGGCATCTACAAAGTGCCCCTGTCCATAAGGGCCACAGGCAACAAGCCAGGGAAGAATTATCAGTGTTGTAATTTGCAGGGGGTAGACATATTCCTAAAGGGTATAATTATGCATTTTTTGCACTGTTGCACTGAGTTTTAGGCCATGGTTCTAGCACCAGTTATTTGTTTTTGTCAGACGTTCCTGGAGGAAGTCTACATCTTTGGGAAATTCAATGACCCAGCTTGCAGCCTTCAGCAAATTTGGTCAGCCAAAGCCCCTCCACATTTGCTTTCAGTTGAGAGAAGTATATTCCAAACAGGAGAGGTCCCAGTACAAAGACCTGTGGGACGCAACTAGTAACAGGCCTCTTAGTGGAGGTAGATTTCCCCCACTCTTACTTCACATGATGTATCTTTGCCATTTAGCTGTCCATCAGCTGACAGGAATTTATGCCTAAATTTGTGAGTTTGTCTATAATACCTGAGTGCGGTATTGTGTCAGATGCCTTTGCCATATTAAGATAGCCAGTATGTACCATTTTGCTCATGTGCACGTCCCAAGTTTGGTAGGCATGACCTGCCTTCGATGAAACCAAACTGGGATGGGATGGGTGCAGTGTTTGAAGATTTTCTATGATTTTGTTTATCAGGTCAACAGTAATCTTTTCCCTATAAAACTAGACAAACTTATGGGTCTGTAGTTTCCTGGGTCTGTTGATGGTCCGCCTTTGTGTAGAGGGATGATAGCTGCAGTCCTCCATTCCCTAAAGATGAAGCCTATCTGGAGGCTGTAGTTGAATAGATATTTTAGTGGGTCTGACCGGTCATGTTTCAATTTATTTAGGAGGCATCCTGGGATATTATCAGGACCCATTGCAAGTGCAGTGAGGACTTGTGCTTTAGTGGTAGTTGGGAGAGAAATATTTTTTTTTCCTGGGGGGGAAGCTGTGGTGAAAGGTGGTAAAATTGGAGCTAAGTTTATCGGCCAGTAAATTTGCTATATCCCCCAGTTCAGTATAGGACGTTCCATTTACTATTAGTTCAGCACACTGTTAGGTGTTGCCTTTAAGGTTGCTTACATAACTGAAAAATGCTTCATGGTTATCCTTAGCCTGGGAAGTTATTTTTGCCTCAAAGTTGGCTTTGGTGGACTTGATTAGTTCCCAGAGATTCTTGTTGAGACTAATGTGGGAGTTTTTTTTTGGGGGGGGGCATAACCTTTCCTATTTTTGAACAGGATTTTCTTTCTTTTGTTGTACAACTTATTTATACTGAGGATCCACCAAGGGAGCTTGTTTTTGGAGTTTGTCTTAAGTTTATTTCAGTTGGAAATTTTATTTCTATGCAGTTACTTACATGCATTGGACTTTACCCAAGATTAGTTGGACATGGAGTAGCTCAAGGATGTCATATTGTTTGCTCAATCTTGAGGTGTGCTTACTTTTTATGTAGATTGATGCACCTCCACCTCTTGTCCCTTCTTGTGCAATAGCTGGTCTAAATGTGTGGAAGGCATTATAGCCTTGTACTGCTGGGGTGCCTTCTGTGGCGTTAAACCTTGTCTCAGTAACTTCATAGATGTCAACACTCTCTAGGGTGAGGAGCGCTTCCAGGGAGTGACGCTTCTTGTTGAGATTCTAAGCATTGAGCAGTAACACCTTTAGTTTTCTTGTGTAAAATTTACTATGTTGGAAGATTTATCAGATTGGCATTGCCTAACAAAGGTACTATAGGGGTGGATAATGTTTTGGCCAATATCTGAAAGCCTAGTGAGGACACGTATAGACCATCCCTGGTGAAGCAGCATGGTCTGTCAATCAAGTCCTCCCAAGCTGACAAATATTGAAACCCATGCAGAATGTCATTGTCAGGGCTTCCACTTGAGGGTATGGCATGCAGTTCTGAAATCTTTATAGAAATTTTTCAAAACTTGAAAAAGGGGAAAGTGGATTTCACTAACCCTTTTGTGGAAAAAAAACTTGCCAGATTGTCATTATATGCCCACTGAAATTTTCCCAAGATTTTCTTCACATATGTAAGTGAGTCTGTAGTTACTTATCCCTCTGCCTTTTCCATGCTTGACAGGGCTATTATTTCTGTCAGGAGGACATGGATTAGGAAAGAAGGAAGGTCTAACAACATTTGTAATTATTTTATTTTACATTTGTTGACCAGGCTTGTCTTAATGGATATATGTCCATTTTCAGTAGAGGCCCGGTGAGATAAGCTCCAAGACATGGTCCAATACAATAGTACAAGTACAAACAATAAAAAAATCAAATATTCTAATAAAAATAGCAATTATCCTAGTTAAAAAAAAATCATCAACAATGGTAATGTGTATTACAGCATAGAGGTTGTAAAAGGACGTAGTACTGAGGTAAAAAAATCATAAAGAGTGCAAATTGAAAAGTATGGAGACATAATGCAGGTTAAGTAAGAAATAGATAAATAGTAATTATCATAGTAAAAAAATCATCAACAATGGTAACATGTGAATTACAGCATAAAGGTTAAACAGGATGTAACACTGAGGTCCTGCGCCATAAAATAGTTCAAATGTAAAGTACGGAGACATAATGCAGGTTGTCAGAAGTAGATAAAGGAAGTTAGATGTGTAACAATTACCTCCGTACCATCATGCACCCACTTCAAAACTTTACTAAAAGCTCACCTAAAAACATGCTGGCTGTGCCCTTGCAACTCCCACTCTAATATCACCCACCCCATCCAACCACTATCTTTATTTCCACTCCACTAACTACCTTGATTATAGCAAGCTCAGATGCTCATAAACCTAGTACTTATTATACAGCAGGAACTTCTTATTGTAACATTTGTTAATGTCTGTTATGTACTTCACAGATAAAGATTCTAGTTGTCTAATGATGTACTATGTTCTTCATCTGTAAATATGTTACAAGTAATTGCTATGTTAAATTGTTAATCGCTATGTAATCCAATGTAACTACTGTCTGTTTATTTTAACTGTGGAGCTTTTCTCCCCGGGCCTCCTCTGAAAATGGACCTACGTCCAGTGGGACACTCCCAGTCAACAAATGTAAATAAATAAATAAGTAATGTAGCAATGGATTTACTTAAGAAAATGTATATAAAGAGGATAGAAATAATGAAAAAGGTAGATAAGACAAATATAATAAGACGGAAAACATAACAGAGGATAGTAAGCACTGGATAGGTAAGTCAGTTTTGTAGAGGTAGATGACTAGTTTGGTTTGGAGCAGGGGCATAGCCAGTATGTTTTGAGGAGAAGTTTGTCTGTTTTTAAAAAGAGATAAAGAGGCGAGTGAGGAGAGGTCATTAGGCAGAAGATTCCAGGATTTACCCTACAGTATTAGAGAAGAGAGAATCCCCAGCTCTGTTATTAGGTTTAGAGGTGTAGACAAGAAGTTTGTGAGATGAGCGTAAGGACTTCAGATTTTTTATAGAGGGTGATGAGGGTAGATAAACTTGGAGTGTTAGAAGGTTTATAAAGAATGTTGTGGGCAATGGTTAGTTTGTGAAATTTAATCAGATGTTGTAGTTCTAACCATCCTAGCTGTTTTAAATTTATACAATGATGGGTTCGGAATGGGTTGCCTGTAGCAAATCATGCAATGTTATTATAGGACATTTCCAATTTGCTGAGGTTATTCTTGGAGAGATTAGTAAAAATGGGTGAGGCATAAAAGAGTGTAGAGATCAAATGGGTGTGGGCGATAGTAGTTTTAGCAGCAGGGGAAAGGAAGGTTTTAATCCTATAGAGACTGCCAATTTTTTTATTGACAGTCTTTATAGTATTATTGATGTGGATGTCGAAGTTCAGATTATTGTCGATGGTGACACCTAGTAGTTTGGTGGTAGAGTCAGGAGATATTATAGTACCATTGGTAGATGCCACTGAGAATTGCAGAGGAGAGGACTTTAGAGTAGGAGTGAAGAGGAGTAGTTTGATTTTCTTTGGGTTCAAAAGAAGGCAATGCTGAGTGAACCATTGTTCATCTATGTTAAATACTTTTTAGGTGAGAGGGTGAAGATCATGGTAGGATGTAGCTGAACATAATAGTGTGGAGTCGTTAGCATATTGTATGCAAGTGGCTTGTGGGATAGCTAGATGAAGGTCATTAATAAATATAGAGAAGAGAAGAGGCCCAAGTATGGACCCCTGAGGGACACCTAAGGTAACAGGTAGATGGGTGGATAAAGTGTTATGCCAAAGTACTGCTTACTGTCATTTGTCAAGATAGGATTGGAACCATTTTATGGAAAGTGGGTCTAATGACAGAGATTTTAGGATGTTTATGAGAATCTGGTCGTTTACCATGTCAAATGCTTTAGACAGGTCAATAAATGGAGCAGAAGAAAGAGTATTCAGGTTTCGGTGCCTGTTAATGTAGTCAGTAAAGGACATAAGGGCAGTGGTAGTGCTGTGTGAGGGTCTGAAACCATGTTGACAGTTGGACAGTAAATTGTTTTTGATTAAATGGTGGAGTAGTTGTTTATGAATACATTTCTCCGTAATTTTAGCTAGGGGAGAAAGTAGGGCAATGGGGCGATAGTCTGATATTTCAGTGGAATGTCCACCTTTATGTAGGGGAATAATATGGGAGACTTTCCATAAGGTGGGGATGTAACCGTCAGTAATAGTTCTGTTGACCAGTATGGCAATAGGATAGGCTGTGGCCTTAGATGATAGCTGTAGATATTCAGAAGGCAGTAGGTCTGCAGAAGGAGAGCATAGTTTCAGTTTATTCAAAATGGTTTGAATAATTGTGGTTGTGACAGGTTTGAAATGAAAAGGGGGGGTGTGGTTGAGGCGTATGAAGGTAATGTGAAGGTATTAGATGATAGTTGACTAGCTAGTGTTTGGATAGCATCTGTAAAGAAGGTATTGAAGGTATTAGCTGTATGGATGGGATTTTTCTGGTCTGTATTTTGAGGGTTTGGTGTAGTGGACTGACCTGAGTGAAGTAATTGCTTAATGCTGGCCCAGAATTTCTGTGGGTTGTTGTGATTAGGTTGTTGATATTGTAAGTAGTAGTTTTGTTTGTCAGAAAGTATGGCCTTTTTAGTGTCATTTCTTAGCTGTCTAAAGGTTAGTTGGTCAGCAGTGTTTTTTGTCATTCTCCATTTGGCCCGGTATTTATTTCTGATGTGAATTTTGTGTTTGGTGCCATGGGGCAGACTTGGTCTTAAATCTAATAGATCTGGTAGGAGCATGGTGATTAAGAAAGGTAGAATTAAATAAATTAATGGCTTAATCTAAAGGAAGTTGTTTTAAGGGAACCCAATTGCATGCCCTTAGTTCCATTTGGAATAGATCAGGGTTAAATTTCTTTTTGGATCTAATATGTCTGATAGAGGTTGGGGTGGGGTTGTTGACTTTGTCTGATGATGTAGGTAAGTGAGTGGTCACTGATGTCATCAGCGAGGGTTCCAGAATCATAGTAGTGATTATGATTGTTTGTGAGAATCCAGTCTAATATGCTTGCTTTCTTGTTAGCTTTATTTATTCTGGTGGGGGGAGGTAATGGTTTGATTGAAACCATATAGGTTTATGTGGGTGGTAGGAAGGCTACTACAATAGGAATTCCAATCTAAATTTATGTCGCCTAGGATTATGGTTTCTGGAAGCAGGTTTTGGGATAGCCAGCAGAGGATATTTTCCAAGGTGGCTATGTTATTTCCAGGGGGCAGATACATACAGATAATATAGATTGATTTAGCTTTGTTAAGTTCAAGTTTAGAGATGAGAATCTCAGCATTCGAGTCCAGAGGTAGATTACAGTTGTAAGTGGTTAATTGAAAGCCAGATTTAAATAGAATAGCCACCCCACCACATTTCTTAGCTACTCTGTCAAGTCTTAGGATATTATATCCAGGTGGGATAATTTCATTGTCTTTGATGACAGGTTTTAGCCATGTTATACCATTAGCCATGAATTATACTTTTATACCTTGAATTATACTTTTATACCATGAATTATACTTTTATACCTTCAAACTGCTTGTTCTAGATATACTTACATTACTAAACTACTTTTGTCTGACGTTTTCCCCTTCATTGATCATTAGATTTCAGTTTATTGATTATATAGTAAACTCTCAGTTAACCGGCACCTATGTGGATTGGTAGATGCCGGATAATTGTAGGTTCTGGTTGCATTAAAGTTACTATTAAAAATAGGCCGGACTAATACTGTACCATATAATATTTGTTTTGACTTGTTCACAGGTTGGGGAGAGAGGGAATTTATTCCTATCTTCCTTTTTAAAACTCTAAAACTCTAAAAACGTAAGGTATGTTTCTGTGGTGGTGGGGGGGTGCAACACATGAAAATCGTATTGTCATTTTTTGCCGGTTGCTTGAGAGTGCTGGCTGCTTGACTTCCCGTTAACTGAGAGTTTACTGTACTGTACTGGCATTTATATTATGTGCTGTAGTATGTCTGTATAAAAGCACAGCTTTTTTTCTGCTATATAGTTTTCATCTCCAAGTGGTTATTTTCAGTTTGTACTGCACTGCATTATATGTTGTAACTTGTATTCAGGATTTATTACATACCTCTCACTTGTCCATATTTTTGCCTTACATTTTCGTTCTGTTCCTCATAAAATATGTGTGATTTTGTGGTAAATCTCCAAGAACTGAAATCACTAAATAGACACATCTGAGTTTCAGACTTCATATAATTGAGAAAGTGCATGCTAACACAAAATATGTTATTCTAGCAACTTTCTAAGTTTATAAGAGCAGTTTTTAAAATTGGTCCCTATTTTCGGACTTTTATCCCTCCACCAATTACTTTTGGGCTTTGTCCAGATTTCTTGCAATAGGAGTTTAAGAGGTATGATCTACTCTGTAATATGTAATCTATGTAAGATTGGGTGCAACTTTATTGCTTTTGTCTCTGGTCATGGCTGAAAAGGGTCCTTGAGGCACTAAGTAGACCTATTATGATAAAAATAAACTGCTATGTGGGGACTTCAGAAAGGCACAGGAATTAATGATTTTCAAAGAGGCATTCATACTGTATATAAAGGTCTAGGCTAGTGATTCACCAGGGTCTTTCAGTTCTGATGCTGAGTTTGTGACTAGTACTGTGGTAAAAAATTAAATGGTTATTTGAAAGGATTGTACTGCTCAAGAACTATTCTTTCTTTGTGAGCCAGATTTACACTGTAGTATTACATATTACCCCTCCCTGCATTTAGGTCAGGCACAGAAAACACTGGTTCTGTTATTTAAAATGTGGATCCCTTGATGTTTGTGCATTTCTAACACTACCAACTTACATAAGTCCTGCTTTACAGTTTGCTCCTAGACTATGATGTGAAATCTTAGTATTGTGTTGTACATGTGCCTTGTTGTGAAATGTGGTGGAGCTTCTTCCAGAAGTCAGCTGTTATTGTCAAGTGTTTTGCAGTACATTTTGCAAGCAGAGGGATTTGCAGTGAAGCTTGCAGTGGAGAACAGATACTTGCTTTGCATTTGAATGTGCAATGCTCTTACTTCTATATATAGGTCAGGATGTTTGCTGATTGAATTGCCTGCAGGTATCTACTATACATAGTTAAAAATGGTTAGCAGATAAGATGACATCTTAAAACAGAAGCAGTATACTTACCACAGGGCTCAACTATCCAGTCCGTTTAAGCTGAACTCATTTATGTGGTTCATCAGGTATGTGAATAATGCACCGCAGAGGCTGAGCTGACATGAAGATCTTTTCTGAGAGTATAATCACTGGAGCTTTCATTCTGTCTATTGAAGTACATATGATGACTCTCAAGAAATATTTTCCTCTTACTTTATAAATGCATATTTTTTGAGATTTATATCTGTACATATTGGGGATTCAGGCAGGAAACCAGTGTGTCATTTGAGAATGTTGTGGTAGGTGTTTGAGGATTAAATGTGACATGATTCTTTGTATGAAAATAAGAGTCGTTATCTGCAAGATGTTTTGTACTTCAGCTAGATGTTATCCACGTACCATAGTAACTGTCTATTGCATCACAACCTTTTCCCATAGAAGTGATGACAGAAGATGTTTGAAATTGGGTTATGACTGCAGGTAATTGTTGTCTTTTAGTTCTGATGTGAATTTGTTAGATGCCTAGTACTTGCTCCTTGTGTGTGCATTTTAATCTCTGCTGCTGTCTGCCATTCTCCCTGTCACTATATTTATGGAACATTCTCCATATTCTGCATCATTTGCCCAGAGAAACATTTGTAATTAAATAAGTTTTGCAGAATTACTGTGTTGAGGCTGGTTAGGATTTGTTATGCAGTTACTTTTGGTGTGATCCAAGTCATCTTTCTACATAGTACTGGTGTTGACCTGAAGTGTCTTTGAAGAAACTGAGGAGGAGAACATGAAGGTGTGAGATTCCCTAGACCAGATGTTTGGTGATGGATGTGAAACACTGTAACTGTAAATTAATTTCTCCTTGTAACCCAGGTAACAAGAAGAAAAGCTCTACAAATGTTTTGGACAGGGGTGTAGCAAGCGATTTCCATTTTGTGCTCAGAAGCTGTTATTGCTACCCACCTTGGAAACCTATCACTTAAAAATGGTTACATCTCTCAAAATGTTGCCTTCCCAAAGCACTTGATATAACACATATACCCAGAGACTTGTTTGCTACTGTAGTATTAACCTAGCCATTTTAATTACATTTAGCTTCATTATGAATTTTACTGTACACTACTGGTCTGGTGGCACTTATCAGGTCACTGAGGGAGTGAACCCCTCATCTTGTCTGCACTGTTGTAGCCTCTGTGTCCAGTAGTTTCCCCCCCCCAAAACTGTTAAAGATATTGTTTTAGATTAGCAATATTGCACTTGTTGGAGGCATTCATTTTGACAGTTGTAGACATAATATGACTCAAAACAAAAAGAAAATGTATAAATGTGTCCCTCAGAAAAAATGTACTCAGTAGAGTACAAAGATTTTGTCTGGCTACACCCTTGGTCCTAAAGACTGTTTGTGGCCTTCGTGAATCAAATCTTAAGTACTTGCACTGTTTGATGCCTCCCCCAATCGTTTTTCTGCAAAGTCAAATTGGTATCGCAATGCAGTCCTGTATTCAAGCTCAAGCTAATGGACCCTTGTCAACAAAAACATTTGTTTTGATAATTATCCCATGCATTCACCTCTCCATCTTGTAATCCCTTGTTGGCTGCCATTGCAAGCATTCAGGCTATTCTGGCTCTTAGACATCTCACCCCTCTCATAGTTTCACTTTCTTAGTGTGACTGACACCATAACTCTCAATAAATCTGGGACAAATCTCAACAGAATCAGGGACATTTTTAAAATACTAGTACTATTAACTTGAGAGAATAAAACGTGAATTAATATCTATTTTCTGAAGTCAAAGAAGTCTATAACTCTAATTACTGTATATTTTATTAAGTTTAATTCACCACATTTTCTCCAAAAGTCATCAGTTTTACAAGGGATTAAGAGGGACAGAGCTAAAATGCGAGTTAAAATCAGGGACATCTCTGAAAATCAGGGACAGATGAAAGGTATAACACATATACCCAGAGACTTGTTTGCTACAGTAGTATTAACCTAGCCATTTTAATTGCATTTAGCTTCATTATGAATTTTACTGTTCACTACTGGTCTGGTGGCACTTATCAGGTCACTGAGGGAGTGAATCCCTCATCTTGTCTGCACTGTTGTAGCCTCTGTGTCCAGTAGTTGACTGATGTCTTTTCTTCTCCTCTCACCCAACTGTTAACTACCTCAGGACTTCTTGTCCAGTGCAACAGGGGACACTCCTTCCTCCCCACACTTACTCCTTGCTATGTTTGGGACCCTTGAGGAGGTAGAGGCAGCAGCAAATTGGTAGTGAGGACCATTTTTGCTTTATGTCTGAACTCCCCTCCTCCATGTCCATCCACAGAATGAACAGATAATGAGGACATGCCCCCCACGCACGCATATGTGCATACACACACACGCACCTCAGAACTGTTCAGATTTTCACAGAATGTCCAGAGTTTTGCCTCATGTTTTTTGTTTGTCATAATTTTTTTTTTTTTTTGGCAAATCATTGAGGATTGAAGTCAGAAAATGACGAAGGACATTTGAATTCCAGACTTCATACTCTTCAGAAAATTCATGCTGATGCAAAATCTATTCTGTCAGCTTTCTAAGTTATAAGGCAGTATTCAAAAACTCTTCCCATTTTTGGGCCTTTTTCCCCCATTAAATATGGCTTTGTCTGCACTTCTTGCTCTTAGAGGTTGAGATGTATGCACACACACTGTTTATGTTTAGGACAATGCCCCCTACACATTCCCAGCCTCTTCTAGAGATTGACCGTGAGGTATGCCTGAGTACATTCCATCTCTCTCCTAGGATGGGCGCACACACACCTATCTTCTCTGCCAGCACTTCCGATGACAAACCTTCCCCTGTGCCATGGCACTGGCTTCTTTTTTTTTTTTTAACAGTTAAACCACATATTTGCAGCTGACATGATCTGGTTGAGAAATATAAACTTCAAAAGCAGGTATTGACTACATGGTCTGTCCATTTAATTCCCTTGCTTCTCCCACTGGATTAATAGCTTGTTGTTTTTAATGAACATCTTGTTTTTTCTTGTCTCTGTGGATTGGGTTTATAACTACATAATGCATAAAATAAATAAAAAAATAACTTCACAGGTAAAGTTTGCAGGTGAGGCATAGGTATACACCTCTGTAGAATGATATCAAAACTGTGTATTAAGGTAAAAGCTAAAACACACAGTTGAATTTCGTAGCAGGAATGTATTTGCTTTTGAAGCCTTTTGGAACACTGTGCACGTAGTGCATTTTCTTGACGTACTTAAAATGTTGAAGACTGGCATAGTTTTGCCTCTCAGTCATCCGTCTGGAATGCGTAGGAACTTGTTCTTTGTTGTTTGTTCTGCATATCATAGCAGTAAAGTAATTTGAAGGAGTCTGTATAGCATTAAGTAAGGTTGGAGTTTGGGTTTCCATTCCTTCTGAATGTATTTAAGGCATTTCTTTATAATTTGATGACACATTAAGGTCATTGTGGGTATGTGTGTGCCAATTTTAGCATTTATTTATTTATAGCTACTATATTATAAAATGCATGACAGAGTAGCATAGAAAGATAAGGCTGTGAGCTGCTAACAAGCTTCTGTCATATTTATCTGTATTTGGTTTTGTCCACCTCCAGTTCCATGTAAATGTATTATTGTCTTCTGCCCTTTTCACATTTGCAGTAAAGTTAATTTTTATTTCTGCACTTTTACATATTTTAATCTAAAGAGATCCCCTGCAGTGGGTAGGGTATATACTAACTTGTGCAATTCATGTGACTGTAATTTAAATTGGATGGAGCAGTGGTCGCGTTGTCGCCTCACAGCAAAAGGTTATCCAGTTTGATTCTCAGCTGGGATGCCTTTTGTGCGGAGTCTGCGTGTCCTCCCTGCGTTTGTGTGGGTTTCCTCCTATGTCACAAAGACATGCCTCTGGAGTGTTTCTTCCTGTGCCTCCACTGAAAATTGGCTGTGTTCCAAGTTGGACTTTCCCAGTAAACAAACAAACAAACAAATAAATAAGTTAATAAATCTCAAGATGCTTGTTTGTTGGGTGTGTGTGCATCCTAGGACCCCTCATATAAATTCTCTGCATACTGCAGTGGGTTAAGGGGCTCATTTGCTCCAGTACCCTCAGTTTCCTTGTTAGCATTTTGCAGTTTTGATCTCTTTCTGGTTTGCATCATTAGAAGGTCACTTCAGTCAGCACCAAAAGGATACACCTACCTAACCAGCCTTGTATGTGACTTCTAGATCATGATTCAGGACCAGACCACCACAGGAGTTGTGTTTTTTATTTATTTATTTTTTTTTCATTATGAACCAGAACAAATTATCAACAGCCTTAACAAATGCCAGTGTGTTTCAACCCTGCTGACTCAGAGGCATTGAAGAGAGAAGCTTGAGGCTTTTGTTACTGTACAGTGTTTACCAGTGGAGATGGTATTGCACAAGGACCAGACAAAGGCTTTCTCTGTAGATCCTAGATAGGAGCATGCAAGGCAGAAGGTTAGAGCTGTAATACCAATAGTAGTCCAGGTCTAACTTCAAAGTCCAGTGTGCCCTCCGTTCTTTTGCAAGTAAGGTTGCCATCATGTAGCAAGTCACTGTGTTGTGTTCACCAGCTGCAGACGCATGTGAGGGTTGGCAGAAAGTACTTTCCAGCACCCATATATGGAAGCGAGATCTGGTTGTGAACCACCATATACCTTCCTTTCAGCAAGGTGAAGCTGAGTGAGCGAGCGAGCGAGCGAGTGAGTGTGTGTGTGTGTGTGTGTGTGTGTGTGTGTGTGTGTGTGTGTGTGTGTGTGTGTGTGTGTGTGTCAAGCATTCAAGTCTCTGGATGTGGTTATGGATATGAACTGTGATCTGAAGTGTTCACCTCAATTTTTCTCCCCAGCAGGTGAGGTTAGGGAGTCCCACTTCTGAGGGTTGAGAAAGTCAAAACAGGTCCTTCCACAATTTTTTTTGGCCTTACCTTCCCAGTAACTATACTGGATTTTGGTGATCACTCTATCATGTGATTGAAGTTGATAATGGTTCAAGATTCTGTCAATAGGTTTGATGCCATGGCTTCACTTTGGGTTTCTGAGTGTCTTACTTCCTCTTGTTGCTTCTGGCATGTGCCTCCCTATTATATGTTTGACCAGGATTTAAGTCCAACATAGCTGAAAATGCAGCCTGTGCTACAGGGCAACACAAGGTACCAGAGCGGGATTATAGTTGGATACTGACTGAGAGTAAAGTACACTTTTGTGCAAACTTATTAAAATTGTAGATATTTGAATATGTTCATTATGACAGTAATGCTGACTTTGGGGATTTATACCACAGAAGGCCTGGCCTCCATCCTGACTTGAGGAGCTTTTCAGCTATCACCTTTTACCATCTATGGTAGCCAAATACCCTCTCATGTGGATATTAGCAGGGAGGAGGGTATCAACAAATGCCATCTTAAGTTCTTCCTTGCCTCTTTCATCAGCAGGGCCCTGGCAAAAGCCAGAACACTAGCTACCCAGGTGGCAAATCCCTCCAGGATGGCAGCCCAGTCAGAAGACCCCCCCCCCGTACCTATTCTCCATGCAGCAATCAAATCGGGGGGGGGGGCACACTTTATAGGTTTAAGAGAGAGGAAAGGCTAGGAAGCAGGGTGAGTCAGATGGTAATAGGCAGGCAATGGAGAGGTTGAAGACAGGAAAATAATAATGTAGCAGAGAGCATACTTCAACATCTACAGTTGTGGTACATCCCTACACAGCTGTACTATGTTCACTTTTGCAGTAGCAAAATCTTTTAGGATGATTCTCAAGGCTAGTGAACCAGAGGGTTGCTATCCCTGGGAAGGTATATGTTTTAATAATCATTGTAGAATGGCCATGGCAAATTTTGCCCTAGCTGTAGAGGGAATGGCCAAGTTGTGGTGCTTGGAAAAGGTGTGAATAATTGATCAGGCACCTACTTCCGAAATGGCCTTGGTGGCTACTGTTGCCCTTATGGAATAGGCTTGTGCATGCCCTGGTACAATTTTGCCTTGAAAAAAGTAATAAAAGAGGATACAGTGGGCTAGCCACTTTGAAATGGTCTGCTTTGAGAGAAGCCTGCCCTCTCTTCCCTTTGCAAAGGTAATGGTCTGCTTTCATTATTTCTTTAGTCTTTATTATGTAAAATGTCACTTACCTATGCCCAGCCACAATATGCAAGATCCTTTTGCCCTTTTGTCGTCTGTGAAGTAAAGAGTACCATGAAGTTAACAGCCTGATTTAAAGTGACTTCCATCACTACCTTTGTCATGAAGATGAGCTTGGTATGTAGGATTGCCATATCCTTGTGGAAAAAGAGAAAGACCTGCTTGCACGCAAGTGCTGTAATTCAGATATTCTCCTGGCAGATTTTATGACCACTGTGAAACACTCTTCCAGCTGAAGTATCTGAGGGGTACTGGAGCTGCTGGATCAGTTGGTGGAAAGGTTAAGTTTACCAATACCTAATATTTAGTTTAGCTTTGCTTATTAGGTGGCCTTGCATGTAGTACCACTTTAAAGAATTATTTTACTGACAGCAAGGAGTGAAGAGGAATCCCAGAGCAATCGGACAGAGATAGTAGGTACATGCACATTCCATGAGGCATAAGATAACCCTCATTTGTGAATTTCTGACATTTTAGGACTACAGACACTGATGGCTGATTAGGATCCAAGATGTCTGTTTGGAAGCAGAGGGAAAATCTCTTACATTTCTTGGGTATGATTTCCTTGTGTTACTTTTCTTATTCTTGCTCATAGGAGTAAAGTTATCCTCAATAAACATGTGCATAAATGGGATGAGTGCTAGGTCATCCATACTTAGGGCCTTCAGGCTGGAGTGTATTAGTAAACTTTTTTTTTTTCTTCAGGGCACTTTACCCTACCACCTGCCAGTCCCAGCCAGTTTCCCCATTTGTTCTCCATCCCCAGGGCAAGGGTGGAGCAAGAAGTTTCATAATTAAGGCAGTGTTCAGGGGAGAAGTTCAGACTTTTGTCCTGTAGATCTTGGTACCCTACACCTTTGCAACAACAGCCTATGGGTGGGACATGTAATGGGCATCAGAGCTACACCACCACTCTCTTCTTCAGGGGGCTGATATCACCAGGATGCCTTGCCCACCCACAGGAGATATCACTTAGTGGTTTCTGTGGTCTTCACCAGAAAAATCTGGCTGACATGCATGTCTCCCTCTTCTGGGGTGGACAAACTCATTCTTCTTTGCTTGTGCCATCAGGTGCCCCAGCCACTAACTTAATCCAGGTTCTTTGGGCCATTGTCAGGTATCTGTCTCCCTGTGCCTATGGCACAAACGTATGAGCCTTTGTTTTGGGATAAGAGGTCTGAACAGTGAGCCAGTATGTCATGCTGCATTCTTACCATGGGAGAAACAGTGCTGCCTTTACCAGAAAGGGTGCTATGAGTAGCCTTTTTGACCTGTCTTCCTTTATTTTTTTGGATTACCCTTAAGAGGAAGATGGGAGGAAATGCATCTAGAAATAGACCCACTAACTGTTGGTGAATATTTCTGTTGTCCAGACCTCTTGTAGTTGGTGTTGTAGTGCAAACTTTAACTTTTTTTTTCTGGAGAAGCAGGAATGTCTGTTTCTGGCACAGACCCAACTGTGGACCAAGTCCGAAAGGACATCCCTCTTCGGCATCCTTAGCTTTTGTTCTTTGTTCAGCTAATCTACCAGGACATTCTCCTGAGATGGAATGTAAGATGTACTTGGCCACTGTGCTTCCATTAGCAGCTCTGCACAAGAGGTAAGTTTTGTCTCAGGCCTCATGAATTTTTGATTTCCTTGACTGGGCTCCTAAGATACGTCTGAAGAGTCCGTGGCAATTGTCTGGGTATATGGGCCTGACTTGAAGTAAGGTCAAGGATTGAGATTCACCCTATGTAACTATCATAGTATCTCTTTTTTTGTTGCAAGGCAACAAAGAAATGGGACAGTGAAGAGATCATGTATGGTGGTGCCATCTGTCCCACTGCAGTTTTCTCATGTGAAGCCTTGTTAAGGGGGACCATTAAGATTGAGAATGTTGTGTACCATAAGGTACTGATGTATTCCCTGGCTATAATCTCTTTCTGTGTTTGAATGGAAGTGAATATCTAGTCAGAAACATCCCTTTCCCTGAGGGGTGGAATGCCCTCTGTTTTGAGGTGTCCAGAAGGGTTCCCAGCAAATTGACTTTTTGGACAAAAGTTAGCTGTAATTTAGGTAGATTCAAAAAGAATCCCAGTATCCAGAAGCAGGCCAGGCTGAACTGCAGTGCAGTCTGAATCTCCTATCTGGTGTGGCTTGAATCATGCAGTCATCTAAGCTGGAGTAAAAGTGAAGGCCCTTGGTTCTTCAGTATGCAGTTATTGGAAGCAAGACTTTTTGTCAGTGCCCTTGCAGCAGTAGATAAATCAAAGGGCAGAGAAGTAAGTTGGTAGTGAGCACCCCCCTGCTTTGATTATCGGGTGTGTCCTGTATTTTTGGCTGTAGGTATGTGGAGGTCAGCATCTTTCAGCTCTAGGGTAACTGTAAATGCCTGGGAAAAGAGGAGAGGAGAGGAAGTAGGGCCTGCAAGGTTAGCATTTTGAACTTTGGTATTTGTAGAAGTTTATTTAGCCTTTGATAGTTTAAAGTGGGCCTCCAGGGGCTCTCTTTTTTTGCTACTAAAAACAGTCAAGTAAATTCCAGTGCCGCTTTATTGGTCTGGTACTTCCTTTGTGGCCCCCTTGCACTAGGAATTCAGCAGTAATAGGTTTGATTAAGTGTCTTTATTCCCTAGGAGCATGGGACTTGGCCAGAAAACTTTTTTTAATGAACTGTAGCTGTGTACCTGGCAACCCCCCCCCCCCCAAGGGTATTTAGGACCCAGGTGCTATAAGTAATTTTTTTTTTTTCACACTCTTTGAGGAATAGACCTAGACCTCTCTATTTTTGGGAAACCTCAGATGAAGAAATGGTGAGTTTTGAGGGAGCATGGAAGAGCTCTGTCAAGTCATTGCTTTTCTTTTATGTCTCAGCCCTGAGGTCCGTTTTGGTCCGCTTGCCATGTTTTACTGAACAGATCTTTGTATTTTTAGGCTGTTTCACTTTGTCTTGCCCCAGAAAAGGACCAACGTTTCGTAGAATAATTTCAACTGTAAGTAAGGGGGAGGGTAAAACAGTTGATGTTATGTAGTCCAATTTCGCCTACATTCTTACCCGTGGGTTCGGAGCCAAACCTTGGCTCCAACTCAGCCGTACTCTAGCTCGAAGTCTTTCAGTTGGCTGGGCTAAGAGGTATCCCATGCTGCACTGCTCCCTTTCCCCAGATCTCATTTGCCACTCATAAAGCTCAGACGTGGTCTTGCTCTCGGCTGTGGCTAAGTATAACCTTTCTTCTTCTTTAACCAAATTGTTGCTCCAAAAGCTATTTTCATAGCTAGGTGTGTGTGTTTTTGGTTTGTGGAAGCTGTTTTTGTGTGACCTTTCATGCCCTTTGTCTTGGTATCCCGTTAGCTATCTCCCAACAGGCTAGGCCCGTTTCAGTTAGAGGACCTAGTCCTCCCTCCATTTGTTATCTGTTACCCTTCTGTGTTCGTTTTTTTTCGGTACCCTATCCCTCCGGGCTAGGGCCGTTTATGTTAGAAGACCTAGTCCTCCCCTTGTTTCCTGTCTGGGCCGTTTAAGTAAGAGGTCCTTGTGTGGTGTCTGCAGTTTATTTAGTGTCTAGTTCCCACGCTTTGTTGCTGGTGTCAGGTTGGTCAGTTGTGTTGTGTCTAGTGTTTTACCGATCATGTCCAAGGATACAAAAGAACACAAGCTTTCGGGCTTCAAAAAATGTAGTAAATGTGAATATAAGATGTCGATTACTGATGGGCACTCTGTGCGCGTTTATTGTTTGGGGGCTATCCACCTTCAGGAATCTTGTGCGTTCTGCCACTTATTCAGCCCTTGTGTTCTTCAAGAAAGGAAGAACAAACTAATTCTGAAAGGATTACTGAAACCCTCCTTCGAGGAAGATCTGGAGAGGTCTTCTAGTGCTAAGTTCTCTCCCTCTAAAAGAGACAAAACCTCCAAAGCAAAAAAATGCTCTCCGGCTCCGTCAGTCTTAACGGAGCCTCCGGAGAAAGTTACTAAGTCTACTGTGGCATCCTGGGCTCCACTGGCTACGGTGCCGAGGGGAAGTTGGTGAATTGACAGAACCTACATCAGCTCCCAGCCTCTCGGAGCCGGTGATGGAGATACTAGTTCTGAGCCGGTCTCCAGTTTTTAGACCGGTTTCTCCTCCTCGCAGGTCTCCTTCTGAGAGGAGGTCTAGATCTCCTGCCTTATCCTCTAGGTCCTCCAGGACTCTCTCTGATGTGGATAGAGTGGTGCAGAGACTGCTCCAATCACCGGTGCTGGCTAAATTGCTTTTGGCTCCAGCCCAGTCGGCCCCGGAGCCCGTCACCCATCCATCGTTGATAGATCCTCCTCCGAGCAAATCTCAGCCTTCGGAGCCAGAGTTGTCAGTGCCGTCTGATGCTTCTAGGTTGGCTTCGGTAGCCCATCCTGGCGTCTCGGCTCCGATCTCAGCTCCGACCCCTTCGGCTCTGTCCACAGGGTCCAGGACTCATGGTTTTTTGGTCAGACCCAAGGGGGGGAGTCTTGGGAGGCACTTCGAATCCTAGCCTCCCTCTTGGTACTTCGGCTTGGGTGAGCCTGACCCTTGCTTCGGACCTTGTCCCTTCTGCTCCAAGGGCTTCCATGGTTGGTCGATCTTCGAAGCCGGGGGGACCAGCTTTCGAGGACATGCGGAGCATGCTGGCCAGGTCCTCAGCTGCATCATACAGCACCCGACACTCTACCCCCACCAGCTCCGGCATCAGTCTTTGATCGCCCCTATCCTTGGACAGCAGAGACCCAAGGCCTCAAGATACCTCTATGAGTGCTCCTCAACTTTCTGAGGTTCCCCCAGAGTTTTTGCCTGAGGAGCCACCCAGAAAAAGAACGTGCAAGAGGAAGCACATCGACTCCCAGGAAGAGTCTCTCATGTCGGACACCAACCTCAAGGAATCAGAGGGGTCCTCTGAGGATATCTCTTTCTCTGATATCCTAGAGATCTTGAAGCAGAGAGGCGACTGGCCCTCTAAACCCCCCCCCCCCCGAGGAGGAGTTGGTCCTGAAGGCCTTTGAGGCTCAACCCTCCACCTCCTGGGTTTCTCCCCCCTTTGATGAACTCCTGGATCTGGTTTGTCGAAGGGTGTGGGAAACCCCTGACACTGTGGAACCAGTCCCCAGGAGACCCAACATATTTCTGTCCACCCCCGCTGATAGAGTTTCTCACGAAGAGCGTTCCAGTAGATGCCATGGTGGTGGCAGCGGCCACCAAGAAGAGCTGGCTGAGACTTCATCTACCATCCATCCACCTAACAAGAAGTCTAGGACCATGGACTGGTATGGGAAGTGAATGTTTTCTTCAGCGACCTTTACTCTGCAGTCGCTGAATTATTTGTCACATTCTACATGGCTCCTAAGAGATCTCCTGAAAGAGCTTGGAGATTCTCTGCAGGGTAACGTTTCTGATGCAGTGGCTCAGAAAATCAACGCTCAGATATCTACCTTAAATTCTGTTGCTAACTCCTCCATGAGGCTGATCTCTTACGCAGCCGAAGGAGCGAGTAGGGCAGCGAGTTCCGGAGTTTCTCTCAGGAGGCACTCCTGGATGTGCCTCTCTAATTTCGCCGAGGCCTTCAAGTCTCCATTCACCAACCCCTCTTTTGATGGTTCATCGTTGTTCGGAACCAAGGTGAAGGACTCTCTCACTAGGTGCGAGCAAGAGAGAAAAGCTCTGTCTCCTGTGGGAATCCATTTTTCCATGCCTTTTAGACCTTATCCCAAGGGCCAGAAGAGTGGGAAAATGTGGTTCAAGAAATCTCAGAGGTTTTTTTCATGACACACAAAGTGATTCCCCCTCCAGAGGCAGGGGAGGGGGTTGTAACTCAGGTAGACGCCGCCCTAGAGACAGAGGAGGCCCGCATAACCAGGGAGACCACGACTCTTTTCGTGGTTCTCCCTACCAGTGCTCCTGATGGGAGGCCCGACTGCGCATCTCCGGAGCCAGTTGGGGGTCACATTTCACTATACCCAGAAGCCTGGCAACACATCACCCAGGACCAGTGGGTATTAAAAATAGTTTCCACAGGATATCACATTCCCTTCTCTTCTCCTCCACCACCGATCAAAAGAATCCCCGATGTTCCACCCAATCAAAGGGATTCCACAGCTTCAGAAGTTCTAAAGCTGCTAGAAAAAGGAGCCATCCAGCATGTCCCCTCAGACCAGATCGGATTAGGGACTTACTCCAGATTCTTTTTGGTGCCGAAAAGAACAGGGGACCTGAGACCCATCTTGGATCTCAGTTGCTTGAACCTCCACATGAAAAAGTCCAAGTTCCGAATGGTCACATTGCAATCTATTCTCCCATTGTTGGGAAAAGAAGTGTGGATGTGCTCCATCGACCTCAAGGATGCTTACTACCATATAAAGATGGACAGGGCATCCAGAAGTCATCTACGCTTCCGGCTGGGAGTCAGTCATTTTCAATTTCGTGCCCTGCCCTTTGGTCTCACCACAGCCCCCAGGGTGTTCACCAAATGTATGGCAGTGGTGACGGCTCACTTGAGACATCAGGGATTCCAAGTGTTTCCGTACCTGGACGACTGGCTCCTTTCTGCCACCACCAGGCATCTGCTACTACAGACCATAGACGCCACTATCAAGCTGTGTCAACAATTAGGTATCACTCTAAACTGGGAAAAGTCTGCCTTGTTGCCCTCTCAGCGTGTCACCTTTATAGGCGTCGGGTTAGACACCGTGCTCATGAGGACGTTTTTACCACAAGAAAGGATTCAGGGTTTGCAACAACAGGTATACGCGTTGCTCCCTCTGAAAAAAGTAAAGGCAAAAATGGTTCTCAAATTGTTAGGGAAAATGGCTGCAACAATTATGCTGGTTCCTCTTGCAAGGCTACACATGAGGCTCCTTCAGTGGCTGCTCTTCACCCAGTGGTCTCTACAACACCTTCCGCTTTCTCATCTTATAATGATCACAGACAAGTGCAAGCAAGATCTACGTTGGTGGCTTCACACCAGCAACCTCAATGCAGGAAAGCCCTTCGTCCCACCCCCTCCTGTTGCCACAGTGACCACGGATGCCTCCCAGATTGGGTGAGGGGGGCATTATCTCAGATGGGCAGTCCAAGGCACGTGGCAGGAACACGAGATACATTTGCATATCAATATCTTTAGAGATGAGAGCAGTGCTACTAGCATTTCAAGCACTTCAGAGCTTTCTTCCTCTCAGGACAATTGCAATCCACTCAGACAATATGTCGGTGGTATGGTATCTGAACAAATGGGGAGTAACCAAGTCACACCCCCCTTGCAGAGAGGCCATTTGAGTGTGGCAGTGGGCAGTGTCTTCCCAATGTTTTCTTGTAGCAACGCACATTCCGGGGAAGTCCAACGTGATTGCCGACAGGTTGAGCAGAGCTATTCTGATGCCTCACGAGTGGTCCCTGAACAGTCAGTTTGCGGAGCAGATTTTCTGCAGATGGAGTCAGCCTTGCTGCAACCTATTTGCCAGTCCCCTCAATACCAAGTGCAGCAGCTACTTCACCCATATCCCCCCTCAGGGGGAGTCACCCAGGGATGCTCTGGTTCACGATTGGCCCTCCGGTCTACTTTGCCTTCCCACCTGTTCCTCTGCTGACAAAGGTTATTCAGAAAGCGCAATCCTTGGGAAGCAGAATGATTTTGATTGTTCCACACTGGCCTCATCAAATTTGGTTCCCCTTTCTCCATCCCTATCTCATGGATGACCCCTGGATTCTGGCCCCACAGCCAGATCTACTGATTCATATGTCAGGGCAGTTCCATCCCTCTCTTCACACCCTCCGGTTGACAGCTTGGCTACTCCAGTTCCATCACTAGTCAGGCTTCATCATTTTTCTCCAGAAGTGGTTCATATTCTGTCTTCTTCTCAAAAGCCTTCGACCAGAAAGATCTATTCCAGTAAATGGAAAAGATTCTCCATCTGGGCTCTTGCAAGACAAATTGATTCTTATATAGCTTTTCAGTTCTGGAGTTTCTCTCCATGCTTTTCAATCAGGGATCAGCAGCCGCAACCATTAATGTCCAGTTGGCAGCTATTTCCACTTTTCACGTCGCTAATAAACCCAGTCTAATGGCGCATAGACTTTGTAAGGCATTCTTGAAAGGCACTATGCTACTTCACCCTCCAGTCTTTGACCCTGTCATGCCTTGGGACCTAAATTTTGTGCTACAATGTCTCACGTCGTTCCCCTTTGAGCCTGCAGCTACTTCTGAATTGAAATATTTGACTTGGAAGACAATCGTTTTGGTAGCCATCACTTCAGCTAGACGTGTCTCTGAGCTCCAAGCTTTGTAAATCAGACCGCCTTACTTAATATTTCACAAGGACAGGGTTTCCCTCAGACCAAACCCTTCTTGTATGCCAAAGGTGGCTTTGGTTATTAATCTCAACCAATCCATTGAACTGCCTGTATTTTTTCCAGAGTTTTCTAATAAGGCAGAATTTAAATTTCACCAGCTGGATGTTCATAGACAGTTGCATTTTTATTTGCATAGAACGAAGGATCTTAGAAAATCAGATCAGCTGTTTGTCTCATTTTCAGACAATAGGATTGGGTCTCCTGTTTCCAAAGTGACCTTGTCTAGATGGATCTCTAGTTGTATTTCCTTCATTTATGCCTCAGGTGGTAAGGAGTTGCCATTTAGAGTGAAGGCTCATTTTACCCGATCGATGTCTACCTCTACAGCATTTCAGGCCAGGATGTCTATGGATGATATTTTTGCTGTGGCTACATGGGTATCTCCTCACACCTTTATTACTCACTACAAATTGGATTTGGTATCCAGAGGCAGATCTTCCTTTGGTTCCACAGTGCTCAGGAGTATTTTCCACTTAGCCTCCCAGGGTTCAGGTGCTGGGGACGCTGTCCCATGGGTAAGAATGTAGCCGAGATTGGACTACATAACATCAAGAAGTTATGTACTCACCATAACGTTCGATGTATGTAGTCCATCTCGCCTCACATTCTTACTTACTCCCCACCTTCCCCCTCCTGGAGGGCCTAGAGGTTAGTTCTAGTTTCAGTACTCCTTTTATTATTGGAATGTTTTCCTTCTCTATGTGTTATGTGTATGGAAGGTGAGTGATTGAGCGTGCAGCAAACAAGATCTGGGGAAAGGGAGCAGTGCAGCATGGGTTACCTCTTAGCCCAGCCAATTGAAAGACTTTGAGCTAGAATATGGCCGAGTCGGAGCTGAGGTTCCGAACCCACTGGTAAGAATGTGAGGCGAGATGGACTATATATATTGAACGTTATGGTTCATAGGTTCGTAGGTAGGTACTAGGCTATCGGCCCAAGGGCCTATGTAAGCCTAGCCAGCAAGGTTCCATAGCTTACGCCACCCAAGAAATTTATTTTCCTGTGCCACTGTCCAGCAGTGACACAGAAGTGATCCCCGGGGTGTATTTCCTATTTCCCATTTCCCATCCACTCATCAAGATTTTTGTTGAAGAGTGCTAATGAAGAACTTTACTTGACATAGATGGGTAGCTTGTTCCAGACTATAGGAAGTCTCTGGGACAGGAATCTATCCCTCCAGCGTGTCCTGCTTATTGTGGTGACAAAGTTTAGGTCCCTAGAGCATGTAACTTGGATGGATTGGGATTTCTTTAGGTGTAGCATGTCCAACAGCTCTGGATTTGACAGAGCTTTATATGTTAGGCAGAGATCACCTCGGAGTAGGCGATATAATACGGAGTAAAGCTGGAGTTTTTTGAGGCGGTCAGTGTAGGGCATTTGTTTCAGGCCAGTAATCCTCTTTGTGAGGTACTTATGTGGCCTTTCCAGCTGCTGCAGATGTCTTGTGAGGTACATTCCAAATGGGGCTTTGTACTCTATAATGGGTCTATTGAGTGACGAGTAGAGGGGAACAATGACCTCTTTTTTCCTGGATGAGAACCCTTTTATGATGAGGTGTGCCACATAGAAGGACTTCCTGACTACTGTGGCGATGTGACTATCAAAGGAGAGACTACTGTCCACCTGGGTCCCAAGGTCTGCTATCACGCATTCGGTGTTAAGTAGATTGCCGCCTATGTGGGGATGACACTGCACTTTTTGGCATTGAGCTTGAGGCCATGGCTCTGACACCAGGCATCTGTCTCAGTGAGGCCCTTCTGTAGGATGTCCACATCATTTGGGGACTTGACTATGGCTCCTAGTTTGCAGTCATCTGCGAACTTCATTAGCCAGAGGCCTTCTGTGTTAGCCTGTACTTCAGAGAAGATACCAAACAGGAGAGGTCCCAGGACAGAACTCTGTGGTACTCCACTTGTCACTGCTTTGAGGTCAGATTTGGAGTCTGCAACTTTTACAGTGTGGGTTCTGTCAGTGAGCCAGTTGGCAACCCATCTTGTGACATAGGGATTTATACCTAGTTTAGTGAGTTTAGCTATAATTCCGGAATGGGGAATGGTGTCGAAAGCCTTGGCGAGGTCAAGATAGGCTGTGTGAACCACCTTACCCTCATCCATGGCTTTGATGACTGCCTCAAAGAAGTCGATCAGGTTCAGGAGGCATGATCTGCCTTTCACAAACCCGAACTGGGTGGGATCCAGAGTTTGGAGTTTACCATTGTCTTTGTTTATGAGTTCCATGATGATACGTTCCATGGCCTTGCAGACCAGGCTAATAGGTCGATAGTTCCTGGGTTCAGTGGTGGCTCCCCCTTTGTGGAGTGGGATAACTGTTGCTGTGCGCCATTCAGTGGGCACAAAGCCTGATGCAAGGGTATTATTGAACATGGTGCTTAAGTGGGGAGCCAGTTCGTTCTGAAGTTCGTGTAAAATGCAGCCTAGGATGATGTCCGGTCCCATGGATGCTGTGTTTTTGGCTTTAAAGAATGCAGCTTTTACCTGCGTAGTTTTGATTACAGGGAGTCTGCATTTTTCCTGTATAGATACAGGCCCGTTAAGGGGTGAGAGGGGGGTAAAGTTAGCACTGATACCTATCTGCCAGGATGTTGGCAATATCAGTTGGTTCTGTAATTTTCATACCTTTGTGCTGTAACTCATCGCAGATCTGGGTGTTGCCATCTAGATTCTTGACATAGCTATAGAATGCTTTGTGGTTGTCCTTGGATTTAGTGGCGATTTTGTTTTCGTAGCTAGCTTTGGAGGATCTTATAAGGGATCTCAGGTTCTTACTGAGGCTGACCAGGGAGCTCCTCCACTCATGGTATTTTACTCTGTTTTGCAACAGTTTCTTCCTTCTGTTGTACAGTTTGTTTATGGCAGGGGACCACCAGATTGGCTTCCTTTTTTTGGAGGATAGCGTCTTGGTTCTGTTTGGGATAGCACGATCCATGCACTCGTGTAAGTGCTTATAGAGTGCATTTGTGTAGGATTCAGCAGTTGTAACTGTATTGTCCATCTGCATGGGTGTCATGAAGTTCACCACTTCTGTCTTAAGAAGCATGAAGTTGGCTTTGGAGAAATATTTTACTGTGGTTTCCTTAATGGAGGGTGGGGGCGGGATGTGGATTTCAAGGGTGATAAGCTTATGGTTGGATCGGACCAACAAGGAGTTGACTTCAAGTGTGGAACACCGGTCACTCATGTTGGTAATGACTAGGTCTAGGATATTGTTGCCCTTGATGGGAGGGGTGGATATGTTGATCTAGGGCATTGGAGTTTATGAATTCCAGAATGCGTTGAGCTAAGGAGTTGGTACACGAGTAGTTTTCCCAGTTAATGGTGGGGTAGTTGAAGTCGCCCATTATTAGGGTGTTTGGTTGAACCCAAATATTTTCCAGTACATCAAGAAAAGAGGAGTGGGAATCCTGGGGTATGGTGGAGGATCTGTAGCAAGCTACAATTTGGATTGTAGTTTTGCCCAGAGTTAGTTTTAGTTGCACTTGGATAACTTGGGATGCATTATGCTGAGCAACTAGCCTGGAGGTGTGGATATCCTTAATGAATGTGGACACACCTCCGCCTTTGGTGTTTCGGTCCAGGTTACATGGCCAAAAAGTGTGGTATGAGTTATAGCCTGGTAGGGCAGGGGTGCTCTCTAGAGCCTCGAACCAGGTCTCAGTCACTACACAGATATCGATATTCTGATGGTGAGTACATAACTTCTTGTTTCACTGACTATATATTCTTCCCAATTTTTTCTCCAGTGTTTTAAAATATGTGTTCAGTTGGAGATCTAAACAGCAGTTCTTTGTCTAGTGAGGTGTCTAGAAACTGTTTTACAGGTGGTAGAGGCTTTGTCCTCACCAAGTATGTCTCTGCATGAATGTCTCCACATGACAGACTCCTTTGCTGCTGCTGCCTGCATGATGCATCCACTGCGTCATAGCTGCACTTGATAGAATGCTTGCCAAACTGAGTAGAGAGGTTACAAAGTTCCAGCACTCTCTCAGGACTTTGTCATAAATCTCCTCCACCTAGTCCTTAATTTGAGACTGGAGAGTTTTCTTGAACACTAATATGTGAGCCTAGCAGTTCAGAACCCTGAAGGCATGGATGGCATAAGTGTTTTCCCCATCACTGGGGATGTGATTCTTGGTTGGCACTCCGATGTTCCCCAACTGGAATTCATGGACAATATAGCTGGATTAACAGATGGATTTTTGTAAAGGTATTTATAGGTGTCTATGTTGCATTGAATTGGTTGGGCATCCTGGGAGCAGGAGGTTGAGGATCTGGCTCCAGAGATATGCTGATACATTTTTTTCTGAGGCTTCAACAACTTAATAGCTAAAGATTTTGGCTTGGTAAACCCAGAAGTTCTCTAAGAATTTCTCTGTACCTCTTCTGGGCATTAGAAAAATCCTTAGCGTGCCACTTCAAGAAATCCTTCATCTTGTTGAGGGTGTCTCCAAAGGAGAAATCCTTTAGTGGATCAGCAGAAGATGGGATGTCCTTAGTGTCTGACATATACTTGGGGGGGGTCATCTGGTCTGTGTAAGCTAGTTTATCTGCTTTTCATTTTTGAGGAATTAGATTGCTTGGGGGGGTTGCTGTTACCTTATATGTGTGTGTGTGTGTGTGTGTGTGTGTGTGTGTGTGTGTGTGTGTGTGTGTGTGTGTGTGTGTGTGTGTGTGTGTGAGTGTGAGTGTGAGTGTGAGTGTGAGTGTGTGTTACTGAAGTTGTAGGTTTTTAAGGAAAACCTTTAAGCCCTGGACCGGTTTCATCAAACACTGGGATGAAACGAGGGGGTAGGCCCAATTAGCTCATGCTAAGTAATGATGACATACATCTGAAGTTTGGGTGACTTGGGCTTACATTTTTTGATAGTTACTATCTCAGAAGTGTCTTCAGCCTATAAACCACAGGCATCTTTGTGTATCAAAACTGAAGGAATACACTCCCTTCCTTTGGTTATCACAAAGTAGTCATCAGAACCAGACATCCACTGGGGGGGGGGGGGTGGCAGTCAGTCCATCCTAGTGTTGAAGGGCTTTTCAATCTGGAGGACTTCTTTCTTCCAAGTGCACGGTGGCTCCTTGCGTGGCATCACCAGAGGCTTTGGTTCAAGTAGGCAATCGGGGTCAGGAGCTGCAAAGGCCTGACACCCTCAAGCTTTTGGAGGTCTTGGGACTCTATCAGCTCTCTCTGTCTTTTCTGTCATAGCCTCTTCTGTTTACTCTTTTTTGTAAGTGGGGCATTCATATGTTATATGTCTGACACCATGGCAGCCTTAAACAAGACATACAGCTTTTTTCAGATAGTCCTAGAGATTTTTTTGCTGTCAGCTTGATGGTTACTGTATTTGAACTCAACACATGGCAAATAAAAAACAACTTTGTACTCGGGCCTTAAATAAAACAAGCACCGATCATGGAAGACATTATGGGGTGCTTGCTTTGTACAAGAAATACATGTGAATCTCCAAAACGGACAGACCCCTTCACAAACCAGGCACAGACCAGAAGTAATCCAAAGGAAAACCAAGTATTCCTTTCACAAACCAGGCACAGTCCAGAAGTAATCCAAAGGAAAACCAAGTATTCCAGCTATAAAATGTTCCACTTTTGTAAAATAAAAAGCACAATCCAGTTGTAAAAACCTACCACACTTTATTTTTGTTAAGCGCTTTTCGTCTCGCTTATAGCAAGACTTCTTCAGACCACATACAGTTGCATCACACTGTGGTATAAAACCTGTTCCACTCCCAACTTCCCTTCAGTTAATTACACGAGTAAACTATGCTGCTTGATTAGTAATTGATAAATGATACATCATTTAAGTCACTTAGATTTCAATAAATGAAGCTCCTAAATAATGTGCTGTGTGTGTTGCTTACATTAAAAATATGTAGGCTCTTTCTGAAATACGTGTACTTGCATCGTACAATAATTACATCAATTTTCTAAGTTTGTGTCAAGTGTTATGAATTTATACTTATGTTTAAAATAAATACTTGTTTAAAATACATAGTTGAAAAACATAGTTAAAAAGTTATGAATTTATATTTAGAATAAATACTTGTTTAAAATGCATAGTTAAGAATACATACTTAAAATGTTTCACTTCTACTAGGTCTACTACTTAAAACATACCTTAATACATAAATCAAGACATTGATACTTAAATCACGTCTACCAAAACCGTTACAACTATTTGCTTGAAGCATGCAGTATTTAAATAAATTTAAGTATCTAACAAATCTTGTCTAACAAACCTGTCTGAAGTACATTTCCTGAAGTTTATAAAACAAACAGCGCTGGTCCTAAATTACCTGATAATGTGCATTCAGGAATGATGAATAATAAATGAATAAGCAGAGCTGAGGAAAGACAAGGGAAAAGGGGAGGAATTCTACAAAATTTTCTGTGTACCCTCTAGAATGCATGCTTAGATTTGTGACTTCATGAATAAATTTTCTTGAAAGGCTCTTCAATTTCAATATACAAGCTATTGAATAAATTTCATTCAAACCAGGGGCATGACAGGCATGGGTTCTTAGTTGCCAGGGCAGTTCTAGTTTTTCCAAGAGTAAAGCAATTGGTCCGCCTCTCTTGTCTTCTGCAACACTGTCTATTGCTTGAAAACCAAATGAGTGGTTGGGGTATTCACCTACATGTCTGGCTAAGGCATTTTCTAATACCGGAAAGGTGTTCGTACACCCTTTCCCTAAGTTTCCTGTCGGTGTTACCGATATAGAACGCAGGACATGATTTGCATGAAGCTAGGTAAACCACACCCTTGGAGTTACAGTTGAATTTGCATTTAGTACTGTACTCCTGCCCACAGGTAGAAATATTCTGACCTCTATCAGTGTAGGAACAATAAGGGCACATCTGGCATTTACACATTCCTTTAGTATTAACAAAAAGTACTTTTCCTTTATTTCATTCCAACAGGTTCTTTAGATTGTTTCCTTTCCTAAAAATTTTTTAGGTGGCCCTTGTAGTTTACCAGATAGAACACTATCGGACTGAATTAGGTCCCAATTCTTACTTATGATGTTCATTATAGAATACCCGTCCAAGCTGTATGAAATAAAGTCAGACGGGCCTATTGGGTCTCTTGCATTACCATGCCTTTCTGATGAAATTGATTGAAGCATGTCCTCCACCCCCAAAATGGGTTGGTAAAACCCCCTCTGTCTTTTATTTACCACTTCCACAGTTAGGTCCTTTATCAGTCGTTCAGGGTATCCTCTCTTAGAGAACATTTCTCTAAGTTTCTCACACTCTATTAAAAAGTCTTCCTCATTTGAGACCATACGAGCTGCCCTCACAAGCTTGCCCCTTCACCACTGATCGTTTTTGGGACAGAGGGTGACAGCTACTAAAATGCAGGAACGCATTAGAATAAGTGTCCTTTCTGAATATTCTAGCTGTATAGGAGTTGTATTTCAAATCCTTCCTTAAATCAATGTTCAGGTACGCTATTCTGTCCGTATTGAAAGTGTAAGTAAACTTCAAAAAAATCATGTATTGTTCAAATATGACACCAACTGGATGGCATTATTTTCGTCCCCTTCAATTAACATAAAAATGTGTCTGCATTGCAATGTGAGGAACCTTTCTTACAAACTCCCTTTCCCAGTATGCCATCACCAGGTTGTCAAAACTGGCTCCACACAGGGAGCCCATTGCCACACCTATTTTTTTGTATATAGTACTTATTATCAAAGGTGATAAAATTGTTGGACAAAATAATGTCCAACAATTCCTCCACTAGTCCTATTTCAGACCCACGTGCCCCTAGACTGTGCATCAATAGGCTTACCCACTCAGTACCTTCCATATGAGGGATTGATGAGTACAGGTCCTTAACGTCAATCGTTAAAAAATTCAAGTTGACATTAAACTGGAGTTTTTTTTATATTGGTCAGAAAGGACCATGAGTCTTTGCAAGTTTGTTCCTGTTGCCCTACATATGTTTTCAAAATCTGGTCCACGTACTTTGCACATGCATAAGTGATGCTGTTTCTCGCATCGACTAACAGCCTCTTGGGTGGATCAGAAACTGGCTTATGAATTTTCGGAATATCGAACAGAATAGGGATCTCAGGAGCTGGTATGTTCAGAAAATTGAGAGAGTCTACATCTAACCTGGCCTCAATAAACATTTCTTCCAAGGAAGAACGTATTCTCATATAAGCAATATTTAATCATTTCCATGATACTTCAGCGTACACCTCACTGTCAAGAACTTTCCCCATTTTTTGTTGATATTCGTGCTTGTCCATTATCACCAACCTCCCCCACCCTTGTCAGGTTGCATCACTCTAACATCTGTCTGTTGTATCAATTTGAGGGCTTCTTTCTCCTCAGATGTTATGTTATGGGAGCTACCCTTAAAATACTTATGTTAGTTGATAAGATTGAAAAAATCCAACTCACATACCTGTTCAAATGTAGCTAGTGTAAGGGCGGGCAGTAAGTACTAGCAATATGAAATGATTTCTTGTCATAATTATCGTTACCAAACAAAATTTTAGATTCAGTTTCCAGGTAAACAATTTCAAGTCTGTAACAGTCTCAGATATTTCAACTTTTCTAGATGGTACGAAGGTCTGTCCTTTTGCAAGTAAATCGGCTAAAACAACATCTCAAGACTAGAGAAATTAAAATTTTAGTCACCTTCTGTATTGAGAATAATTTCACAATTATTTGAAGATGTCTCCATCACCTCCATCGTGAGTACTGGTTGTTCGGCGAATTGTACACAACCCGAGGTAGACCCTGCCTCAGTTTGTAGCCTGAGGTCTGTTTCCGAAAATTTCCTTCCCCTTCTGGGATAGATGGGAAACCCCCTTGTTGCGTGTTCCTTTTAATAGAAGTGTTATAATTCAAACTGGTCCCATTCTGTATAGTCCCAGAAGGACCCCTTTGTATAGCACCACATTCGTTACTAGTCCTATTGTTCTGCTGATTATGCATTAAAAATTCAGCCTCCATTGAAAGGCCCTTCGTCGATGGACCAGATTGTGAAGTGAGGGGTTTTGAGTAGGCTTTGCCTGATTCATATGCTTCCCTGGCTCTTTTCAGATTTTTTATCTTTGTTTCCTTCAGTTTTCCTAAGTACTGGTCTGTGCTTGAAAAACATCTTTCATATTCAAATTTATAACGTGAAAAGTCCAAGTCCTTCTTGATAATTTCATCCAAAATAGTTGCTTCCTTCATCAAGTCCTCCGCTGGCTGTTGATAGTGTTTGCTCATCAGTTCAAGAAGTTCCGTTCCATGCTTATTAAAAAGCATTATTAAGTCTTTGTGGAAGTTAGAACCTTCCACCAGCCTAGTCAGTATTGCCACAATCTGAACCCCTTAGGGACTATACCCTCACTTACACACTCCTTAAAGTATGCAACTTCGAGTTGCAACTTTTTGTATTTTAGTAACTTGGAATCCAACAGTTAAAGGTTAACAGTTATTTTCGGTAACCCTTCACCCGGTTGCTCCGTATCTAGTTGTCTACTACTTGTGGGCTCTTGAAACATTGGAACGTCTTTGAACCAGGCGTTCAAGCCCTTGGACGGAGCTCCAGTAAGCCCCAAGGGCTCATTACTTGAATCAACAGGATTCCCGTTATCCTCTTGTAAATTAACTTCACCATTTACTGCGTTTACAACACCCATGAGCTGTGTATGAGTGTTCAGATTCAGCAAAGTTTCAGAATTGCTGCCGGTACAACAAGGATGAACAGTTGGTACCGAAAGAGCTTGTGTGTTCACCGGAAGTTGAGAAGTTGTTATACTGGTTAGACAGAGTCCACCCTTACAGCAAGTACCTCTAATTGCTGTGATAAACGCCCAACCAAGGCTGTCAGTGTTCCTATTTCGTCCATTTCATCCATTTCGAGAGCTGACTGGATGGTGTTTGGGGTACTCTCCATGCCTCACACAAAAACAAACTTGGAAAAAATGGCAACAAGTAAATACATGCGAATCTTCAAAACGGACAGACCCCTTCACAAACCTGGCACAGTCCAGAAGTAATCCAAAGGAAAACCAAGTATTCCTTTCACAAATTAGGCACAGTCCAGAAGTAATCCAAAGGAAAACCAAGTATTCCAGCTATAAAATGTTCCACTGTTGTAAAATAAAAAGCACAATCCAGTTGTAAAAACCTACTACACTTTATTTCTGTTAAGCGCTTTACGTCTTGCTTATAGCGAGACTTCTTCAGACCACATACAGTTACTTCACACTGTGGTATAAAACCTGCTCCACTCTCAACTTCCCTTCAGTTAATTACACAAGTAAACTATGCTGCTTGATTAGTAATTGATAAATTATACATCAATTAAGTTAGTGCTTCAGTGTTACTTAGATTTCAATAAATGAAGCTCCTAAATAATGTGCTGTGTGTGTTGCTTACATTAAAAATATGTAGGGTCTTTCTGAAATACATGTACTTGCATTGTACGATAATTAAATCAATTTTATAAACTTCAGGAAATGTACTTTAGATAGGTTTGCTAGACAAGATTTGTTAGATACTTAAATTTATTTAAATACTGCATGATTCAAGCAAGTAGTTGTAACCGTTTTGGTAGAGGTGATTTATATATTAATGTCTTGATTTATTTATGTGTTAAGGTATGTTTTAAGTAATAAACCTAGTAGAAGTGAAACATTTTAAGTATGTATTCTTAACTATGCATTTTAAACAAGTATTTATTCTAAATATAAATTCATAACTTTTTAACTATGTTTTTCAACTATGTATTTTAAACAGGCGAAAAAGGACTTCGAGCCACAAAGGATACTCCACCAGAATGACCTTAACGCAATTTTATTGTTTTAATACAAAGTAACACGACAGCGTTTTCGCTACTCTAACAAGGTAGCTTCTTCAGAGGCATTGAAAAGAACGCCAAAACTGCGCTCTTTTTAAAATCTTCATGACAATGCAGTTTACATCACTTCCTGTTGAAATTTTATTAATAAATAGATGATAAATAATTTATTTAATTAAACAACAGAGTGGTTAATAACCACCAGATATCTGTGTTAGCCTTAAGCGACTGCTGCCTTTAAAACACAAGTGTATTACATCTCAAAGAATTGAATAACTGCTAGAATTTAAACTAGACATTGTAATAGAACCTATATAACCACACATTTTAAAAATTTCTTAATAACTCTATAATAGTTGAGAAAACTATCACATGTCTAAGATAAAAGATGAAAATAAAAAAGGGGGTGGAAATCGCTGACCCACGTTTTAAAAATACAAGAAAAACTGAAACATGTGTGTGTTTTCCTGTTAACTCAATGTAAAATATACCTAATAGGCTATGTGCAATATACTAAGTTTAAATGTATATATACCATTAAAAACACACTTCCTATGGCCAATAATGGACAGTAAAACAGTTGTAAGCTTTCCACTCTTTCCCTTATTAATGAAAAGTAAAAATAGTAGTATATAAGAAACAAATATAAAAACACATAGTTGTATCATAGAAAATTGCTAGGCATAAATTACAATGAATCATATAACTTTTATTATGACCTAGCAACTAAACACTTTTGCCTCAAAAAAGAATTGTACATTAAAAAACGTACTTTTATTGTAACATAGCCACTAAGGGCTTTTACCTCAAATAAGATTTGTACTTTAAAAACGGTGCTATGTTACAGCTTTCGTTGAGGCCTGGTACGTTGAAGGCATATAGTTTAAGTTGCCATATTAACTCACGAATTTCCAATATAAGAGATGTCGGACCCCCTCTAATAGACACAGGTAAATGATCAATACCCATAAAAAGAAATGCATGACCTGGATTACTAACTATATGCTTGGCCAGTGCATTTTCGCTCTTGTTGTTTTTAATCGCGTAACAGTGCTGGTAAATACGTTCCTTGAACCTTCTGTCAGTCTTACCGACATAGAAGGCGGAACAGCATGTGCAAAAGGCCACATAAATGATAGATTTTGTGTAACAGTTGATTCTGTGGGAAATATGATATTTCCTGCCTGATATGCAAAATGAACTACCTGTTTTTATGTGGTTGCACGAATTGCAACAACCACATGCAAAAGAATCCATTATTCTATTATAAGATTCCACTACTGGACCACATTGAAGTAAATCTTTAATGTTTCTCCCTCTCTTAAAAACAGTGTTAGGTTTTTTACCCAGTTTATTAAGTAGAGTAGGGTTGGTAGAAACAAAATACCAGTTCTTAATCAGAATTCCTTGAATGGCATTAGAATTGAGATTAAATGTCGTGATAAAACTACATGGGTACTCCTTTGGTATAGATTCTACTGTAAGTGTAGGAGAATCTATTATAGAAGGGTTCACTGTGGTGTCCGGCGTTGACATTATATCAGCACCTACTGAAGGAAGTGCAGTAAGAAGTGGTTTGTAAAAACCACTATTTCTCTTCATCACTACTTCGTTCAGTAAGTCATCAACCAAACACTGAGGGTATCCACGGTTAAGGAAAAGTTCCTTTAAATATACACCTTCCTGTAAGAAGTCATTCAAGTCACTACACATTCTTACTGCCCTCACTAATTGACCTTTCACTATAGCTTTTTTATGTTTGAAAGGGTGTGAGCTCGTAAAATGGAGAAAAGAATTACGTATGTGTCTTTCCTAAAAATCACAGATTTAAAACTACCAAATGAAGCCACCCTTGACAGTTTGACGTCAAGGTAATCAATCACGTCCGTGTCAAAATGGTAAGTAAATTTTAAAAAAGTTGTCGTTGAATTCAAATATTCAACGAATGAATGTGCTAGTGTGGAGTCACCTTTAAAAAGTATAAAGGCATCGTCTAAAAATCGTGTATAAAAGACAAGCTTCTCATTCCACTCTATGTTGTTAAAGACGAAATGCCTTTCCCAATAGGCCATAAATAAATTAGCCACAGCGGCCCCACAAGGTGAGCCCATGGCTACACCTTGTTTCTGAATGTAAATATCTTTTTCAAACATGAAGAAATTGGAAGACAAAATAATATCTAACATTTCAGTGACATTATTAATGTCATTTTTAGGGGCCCCAAGCTCATTTAAAAGTAGTTCAACCCATTCCAACGCTTCCTGGTGCGGAATGGAGGTATACAAATCGACTACGTCGATGGTAAGAAAATTAGTAATCTCCTCCAAACTTATATCATTCAAATTAGATAAAAAAGACCAGGAATCTTTACAAATACTAGGGATGAGTTCAACATACTTGGAGAGCAAGGAATCGATGTATTTTGAACATGGGTAAGAAATTGATGACCTCCCATCAATAAGGGCCCTCATTGGGGGGGTCTCCCAAGTTCTTATGGACCTTGGGTATACCAAACATGACAGGGGTCTTGGGGGTCAAAATGTCAACATATTTAAAGGTGTCTAAATCTAATCTACCACTGATAAAAAGGTCTCTAAGATAACCTCTGATTCTATTAGCACAAACATTCATTTCATTGACAGAAGAAGCTTCATAAGCTGTAGAATCCAATACCCTATGCATTCTCTCAACATAATCCATTTGCTCAAAAATGGCTAGTCCACCTCCTTTGTCCGGTTTAATGATTCTAACTGCTGATGCTCGCAGTTTGTTAAGGGCTAACAGCTGTTCTTTAGAAATGTTGAAGTGATTAGACATTGGAGCAGAAACCTTGTCCATGTATCTGATATCCAATTCACATGCACACTCAAACATTTTTAATGCCACATGTAAAGAAGCTGTAACATAGCACCGTTTTTAAAGTACAAATCTTATTTGAGGTAAAAGCCCTTAGTGGCTATGTTACAATAAAAGTACGTTTTTTAATGTACAATTCTTTTTTGAGGCAAAAGTGTTTAGTTGCTAGGTCATAATAAAAGTTATATGATTCATTGTAATTTATGCCTAGCAATTTTCTATGATACAACTATGTGTTTTTATATTTGTTTCTTATATACTACTATTTTTACTTTTCATTAATAAGGGAAAGAGTGGAAAGTTTACAACTGTTTTATTGTCCATTATTGGCCATAGGAAGTGTGTTTTTAATGGTATATATACATTTAAACTTAGTATATTGCACATAGCCTATTAGGTATATTTTACATTGAGTTAACAGGAAAACACACACATGTTTCAGTTTTTCTTGTATTTTTAAAACGTGGGTCAGCGATTTCCACCCCCTTTTTTATTTTCATCTTTTATCTTAGACATGTGATAGTTTTCTCAACTATTATAGAGTTATTAAGAAATTTTTAAAATGTGTGGTTATATAGGTTCTATTACAATGTCTAGTTTAAATTCTAGCAGTTATTCAATTCTTTGAGATGTAATACACTTGTGTTTTAAAGGCAGCAGTCGCTAAGGCTAACACAGATATCTGGTGGTTATTAACCACTCTGTTGTTTAATTAAATAAATTATTTATCATCTATTTATTAATAAAATTTCAACAGGAAGTGATGTAAACTGCATTGTCATGAAGATTTTAAAAAGAGCGCAGTTTTGGCATTCTTTTCAATGCCTCTGAAGAAGCTACCTTGTTAGAGTAGCGAAAACGCTGTCGTGTTACTTTGTATTAAAACAATAAAATTGCGTTAAGGTCATTCTGGTGGAGTATCCTTTGTGGCTCGAAGTCCTTTTTCACCAGTTTGTGTACAGTTTCTCTTAGTTTTACATGTATTTTAAACAAGTATTTATTTTAAACATAAGTATAAATTCGTAACACTTGACACAAACTTATAAAATTGATTTAATTATCTTACGAAAGGACACTTATTCTAATGCTTTCCTGCATTTTAGTAGCCGTCACCCTCTGCCCCAGAAATGATTAGTGGTGAAGGGGCAGCTTGTGAGGGCAGCTCGTATGGTCTCAAACAAGGAAGAGTGTGAGAAACTTAGAGAAATGTTCTCTAAGAGAGGATACCCTGAACGACTGGTAAAGGGCCTAACTATGGCAGTGGTAAATAAACGACAGAGGGGGTTTATCGACCCATTTTGGGGGTGGAGGACATGCTCCAATCAATTTCATCGGAAAGGCATGGTAATGCAAGAGACCCAATAGGCCCGTCTGACTTTATTATTTCAATACCCTCCACTAAGTAATAAGGACTTACTACCCCTCTCAGTGAGGACATCCTTGAACTACTCCCAAGTTCCTTCATCTCTATTCCTCAAATCACCACCAAAAGAAGAAGCCTCAGTCTTGCAACTACGAGGATACCCTCCACTAAGTAATAAGGACTTACTACCCTCTCAGTGAAGACATCCTTGAACTACTCCCAAGTTCCTTCATCTCTATTCCTCAAATCACCACCAAAAGAAGAAGCCTCAGTCTTGCAACTACGAGGATACCCTCCACTAAGTAATCAGGACTTACTACCCTCTCAGTGAAGACATCCTTGAACTACTCCCAAGTTCCTTCATCTCTATTCCTCAAATCACCACCAAAAGAAGAAGCCTCAGTCTTGCAACTACGAGGATACCCTCCACTAAGTAATCAGGACTTACTACCCTCTCAGTGAAGACATCCTTGAACTACTCCCAAGTTCCTTCATCTCTATTCCTCAAATCACCACCAAAAGAAGAAGCCTCAGTCTTGCAACTACGAGGATACCCTCCACTAAGTAATAAGGACTTACTACCCCTCTCAGTGAGGACATCCTTGAACTACTCCCAAGTTCCTTCATCTCTATTCCTCAAATCACCACCAAAAGAAGAAGCTTAAGTGTATGCACCTTCAACTAACATTTGTGTAATCCAGCTAAACAGTTTGAGTTAATATTCTCCACCTTCGGCGAGCGTGATAAGCAGCCTACCGTAGTCCGCTCCCTGAAATTCCCCCATTACAGTTTTTCACTGCTTATTCACATTGCTCGCAGCTGAAACACTCTGATATATTTATACAATACAAGTTCTTCCCTAGCAGTACTATCTGTTGCCATTTTTTGCCACTAGAGGGCAGCATACACCCACTTCTAGAGGGTTAAGGTATATTCTTACCGTGTCCCTCCACTACTGTTTTACTATAACTATCCCTCTCCCTCACCTGTGTATATCTGTGGAATACCCACTACATTGTTGCGTCTTTTTTTTTTCCCACTTTCTACTGAAATCTTACCCTAAAACAAACAGAATCTCTTGCAGGAAAGTAGTTAAATATCTTACCTGCGTTCCAGTCACTGATGCTTTTTTTCACAACAATCTCCTTCTTGGGTCTGCCCGCTCCATTCGCCCTTCGGGCTCACTCCGCTCCCCTCCCACCCACCCCACATATCATTTTCTTTGTACTTCTCCTTGCAAACAACACCTCCCTAACTCAACAAATACCCCTCCCACCTACTTCCATATCCCCTCCCACTTATTTCCCTCCCCTTCTACCACCAACCCACACACCTCCTAGTATCTCTCACTTCCACTACTCCTCCACCTCCACATACTCTACCTTATATCATGTCCTTCAGACCTCTAATCTTGCTCCTGATGCCAATACTACACTGGCTCTACTCTCTCACCTTGTATCCACTCACAACTACCTCCACACCACTTCTGCCCCACTAATCTCAACATAAATATAAGCACAGATACCTATCCTACTTTACATATCTGTCCCTCCATCCTAACCTATAATACTCCATTGTCAAAAATAAAATTATCCTCATGTCTCTCTACCTCCTTCAAACAAAATAGAAAAGCCCCCCCCCCTCTCAAACTAGTACACTGCCTCAAACCCCTACTTCATTCCGGGGACATTCATCCATCCCAATCCTGGCCCAAATCACCCTACCCAAAAAGATAATACTCATGTAACAAACACACCTAATCTCTCTGCCCCTAAAAAGCAAGTGTCATTCTATGGTATCATCCTCAGAAGTATAGTAAATAAAGTCCAGGTATTCCATGCCTGGTTGGCCACCTATACTCCAGACATAGTCGTTCTAACTGAAACTTGGCTGAAACCTTACTACCAAGACAAGTGAAATCACCCCTCCTGGCTATAACATCCTAAGACTGGATAGACAAAAAAAAAGGGAGGAGGAGTAGCAATACTTTATCCTGATCACCTCTCCCTATCCAGTCCAAACCTCCAACTACCTCCTTTTCCAAATGCTGAACTCCTACTTGCCAATTTTAAACTTAACACGTTTACTATCATAACTGTTGTAGCTCTTTGTATCCCCCCTGGAGACGATACAAACTCTCTCGAAAATATCCTGTCCCACCTCTCTCAGACCATCCATAATGAAACAATCATACTAGGTGATGTAAAGATTGATTGGCTCTCAATACAAAACCCCAACACAACCCCATGTATCAACCTACACGGATTTGAGCAGCTTATTAATAACCCACCTTTATTAATAAGTCACACCTCCCTAGCTCACTTCTAGACTGGATTCTGGTCTCTCACCCTCATAACTACCATAACCCTCAGACTCTCCCAAATGCCCCTATCGACCACTGTCCTATCATAGTGGCCAGAAAAAACATCCCATTTTTCCAGGCCTTCCAAGCTCATCTCCTCTCAGAATACCTCATCCTTTAGCCCAGACTCTTTCATTGACCAACTCTCTAGAATTGACTGGTCTCATCTTACCACTCTCCCCTTAGATACAGCGGTTCAGTCCTTTAACACCACCTTTCTCAACATTCTAAACTCTCTGGCTCTGCTTCGCAGAATTAGAATCAGATCCAAGACTGCTCCCTGGCTTACCAAATCAACCCTTACCCTTATGAAAAACTGAGATAGTATATGGAAATTGTGGACTAAAACAAAGACCCCTTCCCTCTTACAGTCATACAAAGTACTAAGGAATAAAGTAAAGAAAGTTATCCACAAAGACAAGTCAAACTTTTATGCTAATCCTCTCACTTCCCTAAAATCCGACCCAAAAATGTTTTGGAACTCTGTCAACCACATACAGCACCCAGGAAACCCTAGCCTTCCAAACCCATGCCCAAACTTAACTCCAGAAGAAACAGCCATTACATTTAATAATTGCTTTATTGACTGTATAACAAACATAGTCAATTCTCTTCCCACCAGGAAAAAAGACAAGGACTCCCCACGCCCATCTTCTTCTACCAATCCCTCCAACTCCTTTTCTCTTACATCAGTTTCTATTAGCTACATAAAATCCTTACTATCCGAACTTAAACCCTGCTCCCCCTCAGCTGACAACCTACCCTCATATTTCGTACAGATTGCTGCTGAACCCCTAGCCTATCCAGTTTCTGTACTCATCAACCGCTCTGTCACTGAATCTCATGTCCCAGCATTATGGAAAAAATTCTTCACACTACCCATACATAAAGGTGGCAATTCCTCTGATATAGCTAACTTCAGACCAATTGCCATACGCTCTCCTCTCTCAAAAAGTCTAGAGAAATGCATCCACAAGCAAGTAATGCATTACCTTTTACAAGAAAATCTTCTCACAAATACTCAACATGGCTTCCGTCCCAAACACAGCACCTATACTGCACTAGTATCCTTCATCAGTACTGTAGCCCTTGCCCGTGACAACAATAAACTTGTCTCCTGTCTGTTCCTAGACTTCTCCAAAGCTTTTGACACTTTCTGCCATCCTCTCCTACTGGATAAACTCTCATGCCTGAATTTCTCTCTCTCCACTATCTCCTGGTTCTCTAGCTACCTCTCCAATCGACAGCAAGCTGTCAAATGACAATCTGTTCTTTCTCCTCCACTCAGTGTGTCTATGGGAGTCCCTCAAGGATCCATACTTGGGCGACTCCTCTTTAATATCTTCACTAATCTATTACACACCTCTGCCTCACACTATACACTTGTACAATATGCAGATTACTCTACTGTCATCACTATTGCAGATAATACATCAGACCTTCACTCTGCCACCAGGCATCTTTCAACACCATTGAGGCATGGCTTAGTGACAATAAACTAAATTCTCAATCCAAAGAAAACAAAACTCCTTCTCTTCCTTCCCTAGAACCTCTCCAATCTCAAAACCACGTTCACCATCTTATCTATGAATAACACCATCATCATACCCGAACCCAGTACTAAACTGCTAGGAGTTAAAATTGATGATCAGCTTAAATTTGATCTACACATTACCAATACTGTAAAAAAAAAAAAAAAACCACCAGAAACTTGGTCTCCTCTACCGGAATCAAAGATATCTAACCAACACAGCCAGAATAACACTCTCCCATGCATTTTTTCCCACCCTCTTATATAGCTGTCACTTATTCACTAACTTTAACACCTCACTCATTACAAAACTCACAACTAGCTATAATAAGGTGGCTAGATTCGCAGCCAATCACACATACAAGTCTCACTGCTGCTTATCTCTCAAGCAACTGACCTGGCTAGAATTCCCCCATCTGCTTCTGCTACATCAATTACAGAGTATTCACTCAATCCTCTATCTACCCCAGCCTATCTTCCATAATAACTAAAGTTATTCCAAACAGGACACTATGCAGCTCTGACCTAGACTTGCTACAGATCTACAAACCTAATACTAAAGCAGGCCATTTCCTCTATAATTATAATCCTACTGTGACTTGGAACCAACTACCCTTGGAAATTAGGTCCCTTAACCATACAAAACACTTCAAGCTAGCCACAGAAAAACACCTGATGAAGAAATGGTCCTGCCACTGTAGCCATCCCCCCTGAAACTATTTTACGCTAGCTTTCCGTACTCCAGTTCTCACATCCTATTCATTGATTTTCAACTATCTCCATCCTGTGCTATTTCCTAAGCTATAACTTCTATCTTTCCCTCTACTCCCCAGTCTGTCTCATTCCCTGCTCTTAATCCGCAGTCTCTCTGGCTATAACCACTCTGTCCCTTTGCAATATTCTTCTCCCTTTTCTTATACAAATTCTATAATGACCTAGTCTAGCATTAACTAAGCTAATACCAGCTACTTGTTAACAACATCCAAATGTAATGTTCTAGAATGTAAATTATATATTGCTAATTGTTTTTTTGTAAATATTTGTAAATATTATTCTTTTTTTTAAATCTCTCTGAGGAGCTTTTCTCCCCGGGTCTCCACTGAAAACGAGCCAAAAGCTCAGCTGGACTAACCCGGTTAACAAACGTAAAATAAAATAAATACAGCTTAGATGGGTATTCTATAATGAACATCATAAGTAAGAATTGGGACCTAATTTGGTCCGATAGTGTTCTATCTGGTAAACTACAAGGGCCATATAAAACAGTTTTTAGAAAAGGAAAAAATCTAAAGAACCTGTTGGAAGGAAATAAAGGAAAAGTACTTTTTGTTAATACTAAAGGAATGTGTAAATGCCAGATGTGCTCTTATTGTTCCTACATTGATACAGGTCAGAATATTTCTATCCGTGGGCAGGAGTACAGTACTAAATGAAAATTCAACTGTAACTCCAAGGGTGTGGTTTACCTAGCTTCATGTAAATCATGTCCTGCATTCTATATCGGTAAAACCAACAGGAAACTTAGGGAAAGGGTGTACGAACACCTTTACGGTATTAAGAAGTGTAAACTAGAAAATGCCTTAGCCAGACATGTAGGTGAATACCCGAACCACTCATTTGGTTTTTGAGCAATAGACAGTGTTGCAGAAGATTGCTTTACTCTTGGAAAAACTAGAATTGTACTAGCAAATAAGAACCCATGCCTGTCATGACCCTGGTTTGAATTAAATGTATTCAATAGCTTGTATATTGAAATTGAAGAGCCTTTCAAGATAATTTATTCATGAAGTCACAAATTTAAGCATGCATTCTAGAGGGTACATAGAAAATTTTGTAGAATTCCTTTCCCTCCTTTGTAGAATTCCATTTGAAAACTGCAGTACAGGCACCACTGGTGTGTGGTTGTTGGAAACCATTATATTTTTGTGCAGGGGCAATTTATATGATGTAAAGCCAATCAAAGTAATGCTGTGTTCCTGTTACTACTTGGGTAAAAACATGTAGTAATACAGTGCTGCTCATGTCTGCAGTCAAGTGCAGACCATAGACATGGGCTTGGTGTCTTTAATGTGGCCAGTGACATGAGTTTAGTGTATGTAATGTGGTGAATTTTAGGGGGATGCAGAAACATTTAACTGGTGGATACTCCTTGCTAAAAGGCCATCCCTGGTCATCTTAAGTACCAGTTCTTATTGGTCAGACCTGCTTTAGAAGTGCACTGCTTTATACACTACTAACGTAGTGTTAATTGGAATGCATGTTGGACTGCTTATATTTGTATTGTTTCTGCAGTGGCACTTTTGTGACATTGTGTCTTTTGATTCTCAGAAGATTTATAGATTGCTGTGCAAGGAGAGTTCTGCTGTGCCATCTGCAGCTGTGTGCAAGGTAAATGTTACAGAGACAGATGTACTTTTGTGGTTTTACATTTAAATTTTAGCAGCAATGACTGTTGATAAGGTGTGTAAATTTATATTCCAAAAACAAGGCTTAAAATCTGACTTTTAAATGAGTCACTTTAGTCATAACTTATTAATAATTAGCTTCCTTGTTTACTTATTTCTAGAGTTATTGTATTTTTTCAAAGTATGTTGATGGTCTTGGCATTGCTATGAAATGCTTGTCTATTAAGTGACAAGTTTTCAGATTAAATATGTACTGGGGTGGAGGGCTATGCATAGTGCAGAATTTTCAGCTAAAACCAGCACAAAAATGTCACCTGGAATGAGTAGAGTTGCATCACCTGAAGTTGCCTTTTGATCTTTGTCAGACTGTTTCCCAATTTAGTTTAACAGTGGTTAGCTGAGCTGTTGTGAAACTGTAATATAAGGACTATGTAGCTGGATTGAGCCGTTGCTAAGTCTGTCACTATGGGTTATGAAATCTCCCTCCCTTTCTCTGTAACAAACACAGGGGCATGTTCAGCAGCATTCTGCATTGACACGTTCTGCTTCTCTAAGGAGAGGGAAGATTAATTGCTCCCAGAAGCATCAAACTTGCCTACACAGCACTCATCTCCCAGGGTACCAATTATAGCAGTAGATTCCTTGTTTGCGGGACAGCCTCTTGACGTAACTAGATCTTTCAGGGAAATCCTGGCCCTTCTCTTTTAATTTCTTTGTTTTTGCTGAGCCAGGTGAAATGTTCCTGTCGCTGTCCAAAGTAGCCAGTTATTGCTAGCATTGCTTCCCTTGGGTAAGTGATGGGAGGGAGGAGTAGAGAGTAAGGGGAAAAAAAACAAGATCATTGCAAAACATGCAGTGACTGCAAAGTAGTGACAACTCGTTGTCGTGGGTGGTTTGTTGGAACAGCTCACGTTTTTGTGTTATGCAAGTATTTTTAATGTTAAGTAGCAGCTCCTGCCAGGCTGCTGCTGTGCTCTGTGCATTAAGGTTCTGACAAACGTTAGCACTTGCTATTTATTGCATTTGTAAGCACCTCCTGACTCAGCTGTAATGCGCAAGTTCTAACCTTTCAGTCCTGCAGCTTTTCATTTCTTAATGGGGGATCTTCCAGCTGCTGTTTGTCCTTAGCAGAAGGGCATCTTTTCACGTGAGGAAGCTGTATACTTTGTGGCCCTGAGTTTAAGCATTTAGATGTTGTGATCCAGGTGGTAAATTTTTATTTGTGTTGTCAGTAGTTTTAGATCCCATAATGTTTTCTCCTGCTTTCTGTTCAGAGATTCATGCTGTGCAGTCCTGCACAAGGCTTGCCCTTCATGAGTAAAGCTGTGGTCTCAAATCCCCTCATTTACAACTGCTAACTCATCTTTATTTCCATATTAGAGCATCTGAATGATGGAGGTGAAGCCATACCAGACTGTCTGTTCTAACTCCAGAAGTTGTTGTAGGTAAATAATTGTCTTTTGAACACAACTTCGTGGACTTTGCTTCTTTTTTTCTTTCTTTCACCACTTAGTGTGGATATGCAGTGCTTCACTTACATTTAGAAATTCAACTGCTCATTTTAAATTTATGGTACTTTTATTTTAAACTGCAGAGTGCACCATATTGCGTAATTGGAATCACTAGGTGTACACAAATTCTGTACACAAGCACATTTTAGTAAGAAGGTGCACAAACCTCACCCCCACACTACATATACTTCCACTTACTACTTGTTTATGCACCTTTCACCTGCAGCTGTTCTTTATTGTGCCGCTGGCAATGACTGGAGACTTTACATCGCTTTATTTTTATCCATTTAATTTGGTATCCAGATCAATTATACCAACCCTTTTTAGACACAACTTGGGCCTGGACAATTGACATTGTACTTGTGTTTATAGTTACTTAATAAAGGGCAGCAGCTGTTGAATATAGTCCAGACACTTGGTCGCACATTGGGCTGTATTATATTATATTTGGTATGTAAAACAAAGCGGTATAATTTTGTTTTAGGAGTACTGTTTACTCTGGCATGACTCAGCAGTGTGTTAGCATATAGTAGTAGTACTATTTTGTGTTGTTTTCTATGAGGTACATGACACCTCTGCCTTAAAACCTCCAGTCTGTTTTGCATACTGCTACAAAAAAATATTGGTTTGGGGATTAAGGGGGTGCTACCCCTCTTTGTTAAGTTTAACAGAAAGTAGCACAGCTAGACACTATGTAGATAGCTCAGTGATGCTACATGTCAGACAATAAGCTGTCACCATGTATTGCACTATGCTTATTGTTTAGGTGATGCTGTCTAGAAATTAGACTGTACTATTAAAGGCAGTTATCTGCAGGTACCAGACTTTGTCTTAAACTCAAGTTCTGCTTGCAGGTTAGACAGATTTAATTTAACCAGGTTTTAAAGTAACATTGGAGGTCTTAAATAAGTCACTGGTTGGGGAACACATCTCTGAGGACCAGCAGCGACAGAAATTGTGGTACATTTTTGCAAGGCAGCAGACAGGAAAAGCCTGGGCAACTACATTAGTCAAGAAACTCAGAAACAGATTCCTGTGGTTTGTGGCTTTCCAAGAGGACAGTATTATCCAGGACAGCAACCAACTTGTGCTCATGGCAGAAGTAGTCAGTCAGACCTGATCCAGTTGTGTAATTGGCTTACATGTGAAATTGGCAGATGAGTGTCAGATGTCTTCTTGAAGTTCTAGGCAGACTGATTGGAAAACTGGAGTAGATTAGGGAAACACCAGGACTGAGGAACTGGATGGCTGCATGATTGAATAGGAAGGAACACAAGGTTGTGGTCAGAGAGACGAGTGTCAGGATTAGGTGACTGAAGGCACACCACAGATGTCTGTCCTCGGTTTACTGTTTTGTTTTTGACCACAGTAATGTTCATCATATCACTTTTGCATTAGCTTAATATCTTAATATAATAGGACATATCCTGCCAGGGACTGGATGACCAGCCAGCTTTAGGGTGCCTTTCAAGCACCGTAACTTGTGCACACCTCGTGGAAGCAATAAAAAGTCAGTAGTTAAGGTGCGAAACTCTCAAATATTTCTTGCTGTTGAACATCACTCACTGCTAAAGCTTCAAGGGATCAACGGTTGGCTGTCACATCTTCAAAGTTGGATAGATAGGTATTCTGTTAGGGAAAATCTTTCATTGTTACGAATTTGTGAGGAAAAGTTTAACTTTCCTGTCAAAATTTGTTTCTGGGAGCTAGGACCAGTGGTTGTCACTTAAAAAAAAAAGGTGTATCTCAAACTTTTGAGTTTCTAGTCTTTTCAGTAGAGACATGGATCTGGGTCCTGGCCCTTCTGTTGTTCTTTCTCTGATCCAAGAAGTGAAAAGTTGTATGGAAAACTTAGGCCTTGATTCCGGCTTCCACTTTGCCTCTGCCACCACCAAGTGACTCTTCTGTGGCCAGTGTTCTCAGATAGACTTGTCATCAGTTTCTTTCTGCCCCTTTGGTGCTCCTTCTCGTGACGCTACTAAGGACTGAGAGGTACTTACTCTCTGGCTGTTCAGCTATCATCTTCAGACAAAGAGGACCACTCATGTCATCATCGGAGGAGGAAATGGACAATATCTTCTTTAATATCTTCAGTGTCTCAGGTAGCCAAACACACTCTACAATGTTCTTAGCACACTGTTGTTGTTGTTTCTGTTTCTACAGCAGCAGCATCTGGGTCAGTGATGAGAAGATTTGCCTGGCTACATTCTCAGAATTTATGAGAGAATGTCAAATTTGACCTCTTGAATGCCCCCTTGCATAGGCTCATAGGTGCGTACTAGGCTAATGGCCCTGGAGCCTTTACAAGCCTAGCCCATAAAAGTGCCCTGGCATCGTGCCACCTGACATTAGTTCCCAGTGCCTCTATCAAGTAGAGCCACTGGAGTGATCCCCGGGGTAAACTCTCTATTTCCCATCCACTCATCAAGATTTCTCTTGAAGAGGGCCATCGAGGTGCTCTGCTTGACATGTATGGGAAGTGTGTTCCAGAGCATGGGCAGTCTTTGAGTTATGAACCCCTTCAGCATGTTCTGTGGATTGTGGTAATGAGGTTGAGGTCTCTGGAGCATGTGGTGCGGAGGGATTGGGATTTCTTTAGATGTAGCATTTCTAACAGAGCTGGGTTAGACATGGCTTTGTAAGTCAAGCAGAGATTGCCTCTAAGTAGACGATATGAGACAGAGAATAACTGGAGTTTTTTTGAGTCTGTCCATGTAGGACATGTGTTTAAGGCCTAGGATCCTCTTCGTGAAGTACTTTTGTGGCCTTTCCAGATGTTGCATGTGTCTAGTGAGGTACCTGCCAAATGGGACATCATACTCGATGATTGGCCTAATGAGGGAAGAGTAGAGAGAGATGATGACCTCTTTCTTCCTGGATGCAAAACCCTTGATAATGAGATGTGCCACATAGAAGGACTTTCTGACCACAGTGGCAATGTGGTGGTCGAAGGAGAGGTTGCTGTCAACCTGTGTCCCCAGATCTCTTATAACACCTTCAGTGTTCAGTGGGCTCCCATCGATGTGGTAATTAGTGGGAACTGAGTTTTTCCCAAAGGGGATGATGATGCATTTTTTGGCATTAAGCCTAAGAGCATGGTTTCAACCGTTTACCTCCATGTGTACATGTTGCACAAGGACAAACAGTAATTGTCTGAAAGGCAGTTTGCAAAGTGTGCAAACACTGAACGGAAAAAGGATCGAATGTGCAATGAGCGAATGCACATCGACATTCGCTCATTGCACATTCGGCATTTTGGAGCTGATTGCACTATAGTGGGGATTGGGAAATGGTCCCTTTCCCCACTGTAGTGCGATCTCGGAGTTGGAATATTAAAGTAGGGAGTGGGGGGGCAGGGTGGCTTGCCCCCTGCTTTACACTTCATTAAATTTTTTTCTCAACATTTATGTTCGAAAATCAGCGAATCTGCTTTTCGATTAGTTGATTTTTGAACATTTAAAACTGTCGCTGTTTTCATTTTCGTGGTTATGATTCGCTCATATGAGCAATCGCACCACTGTTTTTCGCTGTTATAAAGGTAAACCGGTTTTAACATAGGTTCATAGATCGGTACTAGGCTATCGGCCCAAGGGCTTATACAAGCCTAGCCATAACAATTCCCTGGATATTTCTTCCCACAATATTAACTTCCCTGGACCCCTGTCTAACAGAACGACCGACGTGATCCCCGGGGTGAATTTCCTATCTCCCATCCAATCTTCAAGGTTCCTTTTGAAGAGGGCCAAGGAGGCGCTCTGCATGACATGTATGGGCAGTCTATTCCAGAGTATGGGGAGTCTCTGAGTCAGGAACCTTTCCCTCCAGCATGTGCTGTTCATTGTGATGACAAGGTTTAGATCCGTGGAGTGTGTGGCTCTAAGGGGATTGGGATTTCTTTAAGTGGAGCATATCCAACAGCTCAGGGTTTGACATGGCCTTTTATGTTAAGCAGAGATCGCTTTTGAGTAGACGATATGCTACAGAGTATAGCTGGAGTTTTTTTCTGCTTTAGGCCTATGATTCTTTTAGTGAGGTATTTCTGTGGCCTTTCCAGCTGTTGCAGATGTCTTGTGAGGTACATACCAAACGGGGCGTTGTATTCTATAATGGGTCTAATGAGGGATGAGTACAGTGGGACAATGACCTCCTTTTTTCTGGATGAAAAGCCGTGAGTGATGAGGTGTGCCACATAGAAGGATTTCTTGATTGTTGTGGCGATGTGGTTATCGAAGGTGAGACCACTGTCCAACTGTGTCCCTAAGTCTCTCATCACGCTTTCATTGTTTAGTGTACTGCCACCTATGTGGTAATTCATGGGTACATGGTTTTTCCAAAAGGGGATAACTATGCATTTCTTGGCATTAAGCTTTAGCCCATGGCTCTGGCACTAAGCATCTGTTTCTGTAAGGCCCTTTTGTAGAATATCCACATAATTTGGGGATTCAGTAATGACTCCCAGTTTGCAGTCATCTGCGAACTTTGTTAGCCAGAGTCCTTTAGTGTTGGCCTGTACTTCAGAGAAGTAGATGCCAAACGAGCGGTCCCAGGAAAGAACCCTGAGGTACTCCACTTGTCACTTGTCTGGAGCTGGATTTGGAGTCGGCTACTTTTACAGTCTTGGTTCTGTCAGTAAGCCAGTTGGCAACCATCAAGTGAAGTAGGGATTTATGCCCAACTTAGTAAGTTTATCTATGATTCCAGAGTGGGGGATGGTGTTGAAGGTCTTGGCGAGGTCCAGATAGGCTGTGTGGACCGCCTTCCCCTATTCCACAGCTCTGGAGACTGATTCGAAGAAGTCAGTCAGGTTCAGGAGATAAGCTCGGCCCTTCACAAACCCAAACTGGGTGGGGTCCAGTGTTTGAAAGTTGCCAATGTCTTTGTTTATAAGTTCCATGATAGTACGTTCCATGCCCTTGCAGATCAGGCTCATCAAACTGATGGACGGTAGTTCCCAGGATCCGAGGTGGATCCCCCTTGTGGTGTGGGATAACTGTAGCTGTGCGCCACTCAGTGGGCATGAAGCCTGAGGTGAGGCTATGATTAAACATGAAACTTAGGTGAGGTGCCAGTTACTTTTGTAGTTCATGTAGTACACAGCCCGGGATGTCATCTGGTCCCAAGGATGCTGTATTCTTAGAAGTAACAAGTGCGGATGACCTAAAACGTCTTTACTGCAACAGCAAATACTCCCTTGATAAAATACCAAGCTCACGCTGTTGAATACAGCTTAAAAGTTGTATGATGAGTGACCAAGTATAGCCAAAATAGCAAAAAGCAATGCGTTTCAAACAAAAACTGCTTTATTTCAATAAGTAAACCACAAGCGCTTTCGTCCGTTGGTAATGGGCTTTTTCAAGTGAAAAAGCCCGTTACCAACGGGCGAAAATGCTTGTGGTTTACTTATTGAAATAAAGCAGTTTTTGTTTGAAACGCATTGCTTTTTGCTATTTTGGCTATACTTGGTCACTCATCATACAACTTTTAAGCTGTATTCAACAGCGTGAGCTTGGTATTTTATCAAGGGAGTATTTGCTGTTGCAGTAAAGACGTTTTAGGTCATCCGCACTTGCTACTTCTTGGTTTGAGTCCTGTTCGCTTATTGGTTTATGCTGTATTCTTAGCTTTGGAGAGTACGGTTTCTACCTGTGTGGCTGTGATTACCGGAATTTGGCAGTCTTTTGGTGTTGAGATAGGTTGTTTGAGAGGGGGGGGTGAATTTGGCAATAAATCAATCTGCCATGATATTGGCAATATCCTTGGGATCAGTATACTTAATGCCATTCTGTTGTAGCTCAGACCAGATCTGAGCATTGCCATTTAGATTCTTGACATAACTATAGAATGCCTTGTGGTTGTCTTTGGAATCTTTGGCAATTTTATTTTCGTAACTAGCTTTGGAGGATTTTATGAGGGATCTCAGCTTCTTACTGAGGCTGGTGAGGGAGTTTTTTGCATCCTGGGATTTTCCTCTTTTCTGCAACATTTTCTTTCTTCTGTTCTATAGTTTGTTTATGGCAGGGGACCATCAGATTGGCTTCCTTTTTTTGGAGGAGAGCGTCTTGGTTCTATTTGGGATGGCACAATTCATGCATAAGTGGATGTGCTCGTACAGTGCCTTAGTATAAGATTTGGCAGTCGAACTTTCAGCTCCTGTCTGCATGGGTGTCGTGATATTTGTCACTTCTGATTTCAGTAGCATGAAGTTGGCTTTGGAGAAGTTTTTTACGAAGGTTTCCTTACTGGGAGGTGGGGGTAGGATGTGAATGTCAAGGGTGATTTGCTTATGGTCAGACCTGACCAATGAGGGGGTGACCACTGGTGTGGAGCATCTATCTCCCATGTTGGTAATGACCAGGTCTAGGATATTGGAGCCCCTGGTGGGACAATGGATTAGTTGATCCAGGGCATTGGAATTTATGAATTCCAAGAACCGTTGGGAAAAGGTGTTGGTACCAGAGTAGTTTTCCCAGTTAATGGCAGGGTAGCTGAAATCACCCAGTATTATGGTGTTTGGTTGTATCTTAATATTTTCCAGTATGTTTACAAAGATGTAGTGAGAATCTTGGGACATGGTGGGGGATGTATAGCAAGCTACAATTTGGATTGCAGTCTTACCTAGTGTTAGTTGCACCTGGAGAATTTCAGATGCATTGTGTTGGGCAACTAGCCTGGAGGTGTGAATATCCTTGGTGAATATGGACACTCCTCCACCTTTAGTGTTTCGGTTTTGGTTTGGTGGCCAAAAAGTGTGGTAAGAGTTGTAGCCTGGTATTGCAGGGGTGCTCTCTGGAGCCTTGAACCAGGTCTCAGTTACTGCATAGATATCGATGTTCTCCATTTTTAGGAGTGCCTCGAGAGAGTGCATTTTGATGTTTAGACTTCTAGCATTGAGTAGCATTATCTTCAGATTTTGCATGCTTGTATCTGATACGGTGGTGCTTTTGTCCAGTCATTGATCTTAGTGAGGCCTTTTCTGTAGGATGTCTACATCACTTGGAGAGTTAATAATGGCTCCCAGCTTGCAGTCGTCTGTGAACTTGGTCAGCCAGAGTCCCTCCATGTTAGCCTGGATTTCTGAGAAGTAGATGCCAAACAGGAGAGGACCCACGACCAATCCCTGTGGGACTCCACTAGTGAATGGTCAGCAGTCTGACTTGGAGTCTGCTACTTTCTCACTGTGGGTTCTCTCTCTGAGTCCGTTTGCAACCCACCAAGTGATATAGGGTTGCTGCCTAGTTTGGTGAGTTTATCAATAATTCCTGAGTGAGGAATGGTATCAAAGACCTTGGCCAGCTCGAGGTAGGCTGTATGAACTGCTTTGCCGTCATCCACAGCTCTGGTGACTGACTCAAAGAAGTCAACCAGGTTGAGCAGGCATGATCTACCTTTCACAAAACCAAACTTCAGTGGGATCTAGAGTTTGGAGATTGCCTTTAGCCTTGTTAATTAGGTCCATGATGATGCGCTGCATAGCCTTACATATCAAACTCATCAAGCTAATGGGGCGATAATTTCTAGGGTCTGTAGTCAGTCCCCCTTTGTGGAGAGGAATGACCGTAGCAGTGTGCCATTCGGTAAGGACAAAGCCTGAGGTGAGGCCTTGATTGATTAAGGCACACAGATGTGGTGCCAGTTCACTTTGTAGTTTATGTAGAACACATCCAGGGATATTGTCGGGTCCCATGGAAGCTGTATTCTTGGCCTTGGACAATGCATCTTTAACCTGTGCTACAGTAATGCTGGGTGCCTGGCATTTCTCCACTATTGTGATTGGTCCTTTGGGGGGGGATAAAGTTGGCACTGAATCTGTCAGTCGGTATGTTGGCAATATCTGTTGGCTCAGTATAGGAGTTAACATTATGCAGTAACTCAGAGCAAACCTGGGTCTTGCCTTAGAGATTCTTGATATAACTATAGAAGGCTTTATGGTTGTTTTTAGGTTTTGATCAGGGATCTCAACTTTTTGTTGAGGCTAATAAGGGAGTTTTTTCCAGTCTTGGGACTTCACCTTTTTCTGCAACAGTTTCTTCCTTCTATTGTAGAGTTTTTTAATGGCAGGGGATCACCAGTTTGGCTTCCTTTTTTTTGGAGGAGAGCGTCTTGGTTCTTTTGGGGTATGGCTAGTTCCATGCATTTATGTATGTGTTCGTACAGTGCATTGGTATATGATTAGTCAGTCATGCATCTATTTTCTATTGACATGGGTGCCGTGAAGTTAAGCACCTCTGTTTTTAGGAGCCCAAAGTCAGCTTTGGAGAAGTTTTGCATGTTGGATATCTTTGTGGGAGGTGTGGGTAAGATGTGGATTTCCATGGTGATTAGTTTGTAGTCTGATCTAACTAGGGAGGAATTGACTATTGGTGCAGAGCAACGGTTACCCATGTTAGTAATAACCAGGTCAAGGATGTTGCTTCCTCTATTGGTGGTAAGAATGAGCTGGTCCAAGGCATTGGAATTGATAAATTCCAGAAAGCATTGGGCCAGTGTATTGGTGCATGAGTAGTTTTCCCAGTTGATGGAGGGGTAGTTGAAGTTAACCTATTATGAGAGTTTTGGTTGGACCCTAATAGTTTCCAGGGTGCTTAGGAACATGGAGTGAGAGTCTTGGGACATGGTGGGGGACCTATAGCAGGCTACAACTTGAATCGCCGTCTTACCCAATATTGTACCTGAATTATGTCAGATGCGTTATGCTGGGCTACTAGTCTGCAGGTGTGCATATCCTTTATGAATATGGAGACACCACCACCTTTGGAGCTTTGGTTCATGTTCTGGGGCTGAAAGGTGTGTAATGAGTTATAGCCTGATATTGCAGGGGTGCTTTCTGCTGCTTTAATCAGGTCTCAGTTACAGCAGAAATGTCGATGTTGTCCATTTTGAGAAAGTGCATTTTGAGATTTAGACTTCTTGCGTTGAGCAGCATGACTCTCAGATTGCATTTATTTATAGCTGTTACAGTGGTAATTTGGTCTTTGGAACATTGCCTAAAAAAGGCACTATAGGTGTGGCAAGAGCCTTAGCCAGTATCCAGAAACCCAGGGGTGACAGATGCAGGCCATCTCTGGCAAAGCATCGAGGTCTGTGAATCATGTTATCCCAAGCAGACAGATACTGGATCTCCTTAGAATGACACCAGAAACTTAGCCAGTTTTTGAAGTTAGTCATTTTCTGCTTGTACTGCGGTATCATTCTGGGCGATAGTAGGATGCTGCTCAGGGCTAGGGTCATACCTGCTTGGGCCACATAATCCGAGAGCTCCTCCATGTCTGTTTTCATGTAGTCCAGGGGAGGTGCATCTTGGGTCATTCAAACCCACATGGACAGTGACAGAGTCATACTTGTACTTGTTGTGGAGTGACCTGAGTGTGTGTGTTGTGTCGGATTCTGGCACCTGATAGACAGCTGATCGTTACCTTCTCTTTATTCAAACTAGTGAGTGAGACATCAGTGCCTCACTATCGAGTCACCTATGATTAGTGTATTGGGCAAGCTGTTTTGCCTTGGGGGCTTAGGTTGAGGGGCACACTGTGTAGGTGAGTTATGTGTCTTGTGGTTTGCTCTGTGTTGTGGTGGGTGAGTGCGTTTCTGCCTTGGAGGTCTCTGCTGTTTGGGTAGATTTGTATTGAGAGCCTCCGCGAAGGTGGGTGTGTGGTTTGTGTTTTTATGTGAGAGCTGTGATGGTGGGTGTTCTGGAGGGCTATGTATTGCATGTGGTGTGGCGCAGGTGTTGATCATCTCCTCTTGACCATCTATTCCAGTTTTGGCTTGAGAGTGCATGGCTTCCAATTTGGATATATAAGTGCATCTCTCACGAATCTGAGTGTTGGGAGGTAAGAGGAGAGGGTTGTCTGTGTACATGAGGCAGTTGCTACACTGCCTCAGAATGCCCAAGTTCACCAGGTTAATAGGAGAAAACACAGGGAACTGACCTTTAGACATGCCGAGCTGTTTCTTTATATAGTCCTTTTACAGAAAAAATGTCACTCAAGATGTCTTAGTCTGTACAGAGCACTGCCAAACACTTAAGGGTAAACTAATACGTAGACCCTGAAAATTTAAAGATGAAGTATTTAGGCAGATATTCTGAAGTTAGAAATCAAGCAGTACTTAATGAAAAATAAAGAATTAGCTTGTCAAGAATGATGAAAAGAGGTGAGTTGCATGAATGGCTACTACTAATGCTGGTTTCAGCACAGCTTCACTCTGTTGGGATACAGTGCTCCTTTGCTTCTTCTCTCACCAGAAGGAAAATGTTAGCACCAATCCCAAGAAGAGAAGCAGGCCACGGCCTGTTTGATGATCCACAGTCTTGTCCTAGATGATGCAAGGATCTACAGGCTTGTAGCCTTTTTCTGGTAGATGCCTCAAATAGCAATCAGACCAATCAGGTACGTTAAGCACAGACACTCACTCTCGAGTCAGGAGTCAATGCACTCTGCACAGATTCCAAGCTGCCACCTGTAAAGCAGTTATTAAGCTTTCTGGTGATCAGCAGTCTCCATAAAATAATGTAGCTGCACTCCTTCTCTTACAAGGAAAAAACAGAAGCACTAATCCCAAGATGACTACTGAGAGGCAGAATGTGGGCTCTCCAATAACTGGTGGTCTTGCAATAGATGCTTAAAGGTAAGATGAAAAAAATGGTTTATCCTAAACACTAAAATGTACACTAGAGGAGTTAGATGTGAAAATAGGTAAATTATGTTTTACCTGTCTAAAAAGTTAAGTTTTAGTGGAGAGTCTCTTTTTTTAAAGCAGCAAGCTAGATTGAAAGGGAGTGGTCACTTTTGTATTCTGGTACTATGGAATACAGTAGGATGGCCAATAAATTTAAATAGTTTGAAGGGGAGTGATTTCACAAAATGATAATTTTGTGCTTGCACCATTCCATAAAAGCAGAGAGGACATGAGATATATGGTCAAATTAACATAAGGGGCAGGCAACTAGAAAGACAGTGGTGTTTAAGAACACAACAGTATCCGGGTAGGAGGGTGGAAAATAATTTCTGTCTGACTCACAAGAGACAGAGCTGTGGTCTCTTTTCAAGTTTTAATATCCAGTTAAAAGCAGAATACAAGTAAAACACAGTGTAAAGAAAACAAATTGCACTGTAGAAAATAGAAAACGTCAATAAAGTAATACAAAATAAAACAAATAAAAAGCAAACTAACCATTCCCTCACAGCAAACTGTAGCAGAGTCTGGGTGAGCCTTTCCAGTAAAGGTATTATTTGGTGCTTCCTCTGCTGATGTCTGTAAAGGATTTGATGAAAGGGGAAAGTTAGTTCAGGGGGCGTTGCCCACATTTTTTCCACCCTCTATGACAAAATGCATTAGAAACTTTCCTTCTAGTTCAGATTCCTTTTTATGGGAAAAGGGAAACAAAATTTCAGAAAGCAATGGTGGGGAGGTTCCAAAAAAAGAATGAAGCGTTCTCCCAAAACCAAAGTTAATCTAAAAAAGTAGGCTGACTGCATGCCCCATTATGTTTTTTTCCCTGAAAATGCAGCAAAAGTCCACTCAGTATAAGCAAAAACCACACAATATTTTATTTCTTCCTCTGTCTCAAAAACTTCTATTCATAGCCCCTACTGACAAAAAGTCTAGTAATAAATTCAAATTCTTTGTTTAACATGATGATGTCGGTAGTCATTCGACTGGCCCTAATATATTGCCACTTAGGTAGGTTTCTTTTCATAATGGGTGGTTGCTACTGTAATGTAAACAACTGTTGGTAAAAGTGACTTTTCTATGTATTCTTCTGTCAAATTCTAAACTACTTTCATTCCACTTCAGCATAACATCTAAAAAGGTCACCACTTGACCAACATATCCTAATGTGAATTTTAAGAAAAGGGACTTCTCATTCAATTATTTTAAGAGATTTTAACAGTCCACCTGACTGGCAGACGTTTATGCAGCCATCAGGAGCTTTTTTGTTTGTTTGTTTGTTTTTGCAGTCCTAATCCTACTACAATTGCCCACTTGGGCTTAGTTTGCAATAGCATTAGCAAGAATGTCATTCACTTCTGCAAGTGATGTAAACACTCATGGCAGCCCTAGCCTCCCTAGAAGTCAGCACTCCCTTGAGGTTTCTGTTCTTCACTGTGGATTAAACCAATGCCCTTGGCTTGCACTGCTTCACCACATCCCTGAGGAAAGGCAAGCCAACAGAGTTGTACCACTCTTCTCCTCCCCCATGCCAGCTGGCACCTGAGCCACTAATTGACCTCTTGTCACTTGAGTCATAATCAGGACATTATCACTCTTTATCAACAGAGCTGGCTGCAGGGCTGCTATATTTAGGTATATTTCTCTGGCATATCTGAGGGATAAAGGACAGGATCATTCTCTTTACTTATGGCACAGACTTAGGTGCAGGAGCAAAGGATGAAGAGAAGCTAGGGAAGAATCTGGAAAAGCTGACCAAGTTGTCAGAACTGTGAGAGTTGACATGCAGTGCAAATAAATGCAAAGTATTGCATGTAGGACACAAAATATCAGCTGTGAGTAGTGGAATTGAAGTCAGCACAGCGGGAAAAGAACCCTTTGTGTGTTGATCACACCTTGACTGGACCACCAGCAGTATAATAAAAGGGCAGTGACAGCAGCAGACACAGTGTTGATGTGCATTCTCAGAGGAGTAGACTCCAGAAGTAAAGAGGTGGTGCTTTCCCCTCTACAAGACCCTGGTCAGATCACATCTTGTACTTAGAGCTGTTCCTGTCCCATAAATGAAAAGGGACATCAGGCTTCTGAAAGGTATCCAAATTAAAGCAACCAAAAGAAACTGTAGGAAGAAAGGAAGAGGGTATAACCATAAACTACAACAGCTGGATTTTTCCTTATTTGAAAACAAAAGATATGGGTGGGGGTATTATATTGGTGCACATGATCACATCAGAGTGATGCAAAGGAGTCATCCTGAAGAAGAAAAACAAAGGGGAAATGTTAATGTATCATCTTTTCCAAAAAGGATGAAAGTGAATGATGGGTAATATGATCAAAATAAGGTAGACTGAATGGGTCATGCTGAAAGTAACAGTGAATGGAGGGCGTGAATTTGTAAGTGTTTGATATTTGCTTTTGATATGTATTACATTGTTGGTGGTGTATATCCGGTTGAAAACGAGTAGTAACATTTGTTTTATGCTGCAGAATTGAATTAAGATGCTCTCTAGTTGTACTTAGTATGCTTTGTAGACTTGGAAGAGTAATATGTATTAACCTTGACTTGAAAATGTTGGGAGCTGTTGTTTCATTCCTACTGGGAAGCTGATAGGGAGGCAAGAGTGAGTTTAACCCATCAAGCAGAGGCATGTAATGGACAAGAAATTGTAATTTTATGAAGTGTTATATATGGGGAAAGCATCAGTGATATGCAGTAAGGGTGAAATGAAAAGTGGGTTAATGAAAGCCAAAGATGAAAATGTTATGATCGTATCTAAAAGTTGATGAAAGATTATGGAAGATGTATTTGAAGTGGGTTAATGTTTGTAGAGAAGTTGTGGTCAGAGCATATAAAGTTCATTATAACAAATGTGTGTGTGTGTTGAGGATGAGGGCAAAGTAGAGGTAGACAGCCCATTGTGCCTTTGGGAGGACAGTATTACAGATGCTGTTAGTCTGGTTAGTTATTTGAGGGTTGTAGGAAAGTACATTTGAAGTTTATCAAATCACAGAGTGATAGGTAGTGTAATTTAAATATTTTGATGCAGTAGATGGATGTAATGATTGAAACGTGTTTTAAAAAGAAATGAAAAGGAAAATCTAAAGGGTTAATTGTAGTTGGAAGGAGGAGTTCTCTCTATGAAAATTAAATTATCTAGCTTCAGTTTCCTCTGTTCAAAAGGTGATCACTTACAATGCAGAATTATTATAGGAACATTTTATTGATAAAGTTATATGTTTTGAGACAATTTTTCGTAGGTAGCAAGATAAATGGTGCTTTATAGAATAAACTACTTAGTTTCACTTTGTAAACTAGAACTGGGAAAAAGAAGGGATTATAAATGATTTTTGATACTGTTTTAAGAATGTGAATATTATGTTGGTGGGGTGTATACTTGTGTGTTTTGCTTTATCATATAAATGAGATGTTAAACACGGGTCCCATCTGCTTGAGCTGGTAGTAGCACAGTGGATGTAAAAGATCCCACAACACTTATCAAGAAGAATAGGGGAAGTTTCCCAGTGCCCTGGCCAAACTTCCCATAGTTAGTATAATTGCCACCTTGGCTCTCCCCTGAATAGAGGTCACTAGCCTAGTAAGACTAACCCAGACAACAAAACATAAAATCTGTAACTAAGTAAATAAAAACTGATTAATTAAGTAATGCTATCTATAGTGATGACTGTTTGCAGCCACTGTCTCTCTTATACTACTACTGTTTTTTAAGCTTAATTTCATTTTCAAAATCTGCACAAAACATCAGGAAGAAAAGGGGGAGGGTATTTAATTTGGACAATGAAGGATAAATAACATGGAGTCTCAAACAGTCACAGTTCTAAATAGTTTATGACTTAGTAAATGAATAGTTGTGTCGCACTGTTGAAATAAAAAGAAAGATAGGGGCAGGAAATAGGATGATGTTACAGCAGCAGGTGATAACTATCTCTTAAACCATTTTAAACAGTTAAATAGCTATCTCCTAAACCAAGTTTAATAAACAGTTAAATAAGTATCATGTTCACATATTGCCTCACCTTGGTTCATAACCTGTCTGGACAAAGTTAAATGCCCCTTACAGGATTTATCTGCCAGGTCCGTGCAGAGATGTTTTTTAATCAGGTCAGCCCATTGCTAACTTGCTTGGTCACATGCACTTGTATTATTTTTTATGTTATACATTTCTTAGCAATGTTTGCACCCCTTAAAATAAAGTGGTGTGCGACATAAAGACCTGTGGAAGAATCAGGGCCTCCTACAGCCATATGGAATAGTCCAGTGTGATGCTTGGATCACAGATATTACAGTAGGCATTTTCAGCCTCAGTCCAGGGAGGCTTGCTGTGAGTGTCAAACAGTCTCTTGAGTATCTCTAAACACTTCTGTGATGCTGCTTCCAAAAATGAGTGCAACCTTTCAAGGACATATAAAGAAAAGTGTAAATAGTGCCATGCAGAAATTCTAACGTAACCAGAGGCGATAGATTGACCAGGGGACCACCACAACAGATTGAAAGCTTGGTCCCATAATACTCCTGTTTTGTAGATATATGTGTGTGATGAAAAGAGGTACATCTTCAGTTACTTTTAGTACTTGTACCACACACATTAGGGCTACTGAGTGGCTAAAATTTCCCAGGCTGCCCATAACGCTTCCTTTCCCATCATAACATTACTTATCTGGTGCACTGTAGATGTTCTTCGTGTTTCACTGTTGCAGTCCTGACTACTGGGATTTCCTGCCGTGAAGGCCCTCAGCCGGCCTGACTTTCAGAAAAAATTCTTTCCAGCTCCCAAGCTGGCGGATGCCCTGACCGACATCAGTACATTCGGGTGTAAAGGTAGCCTGCCTGCATCATCATCATATCAGTCTTCTTGCCGCAGAGCCCAAAGCTGTATTCAAGTTTGTTGGTCAGTTTGCACCAGAAAGAAGTGACATCAGACAAGATAAGTACCCCGCTGGGGAACTTCTTTCTTTCCTTTGCTCATCTCAGACAAAGTCAATAACTGTCTCCGTTGTGGTAAACAGATCCCACACAGAGACTCCCATTCCCTTTGTGTTACTTGCCTAGGCCCAGATCGCTACATCCCCAGTTGTCTTTTCTGTGCATGTTTTAATACTTGGACTGTTAGACACAGGGCTGAATTTCTAGCAAGTTCCTTAGCCAACAGTCAGATCTTTCATCATCTATGGTGTTTGTCGGTCATTCCAAATTTGAACTTCCTAAGAGCAAGAAAAAAAAGAAACAGAATCTTAGGACTTTGAATGACAGTCATTTGCCGCCTGCTTCTCCCTTCAGGCTTGTGATTGCTGAGCAAGGTGAGATGTGTACACAGCTACCTTCCATTTCTGTACTGGTGAATCAGGCCTTTTCAAGACCCTTTTGGAGTCCGACATGCCATTACAACATTCCATCTCTGAACAAGCCATAGACATTGGCTCGTCAATCAGGTCCAGGACCGCTCTGCACGCCTTGACTTCCAAGGAGCATACACCATCTGGAGACTCTGCTACTAGGCCTTGGCAACTCCAGCAATCATTCAGTACTCACGAGAGACAGGCATTAGGTCATCAGACGCCGTTAGGCCTAAGGCCTTAGCCACTCCAAGGAAAGCTTCTGCATCAAGGCCTTCAGCTAGGTCTTCTGGCTCCACTTCATAGGGTCAGGTCTTCACTCTTTCCTCTCTAGGCCGGGTGGATCAACTCCCATCTAGACATCAACATGTTTGTGGTGTAAGATCAGCCCATGTGTTGCAAAACAATCTTATATATTTGTGTGCACATTTACATCTGGAGGAGATTTTAAGTGCAACAGGTGTAGATCAGAATTTTAAGTTAATAACTGCATTACTTGTAGGAAGGAAATCCTGTACATAGGTTTCCATAGTTGATGTTTACTCTTATTGATGAGCATGGAAGTATCTCCTGTCCCCACTGAGTTTGGCTCACCCAGAAGACTGTGAAGTACAGAGCCAAATCTCTGCAGGACTAATTAAACCAGAAAAGGTTGCATGCCTTGTCTGTGTCCACCATGGCATTAGACAAATTGTCTCTGGATACACTGCTCAAGAAATGAGGGAAATGCCTAAGAGAGAAGGAATCCTGGGAGGCTAACAACATATCCACGGAGCCTGAGAGCCACCCTAGGCTCAAGGGCATTGAGTTCATAAGGTGTTCTTGCAGCTACTGACTGTGATTCCTTGAAGAGATGCCTCTGCTGATGCTACTGTAGAGGCTGCCACACACCTTCAGATGGTGCCGCATCATTTTATGCCAAAAACATGCAGTAGTCAATCTTTTCAGATGCCTTTCTACATGCATTTAGTTCTGATGCTTGAATTCTGATTACATTGGATGTTGTCAATATTCCCTTGATTATGGTATGGCTGGATGTCCTTTAATCACTTTTATGTTAAATTTTTAGCCTGCTAGAGAAATGACCAACCAAATTATCTTTCAATGATAGATTTTTTTCAGTTTTCTTCTGTGCCACAACTTTAAACTTCCCCCTGCATCTTCACTACTTTTCTTAAATAAGTGGACATTTGACCTACCCAGACTCTGTACCACCAGTGAAAAGGTGTAGAAGAGTACTAACCAAAGCAAGAGCAAGATAGCTTGTGCCTCATCTAGACGCTTTCTTATGGAGGAGCTTGAAGAAGAGGAGAGGGACAGCTCCCCTTATCAGATGACTCAACATGATGTTCTTCATGTTTCACTGTTGCAGTCATCACATTTGGGTTATCTGCTTGCAGTAGCCCTCAGTCAGCCTGATGATCAAAGTCTTGGGTCCTGCGTCGGTTGCTGTCTCATCTTCAGTGACGTCAGATAGTCAGGGGTATAAAGCATGCAGCTGATGCCATTACATCAGTCTTTCTTGCTGTGCAGTGCCTGAAGCAGAAGCAGTTCGCAAGTGCTGGTCGGCCGACCCCTGACATTTTCATTTTCGAGTTTCAGAACCGAAGTCTTCAACTAAAGCTAAGTACCCCGTTGGGGAAAGTTTTTCTTGCTCTAAACCGATGTCAGTAAAAGTCAATAATTGTATTTCTTGTGGAAAGCAAATACCTCTCAAAGATTTTCATTCGTACTGTATTTCTTGCTAGGCGTTGACCACGATGTACCTCGCTGTTGGTTTTGTGCCTTATTTAAGTAACAAACTATTTGTTGTCGGTATAGTTACACTTCTAAATATTTTGGTACTCTGTTTAGTTATCCAGGTATGTCTTGGGTAAGCCATCCGACTACCGACATTCTGAAAAAACGCAAAGATAAAGACAGAGACAGGCCGCCTAGGTCCAAAGCTGCCGAAAACACTTCTCCTAAGCCAGTCGCCAGTTCACCGGTACTCAATGAGGTGCTTTCGCAGCCCCTGATACCCACTACTTCAGATTCGCAGGCCTCTACTAAGATCCATTTGGAGTAAGGTATGCCGCAAGATGCTTCAACTGTGGAACCTGCAGATGTCTCTACCTTGGATGGGTCCGGAGCCGCTGTGCAGGCACCAGCTTCTGAGGGTGTGTTCCGGCCTACTGACTTGTATATGCCCACTGACTTGTATATTAGACTGCCACCATCTTCTTCTTCAAGGCCTAAAATTCAAACCATGCCTAGAAAACCAACACCCAGACCGCATGGTCAAGCCTCTGTGCCTTAAAAACAAATGATAAGAATGTCCGAAAACTTTATTACTTTAATCAGGGGAACCCAACCTTCCCCCTCTAAGAGACCTAGGGCTGAATTTGCTTATGATACTTCTGACCAGGATTCTGAAGTTTCTGATGTTCTTCGTGTTTCACTGTTGCAGTCATTACATTTGGGTAATCCTGCTGGCAGGTTGCCCTCAGTCGGCCTGAATTCCAAAGTCCTGGGTCCTGCGTCGGCTGCTGTCGCCTCTTCCCTGACGTCAGGTCGTCAGGGGTATAAAATAAGCAGCCAACGCCATTTTCTTCAGTCTTTTTTGCCGCTCGGTGCCCGAAGTAGAAGCAGTTCGCAAGTGCCGGTCGGCCGACTCCTGAGATTTTCGTGTTCGAGTTTCAGACCCGAAGTCTTCAATAAAGCTAAGTACCCCATTGGGGAAACTTTTTTCTTGCTCCAGACCGATGTCAGAAAAAGTTAATAATTGTATTTCTTGTGGAAAGCAAATACCTCATAAGGACTTTCATTCTTACTGTATTCCTTGCCTAGGCCCTGATCACAACGTTTCTGGTTGTCGGTTTTGTGCTAGAGTTAACCAACGCACTATTAAGCGTTGGTACGATTTTGCTTTAAACTATTTTGAACGCCGGTTTAATTATCCAGAAATGTCGTCGGATAGCCATCCGACTACCGGAGTTCACAAAAAACGCAAAGAAAAGGAGAGAGATAAACAACTGAGGTCCAAAACCGACGACGAAGCTTCTCCTAAGCCAGTCGCCGATTCTCAGTGAGGCGCTTTCGCAGCCCCTGACGCCCGCTACTTTAGTCGCAGGCCGCTACCGACTCCCACATGGAGTCTGCTATGCTGCTGGAAACTCAAGGTATTGGCGCCTCGGACACTATTCCCTCAGATAGGTCCGGAGCCGCTGAGCAGGCACCGGCTTCTGAGAGTTATTCAGACCTAAACATCTTTACATTAAACCAAATTCAGCTTCAAAGGCAAAGACTAAAACACTTTCTAATGCAAAGAAACAAACTCAAGAGCCACGTGGGCAGGCCTCTATGCCCAAAAAACAGATGCTCAAAATGGTCGAAGACTTACTTACCTTGATCAGGGGTTCCTATCCCCCTCCTGATAAGAGGCCTAGGCAAGAGACAGACTATGAATCTTCAGATCAGGTTTCTGTTTCTTCTGATTCCTCTTCTGATCAGGAATATTCTCTTCCCCCTATAAGGATTCTGATGCTGAAGAATCTATTCCTTCAGCTTCTCCTCCAGAGGACTATTCTTTTGGGGAAACCTTGCATACCATGAGGGAGCATTTCCACTGGGAGAGCCAAGATTTTTCAGAATCTAAAAAGAGGCTCAGGGATTTCCTTTTACTACCTCAACACAGGCCTCTAGCCATTCCACCTGTGTTAGACATTGTAGACATTGTAGAGTATGTGTTTTCAGAGTCTAGTCTGACCCCTGACTCCTTACCTCCAGCTCCTGTTAAGCCTGACAGACACTACAGGGTTCCTGACTCTCATAAATTCCTTTTTAGAAACCCTGCTGCAGACCCAGAAACTATTTCACAGGGTCCCAAAGAAGTTAAGGCTTCCGCTGCAAAAAACCCTACCCCCTCTGACAGGGATTCTAGGGCTCTGGATAGATGGGGAAAAAAAGTTTACACATCTGCTACTTTGGCTATAAGGGCCTTAGTTTCATATGCTCAAATATCAGCAACATGTTATGGCATTGCTTAACCAGAAAATGTTGTTAAATTCTGAATGTGCAGAAAACAAGGAAATGCAGGATTTGTTGCATGCAGCTGAACAAGTTGGAAAGCATACTTTGCAATGTGGTTTTGATTCTTTGGAGGCCTCCTGCAGGGCCGCAGTTACAGGTTCTGTAATTAGGAGGCATGCTTGGTTAAAGGAACAAAATCTGCCTGATCATGTCAAAGTTAAATTATTAGATACACCTTTACAGCATGATACTTTGTTTGGTGTTAAGGCAGAAGAGGTGTTAAAGAAAATGGAGGACAAAGCTAAATCTATGCAAACTGTCAAAGATTTTTTACAAGTACAGCCACCTAGGTTTAGTAGGCACTGGCCTACAAAAAATTAGTCCTTTCCTGTGTCAGACAGACCTCAGAGGGGCAGATCCCAGGCGCAAGGTTCATACAGGTCAAAGCAATGGGGGGCTTCTACCTCCAAAGTTGGAGAGGACAAATCGCAACCATACAGGAAACAGTCCCAATGACTTCCCCCTACCTGCACCAAGCACTTATCTCCTGGCAGCACCCTTAGGGGGAAAATTAGCACTTTTTTCTCAAAATTGGCACATTATAACCCAGGACAAGTGGGTTTTAAATATAGTGTCACAAGGCTTCAAGTTCCATTTCCATACCCTGCCAAAGGCAAACGGCTGGCCAAATCTGCCAAAAAATCAATGGGCAGAGGCACAAAAACAAGTCTCATCCCTCATGGACATGGAGGCCATTCAACAAGTACCAGAGCAAGAGCAGGGACAAGGATTTTACTCAAGACTGTTCTTGGTGCCCAGAAAGGACAAGGCCTGGAGAACAATACTGGACCTATCTATTCTGAACACATTCCTGGATATACCAAAATTCAAAATGTTGACTTTGCAGCAGCTTCTGCCCATGCTGGGCAAGAATTCTTGGCTTGTGACTTTAGACCTAAAAAAGGCATACCTGCATGTTCCAATCAGACAGTCATGCAGAAGATACCTCAGATTCAAGGCTGGCTCAATGCATTACCAATTCTCTGCACTGCCCTTTGGCTTATCTACTGCACCCAGGGTCTTTACAAAGTGCCTGGCACCAGTAATTGCATTCTGCAGACAAAGAGGAATACAAAGATATCCTTACCTGGACGACTGTCTAATTCAAGCAGAGAACAAGGACATTCTTCTACAGCATCTGGTGTTTGTGAAAAGACTTCTAACATGCCTAGGGTACACAGTCAATGAAAAGAAATCAAAACTAGTACCCTCTCAAGAGATAATATTCCTGGGTGCAAGCTTAAATACAATGCCCAGATGGCTTATTTCACAGCAGACAAACAAAGGCAACTGACTACCTATTTCAAAATGTTGGCAACAAAAGCTCAGTTATCTGTAAGAAAAATTCTGCAGGCTTTGGGCTTCATGGAATCCTGCATCCTACTAATTCCGTATGCAAGACTGCATATGAGGAAACTTCGGTGGTACCTAAAAAGCGTTTGGGCTCAACATTGCCACAGCCTGGAAACAATGATTACTCTCATTCCCTGCCTGCAACAGGAGTTTCGATGGTGGGCAAAGGCTTGAAACCAGTACAAGGGACAGCCATTCACATTACCCCCAGCCAGGAAGACACTAACAACGGATGCATCAAATTATGCCTGGGGTGCCCACATGGCAGGAAGATGCATTCAGGGCACATGGTCCTCAAACCAAATGCATCTACATATCAATCAAAAAGAGATGCTAGCTGTTCAAAATGCCCTGACAGCCTTCAAGGACCTACTTCATCCGGGACAACTACTGATAAAGACAGACAACCAGACCTCCCAACCATCTCGAATTACTCATTTTTTACCCAGTTTTGGGGTCCAAATGAAGGGGTGCCATGATTCCCGAGTGGTACCCCTTCATTTCCGATTTCTTTGCAGTTTGTTTTTTAATTTTTTTTAAATTTGCGCTGTCTGAGCTGACATCATTGCGTGCGCGATAATGTCAGCTCCATCAGCACTACCAGCCAGTCGGAATTGAGCTCAAGGAGCTCACGTCGTCATTTCCGACTGGCTGCGAGCAGGCGGGAATTAAACTGTTGCTGCCGAGAGAAGAATTGGTAGACGGACTTAAATCTGCTGCTGCGGCTCGTTTTTGCTGGGACTTTGCTTTGCTTCTAGAGGGACTCCGCTGCTTCTTATTTTGTTTGCTTTGCTGCTAGAGAGAGAATGGGACTTTTTCTTTGCTGCATTACTGCCGTTTTCGGCTCATTTTTGCTGGGACTTTGCTTTGCTGAGGGACTCCGCTGCTGGGACTTCTTATGCTGCCGAGAGAATGGGACATTTGCTTTTCTGCTAGATGGGCTCCGTTTGCTTTTCGCTGCTGTTTGAACTTTGCTGGGAAGTATTAGGTAAGTAAAGGAACAAAGGGTGTGTGTGTGTGTGTGTGTGTGTGTGTGTGTGTGTGTGTGTGTGTGTGTGTGTGTGTGTGTGTGTGTCTGTGTGTCTGTGTGTGTGTCTGTGTGTGTGTCTGTGTGTGTGTGTGTGTGTGTGTCTGTGTGTGTGTGTCTGTGTTTTGGGTGCAAGTAACTGGAAATGTGAATTCTTTCAGCCTGCAGCAGATATTATTTAACATGGCCATTTAGTATTTGGAAGTGGCATATGCGTTATAAAATTAGCTTTGTTGTTAACATATATAGAATGTACAAGAGTTAGGACATGTTGAATACCTGGACACTGGTTTGAGTTTCATTTATGTCAATTTTCTTACATTCTGAAAATAAGAAAGTCATGGGCACCTTTATCACCTCTAAAACAGTTAACTTCCTGTGATCCAAATGAGTCTGTTGTTTAAATAAAATAAAAAAATAAAAATACTGTTTATTAAAATTGAGAATATATTATTTAACTGACCCTTAGAATTAATGGATGTTTATGACGAAAAATTTGTATTACATCCATGAGGTGAAGAAATTCAGAGTTGGTGTTTTAGATCATTAGCAGGTAAGTATATTTGCAGTAGTGTCCAGTTTATGCATACATTACTTAGTACAGTTACTCTGAAGGCTGTTTATTTTATGCTTGAATAGAGACAGGAGAACACAAAAGCACATTATTGCTGGAAATGTACAATATGCTTAACTGGTTTTAAAACATACAGTTTATTAAAATGTGCATGAACAATGTTACACTGAAAATTGACAGGGATCATCTTTGCTATGCAGTTCTAGATTATTAAGGTGCATAGCCATAAAAACTTTAGTACATCAAGTATAGGGTTGGATATTCCCAAAGGAGGAAAAATAAGTAAAAGGCTGCAGCTGTTTTGATTTAGTCATTAATTTGATCTGCAATGGGTTTCTTTGTTTGTTTTATTTATTTTAGTTTTATTTCCATTTTCAGAAAGTGCTTTCACTTGCAGCTGCATATCTCTTAAAATACATATTCTGGCAAAACAGGCTCTGGTTACTGCTAACTACATAGATATTAAATAACTGCATAACTAATTCTAGTATAATGTAAACCAGCTTGCAGAATAAACATCTAAATTCAGAAAGAGACGGACAGTCTACCTCTAGAATTTTGTAATATTCTCCTTAATCCTGAGATTTCTCCTAAATCCTGTACAGATTTTGTCACTTTCTTGCCTATCATTCTATGAGCAGAAAGCTTTTGGAATTGCTGATGAGCAAAATGTCTATGGTGGTACATAGTGAGCTCTGTTAGCTCAAATCCAAAATATAGTAGAACCAGAGAGTGTCATAGTCACTTAACCACCAGCATGTCATTCGTAGGTGATGGGAGGCAGTGTCATTGCTAATGATATCCATAGGCAGGGTCCCTCCCAAGGTGGTGTACTGAAAAAGATGTGGCATTCACTGTCAGATATATACATTACCTCTGCAATAACATAACAATAAGAATTTGCACCTTACCATGACATTAGTGTTTATGGTAAATGGGGTGAAAATAGGCAGGTGATGAGATGTTGGAATGGCTGCAGGGGGACTCTGGTGCAATATTTTGGTTGTCTGTTCTTCAGTTTGCGTTTGAAAGTTGGTATCCCACAATTCAATTGGAGTGGGTGGGGTTACATAATTATGTATGCAAATTTTATATTAAACAGTGTACAAATTTGTACCTATTTTTCATGGGCCTTCTCCAGATTTTTGATGTTTCCAGGTTGAGAGGTATGCGGACAACACCACGGTCATGTGGTATATAAACAAGCAGGGGGCACACATTCTTACCCCCTTTGCAGACTAACCATGACTTTGTGAGACACAGCATTGACTTACCAAGTACATCTGCAGGCACAATTCCTGCCAGGAAAGGAAAACACTCTGGCAGACGAACTAAGCAGAAACCTCATGGATCCCCACGAGTGGCAGCTGGATCCACAAGTCTTCAGCATGATAACAAGGAAATGGGAATGCCCGGACATAGATCTTTTTGCCTTCCCTCACAACTACCAACTAAAAAGATTCTGCACAAGGACTTATCACAGACAAGCATTGAAAGTGGACACCCTATCTTTCAGCTGGAAAAACCTATCAGTATATGCCTTTCCTCCACTGCCTGTCCTCCCCAAGGTACTCCTAAAGGTCAGACAGGAGAAGCCAAAGATGATACTGATTGCCCCAGACTGGCCCTGCCAGTACTGGTATTCAGTCCTAAGGAACTTGTCTCAATGCCTATCTTGGACCTTACCTCAAATACCTGATCTACTGTCCCAGCAAAACAATCAGATCCTGCACAGCCAACTCAGTACTTTAAACCTGGCAGCATGACGGATAATGTAGTCATACAAAACATATATCTTAGTAAAGCTGTGATGGATGTCATTTTGGAAGCCAGAAGGCCTAGTACTAGAAAATCTTATGCTGGAAAATGGAAGAGATTCTGTGCTTGGAATCAGGCACAAGGAACTGATACAGCTGTATCAAATATTCCTCAGATTTTATAATACTTAACTGAGATGCTGGACAAAGGCCTATCTTTTTCATCAATTAAAATTCATGCCTCTGCCATTTTGGCTCATTACAATACAGAGCCACCAATTTTTTCTCATCATTTACTAAGGCAGTACCTCAGAGGAGCCAAAAAATTAAGGCCTCCAAGGAGATCGCCATTACCTGCATGGGACCTCAACTATGTCTTGGAAAAACACAGCCTGCCTCCTTTCGAGCCAGCTGCTACTGCTGATATAAAGTTTTTATCTTGGAAAACAGCTCTGCTCCTAGCAATAACTTCTGCAAGACGAGTTTCAGAGCTACAGGCACTCATGGCTGTGGAACCTTTTATCATTTTTTATCCAGACAGGGTCTCTATGAGGACAAACCCAACATTTATGCCTAAGGCGGTGTCCAGTGTGGCTCTTAACCAAACTGTTCATCTGCCAACTTTTTATCCAAACCAACAGAACAAGGGGGAGAGAATTCTGCATTCTTTGGACGTACACAGACAGCTTAGATTCTACTTGGACAGAACCAAGGTTTTCAGGAAGACAGAGCAATTACTAGTGGCATATGCTGCAGGATCACAAGGAAAGGCTATCTCAAAGCAGACTATTTCAAAGTGGATAGGCCACTACATTAATTTCTGCCACTTACACCATGGCAAGCCAGTGCCTAAGGGCATTAGGCCACATTCGACCAGAGCTGCAGCCACTTCAGCAGCCTTTCTCAGGGGAGTACCAATCAAAGACATTTTAGAGGCTGCTACTTGGAGTTCAGTGCACACCTTTACAAAGCACTATCATCTGCCACTCTACTTTAAATCCAGAGCAGGCTTTGCCACTGCAGTTCTGCAGGGCCTCATAGCCGCTCCTAATGCTGTTTAGCTCCAGCCTCCCAACCATAGCTTTGGGACTCTACCCAAATGTAATGACTGCAACAGTGAAACACGAAGAACATAGTACATTTGTGTACACTTACCATAAATGTAGATGTTCGAGTGTATTCACTGTTGCAGTCCAGGTTACCCACCTGCAGTCCCCCTTTTTCTGCTGGAATTTTTCTTTCCTTCTCTGATTTATACAACCTATGTGGTGTATTTGCTTGTAGATGAAGGTAAAGTTTATATTGGTGTATGTATTTTTATATATATCTATATCTATATATATATATATATATATATATATATATATATATATATATATAAATTTTGGCTACCCTTTTAGGGGGCACCTTATATCTGGGGTAAGAAAAACTGAAGAAAATGGCATTGGCTGCTTCTTTTATACCCCTGATGACCTGACATCAGGGAAGAGGTGACAGCAGCCGTCGCAGGACCAAAGACTTTGGAATTCAGGCCGACTGAGGGCAACCTGCCAGCAAGATTACCCAAATGTGATGACTGCAACAGTGAATACACTCGAACATCTACATTTATGGTAAGTGTACAAAACTGTACTTTTCTTCCGATGACCAGGATTTACCCTTATCTACCTATGAGGATTCTGATGCATAGGACTCTATTCCCTCTGCCCCCCCCCCCCCCCCAGAGGATTTCTCTTTTGGTGAAACCCTACATACTCTTAGGGAGCACTTTTGGTGGGAAAGCCAGGATTACTCTGATTCTAAAAAGAGACTTAGGGATTTCTTACTCCTGCCCCAACACAGGCCTTTAGCTGTCCCTCCTGTACTAGACATTGTTGATGATGCCTTTTCGGAATTTAATTTGGCCCCTGACTCTACCTCCTGCTCCCAGAAAACCTGATAGATATTACAGGGTTCCTGACTCTCACAAGTTCCTTTTTAAAAATCCTACTGCGGATCCTGAGACCATTTCACAGGGACCAAAGGGTATTAAGGCTACTACTGCCAAAAATCCTACCCCCTCTGATAGAGACTCCAGGGCGCTGGATAGATGGGGTAAGAAGGTAAACACTTCTGCAACTTTGGCCATTAGGGCCTTAAACTGCCAGTTTCATATGTTAAAGTATCAGCAGCATATTACTGGATTGCTTAAACAGAAAATTATTTTGATTCCTGACTGTGCTGAAAATAAGGATTTAATGCATTCTGCAGAACAGGTTGGAAAGCATACTTTGCAATGTGGTTTTGATTCACGAGAGGCATCTTGCAGGGCTGCTGTCACTGGGTCTGTACTTAGAAGGCATGCTTGGCTTAAGGAGCAATCTTTGCCAGATCATATTAAAGCTAAATTGCTGGATGCTCCCTTAAATCAGGACCACCTGTTTGGCAACAAAGCAGAAGAAGTTCTTAAAAAGATGGGGGAAAAAGCTAAATCTATGCAAACTGTTAAAGATTTCGTACAAGTACAACCTCCAAAATTTAGTAGGCATTGGCCCTCTAAGAATTGGTCTTTTCCTGCCTCTTCCAGGCCTTCTCAGTCCAAACCCAGAACTAGCAGAACACCCAGGCTTCAGTCCCAGGGTACTCACAAAACTAAGCAGTTGGGGGCTCCCACTTCCAAATCGGGGAATAGTAAGACTCCCCCCTATGGTAAACTGTCTCAATGACTTAACTTTAAAACTTCCAAGCACTTCTCAACTGACTGCTCCTTTAGGGGGAAAGATTGCTCTGCAGGCAAAAAACTGGGAATTCATTACCCAGGACAAATGGGTTTTAAATATAATTTCCCAAGGATACAGATTTCACTTCCACACATTACCAACCCCAAACGGTTGTCAGATCTACCCCCAAATCAGTGGGCAGAGGCTCAAAAGCAAGTACTCTCTCTCTTAAGCATAAAGGCTATTCAAATTGTACCAGAAGAGGAAAAGGGGCAAGGTTTCTACTCAAGACTTTTCCTGGTACCCAGAAAAGACAACCCATGGTGTCCTGTCCTGGACGTTTCCGTCTTAAACACCTTTTTTGTGATTCCAAAATTCAAGATGCTAATTCTTCACCAGTTACTTCCTATGCTAGGCAAACATGCCTGGTTGGCAACACTGGATTTAAAGGAAGCCTACCTGCACATCCCAATCAGGGAATCTTGCAGAAGATACCTACGCTTCAAAGCAGGCTACATGCACTATCAGTTCTCTGCACTGCCCTTTGGCTTATCTACTGCGCCCAGGGTATTCACAAAGTGCCTAGCTCCAGTCATTGCATTTTGCAGGCAAAGAAATATTCAAATATACCCATACCTTGACGATTGTCTAATTCAGGCAGAAAGCCAGGACATAACTTTTGAATCATCTGGCATTTGAATAAAAGGTGATAACTTGTCTGGGGTACAACATAAACGAAAAGAAATCACATCTGGTACCCTGTCAACAAATTATATTCCTGGGAGCAAGCTTGAGGACAACTTCCCAGATGGCTTTCCTCACGCCAGAGAAACAAATTAATTTGACAACCTACTTCAAATTAATGGCCACAAAAACACTGCTATCTGCAAGGAAAATATTACAAGGCTTGGGGTTCATGGCCTCCTGCATTCTACTAATTCCAAATGCAAGACTGCATATGAGGAAACTACAATGGTATCTAAAAAGCCTATATTGTCAACATTCTCAGGATCTAGAAGCAATGATTCCTGTCATACCTTGCCAACGGTTAGAGTTCCTTTGGTGGGCAGAGGCCTGCCACCAAAACAAGGGACTACCATTCACTCTACCCCCTGCCACCCAACCCCTAACAACAGACGCATCAGACTATGCATGGGGGGGGGGGCTCACCTGGCAGGGAAGTGCATTCAGGGCAAATGGAACCCAAGTCCAATGCACCTGCATATCAATCAAAAACAAATGTTAGCAGTACAGAATGCTCTGGCAGTCTTCAAGGACCACATTTTTCCAGGACAATTAATGGTAAAGACGGACAGCATCACTGTTATGTGGTACATAAACAAGCAGGGGGGTACCCATTCTTACCCCTATGCAGACTAGCCATGGCTCTGTGGGACACAGCCTTGAGCTACCAAGTGCATCTACAGGCTCAATTCCTGCCAGAAAAACTAAATACATTGGCAGATGAACTAAGCAGAAATCTCGTGGACCCACACGAGTGGAAACTGGAACCAAAGCCTTTCAACATGTTGATAAACAAATGGGGGAGCCCAGATATAGACCTGTTTGCCTCCCCCCAGAACTACCAATTGGACAAATTCTACACAAGGACTCCCCACAAACAAGCTTGGAAAGTGGATGCTCTGTCCTTCACCTGGAAAAATCTGTCAGTTTATGCCTTTCCTCCTCTGCCGCTCCTCTCCAAAGTACTACTAAAGATCAAACAGGACAAACCAAGGACGATACTGATTGCACCAGATTGGCCACACCAGCACTGGTGTACCCTCTCTTGCACAGTTTGTCACTCCTGGCTCCATGGCATCTGCCTCAGACCCCTACCCTGCTGTGTCCCAGCAGGAGAGGCAGATTCTGCACCCTCAGCTTCAAACCCTGAACCTGGCAGCCTGGCTAATTACCTAATCTCTCCATTACCATCCCTCAGTAAACAGGTGTTGGATGTCATTCTGGAGGCAAGGAGGCCTAGTACTAGAAAATCTTATGCTGAAAAATGGAAAAGGTTCTGTGCCTGGAACCAAACTCAAGGGATGGGCACAGCAGCACCCAATTTACCTCAGATTCTTCAGTACTTAACTGAGATGCTTCTTTTTCCTCCATCAAAATTCACACCTCAGCCATTTCAGCTCATTACAGTACAGAACCACCCCTCTTTTCTCATCCACTGCTCAAGCAGTTCCTCAGAGGGGCCAAAAACTTAAGACCACCCAAGAGAGCCCTAAGTCCAGCTTGGGACCTTAACTTTATATTGGAAAAACTCACTCTTCCTCCTTTTGACCCAGCTGCAAGCGCAGAGTTAAAATTCCTTTCTTGGAAAACAGCCTCCCTTTTAGCAATCACTTCAGCAAGAAGGTATCTGAATTACAGGCCCTTATGGCAGTGGAGCCTTTCATCATCTTTCATGCAGACAGGGTGTCCCTCAGGACCAAGTCTCTTCTTCATGCTGAAGGTGGTATCCAGTGTGGCTCTTAATCAGTCCATTAATTTGCCAACCTTCTTTTCTAATCCACAGAACAAAGGGGAATGGATACTGCACTCCTTAGATGTGCACAGGCAACTTAGATTTTACTTGGGCAGGACTAAACCTCAAAGGAAATCTGAACAAATGTTGTTGGCATTTGCTGCAGGGGCAGAGAGGGAGCCTATTTCAAAGCAAACCATTTCTAAAGGGGTAGGCCATTGCATTAATTTCTGCTATAAGCACCATGGAAAACCTATCCCTTGGGGGATTAGACCCCATTCAACCAGGGCTGCATCTACCTCTACAGCCTTTCTCAGAGGTGTCCCTACCAGGGACATCCTAGAAGCTGCTACCTGGAGTTCTGTACATACTTTCACCAAGCATTACCATCTACCAATTTTCTCTAAATCCAGAGCTGGCTTTGCCACTGCAGTCTTGCAGGGCCTTTTAGCTGGTCCTAATGCTATCTAAATTCCTCCTCCCATCCTTAGCTTTGGGAATCTACCCAAAAGTGATGACTGCAACAGTGAAACATGAAGAACATAGTACAGTTGTGTACACTTACCATAAATGTAGATGTTCGAGTGTATTCACTGTTGCAGTCCTGGTTACCCTCCCTCCAGCCCCCTGACTTCATTTGGGTATACCTCTACTCTCCTTTACTATGCTTAAAAGCTTTTTGGTGTATTTGCTTTTTTGTTGGAGTTATAACCTTGTGTTTGTGTATGTGTATGTGTATATATATATATATATATATATATATATATATATATATATATATATATAATTGCTTCCCAATTGGGGGGCACCTGACATCTGGGGCAAGAAAAACTGATGTAATGGTGTCGGCTGCATGCTTTATACCCCTGACTACCTGACGTCACGGAAGATGAGACAACAACTAACGCAGGACCCAAGACTTTGATAATCAGGCCAACTGAGGGCTACTGCAAGCAGATAACCCAAATGTGATGACTGCAACAGTGAATACACTTGAACATCTACATTTATGGTAAGTGTACAAAACTGTACTTGTTTATTGCTGTGCTTGTCCCTGTTGTCTGTGAGTCTTTAGTTCCCTCTCAGCTAATCGTCACATTTGTTTCCCATCTCCAGGTCAGAGGTCAACTTGGAGGGGCCTTCATTTAGACAGACATTGGTGTGGTTTGAGGGGTTTTCTTATTTTCTCCACATGACTACTGGCATGCACTTGGCAAGCTTTAGAGGTGGGTTTGTACTGGGTTTGCCGTAGAGGACACCCCCTCTCTTCCACAAGAAGCATTCCTTCTGAGCAACCTTACCTCTCCACTCAAGGCACCAGAGGTGCTCTTCTCCATTTCCACCAGGGAGTAAACACCACCCAGTGTGCCCTCAAGTGCACTCAACCCCCTTCCTCCCTTCGGGAAAGGCAACTGAGCCTTGCTGTTCACTCCTCCTCCTTCCTGCCTTACTCTTCCAGTACCGGGTTTGCTAATCGAGCCCTAGTTCCCTAGGTCACAGTCAGGGCTGTATTCCTCTGAGCTGTAAAGTCAGGTTAGGAGACTCAACATTTGGTGAATGTCTGACAGGAATGCAGAGGGAATGTCCCTCTGACCCCATTCTCTCTCTTCAGAGGAGACAACAGCAGTCTTCTGTTTTAACCCCTAAACCTCCATGGTGTTATCTGGATATATTAAAAGTCACTATCACTGTAGTATTGGAGAACCTAGATGAAGTGGCATGTACGCCAGAGAAAGCCATCTGAGTATTGGAGTACACCAGAAGAATGCTAAACTGTGTCAGAAACTCCCAAACCCATTTCCACTTTCTGCAACAATCCATTGCAAGGATGCTACAACTGAGTTCTGCTGCCCATCCATCAGATTGGGAGCCCAGTGTGATGAGCAGTTTTGAAAAGCAAGTTTTCACATCCACTACCTTATCCTTGCAGGTGGTGAACCAAGTAACGGACATGATGTGTTTCTAGAGAGACATAGTGGACAAAATGCAACATGTTGTAGAGAAGTTACCAGTGGGCCCTCTGAAAGGTAACATTTGTACTGCATAGGTATCATTGTAGTCTGAGTTATTTACAGTGTGGTAGGAGGTGCTGCCTGTGCCACAGAATTTGATTTTTATATTCCTGTATGATTTTTTCTCCAGTGCCAGTTGACAGTCATGTCTCTCATTGATGAGACAGTGCACATTCATTCCTCTGCACTAGAGATTCCACCAGGAACTGAAGTGAGAGCTGTCCAGGTGGAAGTGGGCCACCATTCAGACAGTTGTTTCTTACAAAATCATGAACCCAACAGTCAGGGTTCTGAACACTGACCAAGTGGCCAATGTCCACTCTGGAGTGGACAGCTGCAGTCTTAAAACATTGTATGACTGTCCCACTCTGAATGCAGTTGGATTCTGCCTTTACTTAATGTCTTAGAAGAGAATTTCAGACTGATAATGAAGATAACTTCCAGAGGTTAAAATCATAATGATCTGATGATGTCCTTTTCATTCCTCTTCACTGATGGGTTTCGGATCCAGTATCAGATCTGACTCCACTGCATTTCCTAGAGTTCTGGATCCGAGTTTTGAGCTCCTCCCTCTTTCCATAGTGCATCATATCTTCCCTAAATGCTCAGATCTTGTTTGCCGCCATTGCATCCAGACGTGGTTTCTGAGTGGGTTATTTGTGAGTTAAAACAAATTCCCCTTTGAATTCTATTTACTGTTGTTGCTGTTATCCTTTCTATCCTCCCTGTTTTGTAGTCAGCTGCAGGTGTGGGGACTGCTGTCCTTTTCAACTTTCTATTTGTGCCATTGGCATTTTCCATTTCCCTTTATAAGTTTGAAAAAAAAAGCTTTAATAGTTAGTAAAACTTGTCTTCCTTAGATTTACAGTTTGATTTTGTTTCTTAGTGTGTGTGTGAGGGCATTTCTCCCATTTTTTGGGGGTGGTGGTGAACGTTTGCCTGTATTAAAATATGATGGACAAACCAACAAGCTTCAAGAAATGCACTTTTTGTGTGCATAAGATCCCCAGTTCAGATGCCCACAAGAAGTGCATCTGTTGTTTAGGGCCAGGCCATTTGAATCTGGATTGTGCAGTCTGGGCCTTCTTTAATACGTGGGCCTTGTCCAGTAGGAGAAATAAGCTTATCTTGAAGGGCCTTTTGCCAGCATCATTGCCTTCTTCTGGGGTTCAAACCCCCTCAAAGCATGTTGCTTCAAAGGATCTAAAAAGGCAAGCCCTTTCTGCTTCTCCAGAGGTCTGGTCGGAGCCCTGCGAGAAGAGATGTGAAGTCTTGAATCTGACCCCTTTGGATCCATCTGTGACCAAGCCACCCTCAGATCCCAGAGCTTCCTCCGATCCTAAGACATTATTGGACCCAACAGCTCCAGGTCTAAGCAAAGTTAAGGCAGTGTAATATCCTATGACTCCATCGGATCCAGTAGAAACTGTGATTGTCTCTGGATCTCCTGTTCCAAGCACCTCTACTTCGGATCCTAAGGCAGTAAGCTTCTGAGCCCCCTAAGCCCTTCTGTGTTGGAGGGACGCCTTCTAGCTTATCAGTGGGAGTGGTAAGCACTAGGTAGCCTATCCTCCACAGGAAGAGTGAGTTTTGGCCCAGAAATTGTACTTTATTTGGCCATTTGGGCAGTTTTCCATCTCTTTCAACTTGCTGGCTTAAAAGCTTGCGTTTGTACTTGTTCCCCGCCTTTCCTGTAACTAGTCTAGTCCAGGTACAGATTTGCTGTATCCAGGACTCTTTGTAAGCTTCTGAGCCCCCCCAAGCCTTTCTGTGTTGGAGGGAAGCCTTCTAGCTTATCAGTGGGAGTAATAAGCATTAGGTAGCCTATCTGCCACAAGAGGAGTGGTTCCTGGCCCAGAAATTGTAGCTATTGGCTGTTTGGGCAGTTTTTTTTCCATCTCTTTCAATGTTCTGGTTTAAAAGCTGCACTTGCGCTTGTTTCCCACCTTTCCTGTAACTAGCCTAGTCCAGATACAGAGTTGCTGTATCCAGGACTGTTAGTAAGCTTCTGAGCCCTGCAAGCCTTTCTGTGTTGGAGGAAAGCCTTCTAGCTTATCAGTGGGAGTGGTAAGCACTAGGTAGCCTGTCTACCACGAGAGGGGAGGTTCTTGGCCCAGAAATTGTAGTTTATTGTCCATTTGGACAGTTTGTCTGTCTCTTTCAACTTTCTGGTTTAAAAGACCACATCTGCGCTTGTTTCCCATCTTTCTTGTAACTAACCTACTGGGTATCACTAGAAAGCCTTAAACTGATACAAGTCTTCTAGCTTAGAAGAGAGACTTTGGAGTGATTAAGTATCAGTTTTCTGTACTTTCTTGCTGTAATTAACTGTTTTCTACCTAAACGCAGATTTTCCAGCATTTATTGTGATTTAAAAGCTTGTTTTTTCACATATTGTACTTATTTGACTGCCTGCACTTTTAAAAAGTTGTTTTTTGTTTAAATAATTTGTTTAACTGTTGTAGGCTACACACTAAAGTGTGATAGCCTTTTCTGATCGTTTGTAGTAGTTTAAAGCTGTTTTAACTGTATTTTTTTTACTGTTTTTGCCTTATCTTTTCAAAAAAAAAAAAAATCCTTGTTTCCCGCCTTTCTAAGATAGTATAGTCCAGTTTTCAGGCTAGTGCTGAATTCAGGGCTGTGATACTAGTTTCTGAGTTGCCCATACCTTACTTGGATAGAAGGAAGTTTCTCTGTTCACCTGTGAGAGAGGGGAGCTTTGAGCAACCTATCTGTCCCTGGAGGAGTGGTTCCAGCCCAGAAGTTAGTAGTTTATTGGCCATTTTGGGCTAATTTCTATGTCTTTTTCATTTCCCTACTATAAAAACTGTGTTTGCACGGTTTTGCGCACCGGGCAGCGCCGGTTAGCTGCGGTTAAATTATTCCCGGCTCCACTATGTTTCCTATTCAGTTTTTCCCTTGAAACTAGTCTAACTCTCAACCTAAGCACTCAGAAAGCATCCTACAGCCCAGCACTTGCTCAGACCTAATAGCAAGCACTAGTATACCCTGACACTGACTGCCCAGCAGGGCAAGGCTCTTTATTCACCCCTCACCAACCAAGCGAATAAGCAGCTCACCCTACTATTCAGGCATGATCAAAGGGCAATTTCAGGTGTACTCTGCAGTCCAGATGGTGAATCTGGGAATCCTGAGGCAATGTTACAACTGCCTCATGTACACAGACAACCCTCTCCTCCTACCACAAAACACTAACATATGCGAGAGATGCAGTTATACAGCCAAACTGGAAGCTAGGCTGTCCCCACCCAAGACTGGAACAGACAGTCAAGAGGAGAAGGTTAACACTTGCACCACACCTCCAGCCGCACACAGACCTACTTAAATAGTACTGGTAAAAAATACACATAAATACACAAAATGATACTCGGAGGCTCTAAATAAAAACCTGCAAAAGCATCAGAGACCTCCAAAGCAGACACCCAAACAACCTGCACCTCCCGTCACAAACCAGACAACACATAAAACACAAAATCAGTGTGCTGCACAATCACAGCCCTTAAAGCGAAATAATATACCTAAAGCACTAGTAATAGGTGACTCTATGGTCAGGCACACTGATGTCCCACTCACTAGGCTGGACAAGCAGAAGGTTACTGTTAGCTGCCTGTCGGGAGCCAGAATCCGCCACATAACACAAGCACTCAGGTCACTCCAGAACAAGTACAAATATGACTCTGTCATTGTTCATGTTGGTGTGAATGACCTGAGACGTACCTCCCTGAACTACATGAAGAGAGACATGGAAGAGCTCTCTGATCATGTAGCCCAGGCTGGTATGACCCTGACCCTGAGTAGCATCCTGCCCTCACCAAGAATGATACCTCAGTATAAAGAAAAAAAATGATCAGTTTCAACAATTGGCTAAGCTTCTGGTGTCATTCAAAGGGGATCCAGTGTCTGTCAGCCTGGGACGACATGCTCGACAAACTGTGTTGCTTTGCAAGAGACTGCTTGCACCTGTCATCCTTAGGCTTTCGAATACTGGCCAAGACTCTTGCTGCCTCTGTAGTGCCTTTTTTAGGCAAGGCTCAAAAGTCAAACTCACCTCCATAAACAGCACAACTAACAAAAAACTGAGGGTTATGCTACTCAACACCAGGAGATTAAAATCTCAAAATGCAGTTGCTCGAAGCACTCCTCAGTATGGAGAACGTTGACATCTGTGCAGTAACTAAAACCTGGTTCAAGGCTGCAGAGAGCACCCCAGCACTACCAGGCTACAACTCATACCACACGTTTTGGCCACAGAACATGGACCGAAACACAAAAGGAGTGGGTGTATCCATATTCATCAAGGATACCTACACCTCCAGGTTAGTGGCACAGCATGTTACCTCTGAGATCATCCATGTGCAGATAACATCAGGCATATCTGCAATGCAAATTGTGGCCTGCTACAGATCACCTTTCATGACCCAGGACCACCACTCCACCTTTCTGAACACACTGGAAAATATGAAGGTCCTACCGAACACCCTGATATTGGGTGATTTCAATTACCTTTCCATTCACTGGGAAAACTACTCAAGTACAAACTCCCAGGCCCAGTGCTTCTTGGAATTCATCAACTCAAATGCCTTGGATCAACTGGTAAACTCCCCTGCCAGAGGTGAAAACATATTGGACCTGGTCATCACCATAATGGGCGACAGGTGTTCCACACCAGAGGTCAACCCGTCACTTGTTAGATCAGACCATAAACTAATCACTCTGGATGTCCACACCCCACCACCACCCCCAACTAAGGAAACCACTGTAAAAAAAACTTTTCTAAAGCAAACTTCACCTTACTTAAGACAGAGGTGGTAAGTTTCACAGCCCCCACGCTAAAGGATAACGCTACCCAAGATGCAGAAACCTTTACAAATGCACTCTATGAGCACCTACAAGGATGCATGTAAAATGCCATCCCTAGCAAATCCAAAACTCACTCCTCTAAGAGAAGGAAACCAGTTTGGTGGACCCCTGCCATAAACAGGCTATACAATAGAAGGAGGAAACTAGTTCAGAAAAAAGGCAAATCTCAAGAAGGAAAGACATCCCTGTTCAGTATCAGTAAGAAATTAAGGTCCCTCATGAAATCATCCAAGGCTAACTTCGAAAGAAAAATAGCCAAGGATTCAAAAGATAACCACAAAGCCTTCTTTAACTATGTTAAGAATATAAGTGGCAACGCGCAGATATGCACTGAACTAGTGCAAAATAGCACAAAATATACTGAACCTACTGATATTGCCAACATCCTGAAAGATAGATTCAGTGCAAACTTCACCCCCTCTCACCACCAAAAGGGCCCACAACAATCCTGAAAAAGTGTAGTGTCCCAAAAAATCACAGACGCACAGGTGAAAACAGCCCTTTCAAAAGCCAAAAACACAGCATCAATGGGACCAGATAGTGTCCCAGGCTGCGTCTTGCACGAACTGCAGAACGAACTAACCCTTCACCTAAACACGCAGTTCAACCTCAGCCTCTCCACAGGCTACGTGCCCATAGAATGGCGCACAGGAATGGTTATTCCTCTCCACAAAGGAGGAGCCACATCTGACCCTGGTAACTATCGCCCCATAAGCCTGACTAGCCTGGTCTGCAAGGCTATGGAGTGCATTATCATAGAATTCATTAACAAAGACATTGGGAACCTCCAAACACTTGACCCGACCCAGTTCGGCTTTGTTAAGGGCAGATCATGCCTACTAAACCTGGTTGACTTCTTCGAGACAGTCACCAAGGCCATAGATGAGGGAAAGGTGGTTCACCCAGCCTACCTTGACCTCGCCAAGGCTTTCGACACCATTCCCCACTCGTGTATTACAGAAAAACTCACCAGCCTGAGCATAAACCCGTACGTCACGAGATGTGTTGCCAACTGGCTTACAGACAGAACTCACACAATAAGAATAGCGGGCTCCAGGTCCGACTCTAAACCAGTTACAAGTGGAGTCCCACAAGGCTCGGTCCTGGGACCCCTACTGTTCGGCATATACTTCTCAGAAGTACAGGCAAACACAGGAAGACTATGGCTAACCAAGTTCGCCGATGACTGCAAACTGGGAGCCATAATTGACTCTCCGGCTGACACGGACATCCTTCAAAAGGGCCTTACTGAGACGGACACCTGGTGTCAAAGTCATGGCCTCAAGCTAAATGCCAAAAAATGCATAGTCATCCCCTTTGGGAAAAACAAAACACCGACGAATCACCACATAGGTGGCAGCCCCCTTAATACAGAAGAGGTAATAAGAGATCTGGGGACCCAGGTAGATAGTAATCTCTCCTTTGACAATCATATTGCCAAAGTAGTTGGGAAATCCTTCTATGTGGCCCATCTAATTACTAAAGGGTTCGCATCTAGAAATAAAGAGGTTATAGTGCCTCTCTACTCATCACTCATTAGACCCATCATAGAGTACAGTGCCCCCTTTGGGATGTACCTCACAAGACACTTCCAACAGCTGGAAAGACCACAGAAGTACCTCACTAGGAGGATTACTGACCTCAAACATATGTCCTATGCAGCCCGACTGAAAAAACTCCAGCTGTACTCAGTGGCATATCGCTTACTCAGAGGTGATCTCTGCCTGACTTACAAAGCCATGTCCAACTCAGAACTGATGGATGTGCTCCACCTAAAGAAATCTAAGTCACTGTGAGCCACATGCTGTATTGAGCTAAACCTCACCACAACAATAAATAGAACATGCTGGAGGGATACATTCCTGTCACAGAGACTCCCCATGCTTTGAAACAAAATTTCACACTACATTAGGCAGAGCCCCTCACTAACACTCTTCAAGAGAAACCTTCACAAGTGGATGGGTAACAGAAAGTACACCCCTGGGATCACTTCATTGGCTATGTGCTTGACGGAGGATCAGTTAATTAATCAATGGGGCAGCGAAAGCCGACACACTCTGGCTAGGCTTATAAATGCCCTCGGGCAGATAGCCTAGTACCTACCTATGAACCTATTGGATCCGGTGATTAGGAGCCATACTCTAGTTTACCATCTGAAATTGGTTACTCCAGCTGCTCCTTCAAAGATCCTTCAATCTTCAACTTCATCCAGAGCTACTTCCTCGGCCAGGTCTTCTTGAAGTGTTACAAAGGCCAGTATGGACAGGATGATGTGGAAGTTTCTCAGACCTCAAATTAAGATGAGGGTGTTGTCATCTCCATCTTTTCTTGGATCCATGAGTGCTCCATCATATACCTTGCAGACTCCTCCTCTGATCTGACCCTTGGGTTTGGAACCCCAGGAGCCCGGATACCAGAGAGTGTCGATGTCTGATCCGAGGAAGCTCCCTTTCTTGACTCCAACTGCGTCCCTGGCCAGCTCTGTTCCATTCTTGTCAGATTAGAGTGGGACTCTGGTTCAAGACATCAGTGCCAGCTCCAGGGGGTTGCCTTTGGCTCTGACTTTGTTGGAACCGTCACTTCCCCTTGGAGCTTTGGCCCTTGATAGGTCAGGTCTGGTTCTATCTGAATGCCTCTGATTCATGGTTGGCTCTGCTCAGTCTCCTCCAGTGACTTCAGCTCCAAGGGAGGGGGTTTCCATGAGTCCATCGGCCTTCCAGTTTGCAAAAGTGGTCTTTTCTAGGATCCGAGAATCATCTCTTCACATCTAGGATCTGCTCTGTCCTTCATTGGATCTGAGCACTGAGCCCATAACTCCTCCCATAGTTCAGCCTGCCCCAAGGAACCTGCAGACAGCTCCCCCCCCAGTGAGTCCCCCCTTCTTCCAGTATCTCCCCAGGACATCCCATGGAGGAAGTCCCTTGAAAAAAAAGTGTAAGAGGAGGCGCATAGACTCCCGCATGGAGTCCCTCACCGAAGACACAGATTTCGATGAGGGAGAAGGATCTCCCTGATCACAACCTGATAGGTAAAAAAACTTTCTTACACTCTGAAGGACACCAGTGAGGAAGAGACAAGGCAAACACTACTAAAAACTCCTGATGTCCACCACGGCAGTAAAACTTAATAGTAAAATCAAAACTTTAATGAAAAGAATATAACATAAAATAGCATAAAACATAACTGAGGACTGCTTATTTTATTTTCACCCAGTTGCAGAGAGACACGGTTAAAGAGCTAACCAACTTTCTTGCTGGGACCATGTCAGAGTATGACTTATAGAAAGTTTCTCCCCAGCTGGTAACTCTGTCTTCCCTTGCCAGTTCCTCGATGAAGTTGATTTCGCATACTGGGGAAGGTAACTCGTGAGCAGCCGGTGCAGGCATTGCTATCAGGAGACATGCCTGGATGTGGCTTTGCAACTTTGTGGAACCATTCAAGGCATCTTTCATTAATGCCCCCTTTGATGGTTCCTTCTTGTTTGGACCATCAGTGAAACATATGCTTACCCATGGTGAGCAAGAAGGAAAGACCTTGACTGCCGTGGGGATAAAGTTTTCTACCCCTCAGAGGAGCCTTTCTAGAAATCAGAGAGGTGGTAAAAAAAACTTGGTTCAGGAAGTTTCAAGGACCTTTCCATGACCCTAATGGAGATACTTCCTCCAGAGGTAGAGGGGGAGATTTCAATGATAGGCATCAGCCCAGAGGCAGAGGGGGTCCACAAAATCAGGGCTTCAGGGATCCTTTCTCTGATAAGCCCTATGAGCGCTTCTGATGCTCTGCCTGGCTGTCCATCTTTGGAGGCAGTTGGGGTCATTTATCTCTGCACCTAGATGCGTGGACATATATAAAAAAACACACCGGAGTGCTAAGCATAATATCCAGAGTTTACTACATTCCCATTTCCCCTTCTCCAAATCCCAGGAGGATACTCCCCAACATTTCACCCAGTCAGAGGGAGTACGCAATTCAAGAAGTTTAAAAACTTTTACAGAAGAGAGTCATCCAAGAGGTCCCAGTTGAACAGATAGGATTCAGAACTTATTCACGCTTCTTTTTTTGGTGCCAAAGAAAACAGGGGACCTAAGACCAATTCTGGGTCTTAGGAACCTAAATCAAGTCAAAGTTCCCAATGCTAATGGTCCAGTCCATTCTGCCGCTTGTATGCAAGGATGATTGGATGTGGTCTATAGATCTCAAGGACGCATACTATCATATCAGAGTAGACAGACACTCCAGGAGACATCTGTACTTTCAGCGTCGAGCCAATCATGACCAGTTCAGAGCACTTCCCTTTGGACTCACCACAGCCCCCTGGGTGTTTATTAAGTGTATGGCAGTTGTAACAGCTCACCTAAGGCTGAGAGGATTCCAGGTGCTTCCATATCTAAACAACTGGTTCTTTACTGCTCCAATGAGGCATTAATTACTATAAGCCAGGGCTTACTTGGTTCAGATCTCTGATTCCGTGGGCATTACTGTAGACCTGATGAATTCAAACCTGATTTCAATTCAGAATCTAGAGTTCGTAGGAATGCAGCTGAACACTATTACTCAAGTGGCATCTCTAGCTTTACATTGCATAATATCTTTAAAACAATAAGTTCAGGACTTTGTAGATCTTCTTTTTCTCCCTCTGAGGTTGATACTCAGAGCACTGGGGTCTGTGTCAGCTGCCATCATACTACTACCCTTGGCAAGCTTCTTTATGTGAGTTCTACAATGGACCCTGGCTGGTCAGTGGTTCATTCTTTACTAGAAGCTATCTGTTCCCATCAGAATAACTTCAGTCTTCAGATGTTATCTCCAATGGTGGATGCAGTCAGATTACCTATATCTTGGCAGACTATTTGCTGTCTGTCTTCCAGTAGCCACAGTGACCACAGACACTTCCCAATTGGGGTGGGATGGGGCATTACAGAGGAAAAATTGTCCAAGGCACGTGGACTAAGTTGCATGTCAGTGTCCTTGAGATGAGAGCAGTACTTCTAATGTTGCAAGCCTTTCAGGATATTCTCCCTCTGGGGACTTTTGCGGTACACAGGGATACCAGGTCAGTGGTCTGGTAGATCAACAAACAAGATGGAACTCAGTCCATGCAGAAAGGCCAGGAGAGTTTGGGAATGGGCAGTCTCTTCAAACCAGTTTGTAATTGCAACACATATACCTGGGAAAACCAGTGCATTGGCAGACAGACTCAGCAGGTCCATTCTGACTCCTCACAAGTGGTCCCTCCATCAGTCAGTAGCGAACAAGATTTTCAGCCATTGGGACCAGTCTTATTTCAGTCTTTTTGCCTCTCCCCTAAACAACAGATGCAACACGTACTTCACTCTGATACCCTAGAGTGGGAGTCACCGAGGGATGCTCTAGTCCACGATTGGCCCATGGACCTTCTTTATACTTATCCCCCTCTACCTTTGATCCCGAAATTTCTACAGAAAGCCAGCAGGTTGAAGAGCTCAGTAATCCTGTTTGCCCCCTTCTGGCCTTGTAAGGTATGGTTCCCCTTCCTATGGTCTCACCTCAAGCATCCCCATGGATACTAGATCCCATACAGGACCTAATTTCTCACCTCTCAAAAAAACATCACCCCAATCTCCAGGCCCTCAGACTGGCCGCATGGTTTCTCCAATTCCAGTAATTTTGAGAATGTCCAGGCTTGCCCCTCCAGTCCATGACAGAATTTTAGCTTCTCAAAAGGCATCCACTAAAAAAGTCTATAGCAGCAAGTAGAAGAGGTTTTCCATTTGGGCCTTAAAGCAGAATGTAGACCCTTTCTCACCTTCTGTTTTGGCCATTTTTCTTTTCCTTAGTACTATTTTTCAGGAAAGAGGGTTTTTTTTTTTTTTTTTTTTTTTACTATAGATCTTCAATTAGCTGCTATATCTAATTTCCATACTGAAGATGTTTTTTTCATCTCTTTCTATTTCCAAATTATGTAAAGCATTCTTGAAGGGCATTTTTCTACTTAGACCCTTTACCTCCTTGGGATCTTACAATTGTTCTTCAAGGCCTTACCCAAAAGCCCTTTGAATCAGCTGACGACATGAAATTTATTTCCTAGAAGACAATGTTTCTGGTAGCCATTACATCAGCTAAGAGGGTATCTGAACTTCAAGCTTTATCAGCCAAACCTCCTTGCATCATCTTCCATAAAGACAGAGTTTTCTTGCGGACTAGCCCTTCCTTTATGCCAAAAGTAGCCATTGAATCAAACATCAATCAATCTATTCAATTGCCAGTTTTCTTCCCCAATTTTTCTAATAAAAGAAAGTATGTTTTGCATCTCCTTGATATGCATAGACAGTTATGTTTCTATCTTCACAGAACACAAAGTACAGAAAAGCTGATCAACTGTTTGTTTCTTTTTCCTCAATTCATTTAGGGCAAGCAGTTTCCAAAATTACTTTGGCCAGCCAAATGGATTACTGTTTGTTTTTTTCATGTTTATTTCCAAAAAAGAGCTCAGTAATCCAATGGCCCATTCTACCATATCTATCGCTACGTCATCTGCTTTTTATTGTAGGGCCTCAATTGGTGAAATCTGTGCTGCAGCCACATGGTCAAAGACTCATACATTTGTATCGCACTACAAATTGGACATTATATCCAGAAGCAGGGCTTCTTTTGGTTTGACAGTCCTTCGGCGTATCCTTCCTTGAGGGCCACCCAAGAACTATGTAACTGGGGATACTGACCTATCAGTGAGGAAGAATGAAAAGGACATCATCAGATATAGAAGTTATGTGCTTACCATAACTTGAGTATGGGTTGTCCATTTTCTTTCTTCCTCACGTCCCTCCCAGCCATCCCCCAGCCTTCATTCTTCGAGAAGTCACCTAGAATTTATTGGAACCCAAACTTCTTTATCTTACTCTGTCCTATTTGCTTAATCTGTGGGTTATAGGGCAGCAAACTCGATCTGAGGAGTTAGGAAAGGTATGATGCATTACGAGAAGAGGGAGGAGCCCGAGACTTGGATCCAAAAGTCTGGGAAATGCGGCCAAGTCAGATTCGATATTGGATCCGAGACCCATCAGTGAGGAAGAATAAAAATGGACAACACAGATGCCAAGTTTTGGTAAGTATATAACATCTATTTTCTGTCACCGTCTGTAATCCCATTGCTTCCCTTGCTATCAGAAACAAGCAGCAAACAGGTAAACTTTAAAGCTTCTAAAACAAGAAACACCCAAAAGATGCTACCAGCCAAGAATGGGAGGAGGATGACCATATCTATATTCTCCTAACCAGCCTTACAATTTGATCAGGGAATGCAAATGCTGCCATTTCTTTGCTTATAAAGTCCCAGCTTACTCTGTCAAATGCTTTCTCTGCATCAAGACCCACTATCAATATTGCTATTTTTTTACATTCTGCTTCACTGTGGATCATGAATGTTCAGTTAATGTTGTCAGATGTTTGTCTCCCCTCCCCAAAACCACATTGATCCATTTTGGAATCACCTTTGCAATTATTTTAGCCATTATAGACATAAACACTTTATAATCATGGTTTAGTATTGAAATGGGCCTGTATGAAGCTGGATCTGATGGATCTTTACCCTGTTTAGGTATTACAGCTATCACCACTTTCTTCTAGGATGCTGGTACTTCTCCTCTTAAAATACTGGTAAACAACACCTTCCAGATCTTTATCACGTTTTTTCCCTCCTAGCTTTCAAGCTTCCACAGGAATACCATCTTTTCCCGGTGACTTTCCTGTAGATTGGTTATATATCACCATTTTTATCTCATCTCCTCCTATTCTGTTAGTAATTGAGCCTCATCTGCTTCTAACCTGGGTGTATTTAATTCTTCCATAAACATTTCCATTTGTTCCTTTTCTTGATTTCCATATTTATCTGCTTTATACAGATTTTCATAGAATTTCCAAAATATTTCTAATACCTCTACAGGATCTTTTGTTACCTTCCTTGTTATAGGAGGTCTATATTATAACAACAAATGATCAGATGATAGAACGTTGATATATCGACCCCTAAATGTCGAAAATTCAAACAGCGAACAGCCAGAGCAGCGATTTTTTTTTCCCAGGGAAAAAAATCGCTGTTCCCCAAAAAAAACACTAAATAAAGTGGGGGGCTTCACCCCCCACACCCCTGCTTAAATATACCAACTCCGAGATCGCACTACAGTGGAGGAAACGACACAACCCGGACGGCCGGCCCAGCGATTTCTTTCCCTGGGAAAAAAATTTGCTGTTCTGGCCGTTCGCTATTTTGCTGGTTTGACATGTTGTGTTTGCTCTAACAGCATTCGATCATCTGATTGTTCGCTGTTCTAAAGTAGACCCGTTATAGGTTGCCTAAACTTGGTGACAGCCCTTTCTACTTTCTGTTGTCCGAGTTGTTGTGCTAAAAGTTTTTGTGCTCAAGAGTTATTATCAAAAAACAGTTGCTTAACAGCAATCTTTCTGAACTCATGTATATTGTTGAGGTAATCCCTTATATTCTGTTTAGCATTATGCAATTGCTCCTCTTCTTGTTCTGTGAGATTTGTCCTATTCTGCAATACTTTAACATTTGTTAGTCTCTCTAAATAATTCTTGTTACTTAAACATATCTCCCTTTCTTTTATTTCCACCCTATTTTTAAACTCCACTTTAATTTTATCCCACTCTCTAGCTATATTTTCAGTAGAAATTTCTACCTTCTTTAATAGCTTCTGAGTAATTTCCACTACCTATTCCTTAAATTCCTCTCTTTTCAACAGATAAGTGGGAAAGCGCCAGTGTTTCTCATTTTTATGTCATTACCCTTTGTTTTTATTTTTGTTATTATTGACCCATGATCTGAAATAGTTATTGGGTGTGTATCAAGACCGTCAATTAAATGCACATGTTCCTGTAAAATGTAAATTCTGTCTAGCCTAGCCCAGTTTTTGCATCTTGGGGAATAATGTGTAAATTCACTCCAAATTCCTAGTACTGAATTCACATCTTCCATGACAAATATTTTCATAAATTTCTTTAAAAGTCTACCATCCTTTGTTATACTTTCTCTTCTAGGCCCCCCAGATGCATCTTCACTGCTGCAAATCAAATTCCAGTCCCCACCTGTAAGTAATGTTCCTTGCTGAAAGCTGATTATTTCTCCCAGAATTTTCTTAAGCTGTATTATAGCAGTTTTAGGTGGAATATAATACATAGGTTCATAGGTAAGTACTAGGCTATCGGCCCTGGGGCCTATATAAGCCTAGCCAAAAGGGTTCCCTGGCTTTTGCTACCCAAGAAAATTATTTTCCTGTGCCCCTGTCAAGCAGTGCCATAGAAGTGATCCCCAGGGTGAATTTTCTATTTCCCATCCAGTTGTCAAGGTTTTTCTTAAAGAGGGCCAATGAGGAGCTTTGCTTGACATGAATGGGTAGTTTGTTCCAGAGTATGGGAAGTCTCTGGGACAGGAATCTATCCCTCCAGCATTGTTCTGTTTATTGTGGTAACAGGGTTTAGGTCCCTGGAGCGTGTGGTTCAGAGGGATTGGGATTTCTTTAAGTGTAGCATGTCCAACAGTTCTGGGTTTGACATAGCTTTGTATGTTAGGCAGAGATCGCCTCTGAGTAGGAGATATACGATGGAGTAGAGATGGAGTTTTTTGAGACGGTCTGTGTATGGCATCTGTTTGAGGCAAGTAATCCTCTTAGTGAGGTATTTCTGTGGCCTTTCCTATTGTTGTAGATGTCTTGTGAGATGCATGCCAAATGGGGCATTGTACTCTATAATGGGTCTGATGAGGGATGAGTAGAGAGGAACAATGACCTCCTTTTTTCTAGAGGAGAACCCTTTTCTGATGAGGTGTGCCACATAAAAGGAGTTCCTGACTACTATGGTGATGTGGTTATCAAAGGAGAGACTACTGTCCACCTGTGTCCTGAGGTCTCTTATCACACTTTCGGTGTTTATTGAGCTACCGCTTATGTTGTACTTCATGGGTACTGAGTTTTTTCCAAAGGGGATGACAGTGCATTTCTTGGCATTGAGCTTGAGGCCATGACTTTGACACCAAGCATCTGTCTCTGTGAGGCCCTTTTGTAGAATGTCTACATCAGTAGGTTATTCTATTATGGCTCCCAGTTTGCAGTCATCTATGAACTTTGATAGCCAAAGACATTCTGTGTTGACCTGCACTTCAGAGAAGTAGATGCCGAACAGGAGAGGACCCAGGACCGAACCTTGTGGTACTCCACTCGTCACTGGTCTGAAGTCAGACTTGGAGTCGGCTACTTTTACAGTGTGGGTTCTGTCAGTGAGCCAGTTGGCCACCCATCTTGTGACATAAGGATTTATGCCTGGTTTAGTGAGTTTATGTATAATTCCAGAGTGGGGGATGGTATCGAAAGCCTTGGCAAGGTCAAGATAGGCTGTGTGCACTACCTTGCCCTCTTCTATGCCTCTAGTGACTCCTTCATAGAAGTCGACCAGGTTTAGAAGATATGATCTACCTTTTACAAACCCAAACTGAGTGGGGTCCAGGGTTTGGAGGTTACCTATGTCTTTGTTTATAAGCTCCAAGATGGTACGTTCCATGGCCTTGCAAACCAGGCTCATCAGGTTAATGGGGCAGTAGTTTCCGGGGTCCATGGTGGCATCCCCTGTGTGGAGTGGGATAACCATCGCTGTGCACCATTCAGTAGGCACATAGCCTGAGATGAGGCTATGATTGAACATGGTACTTAGGTGGGGTGCCAGGTCATTCTATAGTTCGTGCAGTACGCAGCCCAGCCTGGGATGTTGTCTGGTCCCATGGATGCTGTGTTCTTGGCTTTGGAGAGTGCGGTCTTTACCTGTTTATCTGTGATTACAGGAGCTTTGCATTCTTCAGGTGTTAAGATGGGCCCTTTGGAGGGTGAGAGGGAGGTAAAGTGCCTATGTAATCCTCCTCCCTTGCCAGTAGCTCCTTAGTATTACAAATCTACCATTATTTTCTTTTTTTATCCTCTACTATCAGTATCGGAGCTCCTCTTGCAACTAATATAAGTACTCCTCTTTTCCTTTGTCCCAGGGATCCCAGTGAATAACCATCCTGAAAACCTTTCTTTATCAAATTCACTTTTTCACTTCTTTCCAAGTATGTCTCCTGTAGCATAACGTTTTCCATCTATATTTTTAATATGGTTCACTACTCTTTCTTTTTGTTTTTATCTGTGAGACCATTGACATTTAAAGACATTACAGAAAGCATCCTTGTATTGACAAGTTATTATTCCCACCTTGTATATGTAACAGCCTTTTTTTAAATGTCTAGTTCCAGGTTTTGTTACATGCATGCACTGTTTGTCAGATTGAACTGTTATACAGTTGTTTCTTGTCATATCCATGTCACCCTTTGTCACATCTTACACAACTTTTTGTTTTATCTAAAGCCCTCAAACAAAAAAAAACAAACACACCCTCAATACCCCTTAAAACCTGTTAACTTAATACTAACACACAATACTATGTACATCTTCAAATATTGAAGTTTTTCCTTCTTAATAGGAACAGATGTCCCAAACTGACAGCCACACTCATAGACTTGTGGTAACCTAAAAGGAAGGTTAGCCATGCTAAGACTCATGGTGCAGCCTGTGCTTCTACTAATTGCTGTCTGGTTTTGTCTTATCTTTATAGCTCTCCCAGCTGGAAGAACACTCAAATGCTTTCAGAGAACATTATCTCCTAGCTAGTTTCTCTTTATCATATTATAGCCAATCTCTGTTTATCAGATTGTCTCCATGGAGACATGAGGACTAGATACAGAATTGCTACTAAGCATACATTTATTTGCTAGAAAAAAAAACTTATGATAATCAATATTCTTTTTGATTTACTTGCTTTCTCTTAAAACTTGTTACTAGATCAAGCTAAGATCCTTTATCCGGTTATTCATTCCCCCATGCAAGAATGAGGAAAAGCGAATTAATTTTATTTTTTTCATGCTCTTTTGACCAGACTTTTTTTCACATTGCAGTGCCTACATTTCTTAAAACAGAACAATGAGAATGAGAGAAGATGAGAGAAAGAAAAAAAAAAAGAAAGAAACGCCTGTTTACAATAGTATCCCAATTATACTTAAAAAAATATTTGAGAAAACCTTACTTAGTCGCATGCAAAAAAAATCATACACCGTAAAAATAATACTATTAAGAAAAAAAATTATCAGAGTAGTGTGTAAAACAGTCTTCCAAGTAATGAACCATAAATCAGCCTGAAAGGCCGGTTCAAAAGGAAGTAGGGTCATGTTTTTCAAGGACAAAGTTGAGATCCTAGGGAGGAGAAATTTGCTTTCAATTCAGTCTCATGTGTAACACTCTTTTCATAAACTGTTTGACCACAAAAAGAGGCAAAAGCGTGCGGTCCACAGGCAAACAAGCTGAAATCGCTGCACAATGCACTTTGATAGAAGCATATGACCAACCATCTCTAAGAAGCTCAAACAAATACTTCAAAACCAGAGGGGTTAAAACTCTTTTGGGACCTCTCTTAATGGCTAGGCACCACCTAGAAAACCAGTTCCACTTGTAAATGTAAGATTTTGTAGTTACAAGTTTTCTTTCCTCCTTAAATTCCTGCTTTACATCCTCATAGCTCAAGTACATAAAAGGCATCAAAGTAGAATCCTAAAGGCCATCAGTTGCAATTGCCCTAAGTTGGGGTGTACCATTCTCCCTGTGTGAGCAGATTCAATGTTAGGAAGCTTGTAGTAATTGCCCTTGGCCAATTACATTAAAAGGGCGAACCAATTCTGCCTGGGCCAAAAGGGGTTTACCACAGTGATCTTTGATAATTCTTTTGGAATCTTTATTAGTACCTTGGGTATCACTGGAAAGGGTGGAAATCCTTACAGGAAAATTCTCGAGTACTATGGGAATGATACAACGTTGATCTTCCAAGCATGGCTGCTAGGATGTGTTGAACAGAATTTTTTCAGTTGTCTGTTTTGAAAGGAGGTGAACAGATTTACTTGAGGAGTTCTCCACATCTGAATCAAGTCCTGGAAGACCTCTACATGGAGCTTTCACTCATAAGGATCTGTATAGGATCTGCATAGTCTGTCTGCCACTGTGTTTTGCTCTGATGGAATGTATGAGGCCTGAAATGTCAGTGAATGCTGTAGAGACAACTTCCACGCTATCACTACCTACCAGCAAAGAGGGTATGACTTTGTAACACCTTGCTTGTTCAAGTACCATATCATGGTAATGTTGTCTGTGACCACTAGAAGAGAACCTGGAGTCCATAAGGGGCAAAGAACTTTTAAGGCATGATTCAATGCCGATATCTCTTTTATGTTTATGTGCTTTGGCATATCCTGAGGACTAGGACTTGATCTCCCATGTACACTGCTTCCACTCAAAATCTGAAGAGTCTATCTAGACAGATTCGTCTAGGGTCTGAGAGAGAAAGAGAGAGAGAGAGAGTCACTAGAGACCTCAAGTCCTTTCAGCCAAGGTCCAGTTTTGACTTGGTCAGTGTGCATGAGGGAGTAAATAACTTGATGTGAAACATGATTGAGCTCTCAGAATGTGCAACTGAGATTGGTATGAAGCTAGTTTTAAGCAGAATCCTAGCATCAACAGGAATATTCCTACAATATAATCAAAAAGATAATTGAATAACTATTGGCTTAGTTATTAGTGTCATGCTTAGGGGATCCAATGCTTGTCAGCCTGGGACAAGATGATTGTCATTCTTGTTTTGCTAGGGATAGCCTGCACCCCTCTCCTCACAACTTTCAAATACTTGCCAAAACATTTTATATCCCTATAGTGCCTTTTTTTAGACAAATGTCAGCCTCCTTAAACTACCAACACAGGCAAACAAAATCAAAGCTATATAAAAGTAGTGCTTCTCAATGCTAGAAGCCTGAATAAGAAGTTGCATTCTTGCAGGCCTCCCTGATTCTTGAAAATATAGGCATCTGCACTATTACTGAAACATGGTTTCAGTGCAGTTAGGAGTATCCCTCATTGTTGTGTTTCAGTGCCTCCCACTCATTCAAACCCATGTCTGAAGATGTCTATGTTGTTTGTGGTGTGCCCCTATCCCCAAGAAAACGAATCACACGAAAACGCATAAGGTAAGACAATGACCTTGAAAATCTCCATATCCTACTTACCGTCAATAAAAATCCGTACCATATCATAGCCCACTACTGCATCCCTTCTATGTTACCTGCAGCCCATTAATCAAATCTACACTAACTGAAATCTCTCTTCATTGAACTAAATACTGTTCTCCTGGGGAGTTCATCTACCCTTCCATTAACTGAGTAACCTGCAGTACCACAAATACGTATGCACAATCCTTCCTAGATTTCAAAAACCCTAGCTGCTTACACCAACTAGTTGACATCCCAACTAGGGACCTAAAATATTGGATCAGGTTCTCACCAGTGTAACCCCTCTATGGTGTATGCCTCATCACTGGTCAAATCTGACCACTGCTCAGTAATTTTCATGAGGAGGGTTAAATCTGATCTGCCATCAAACTATTTTGTCTTTAGAGATTATTCAAGAGCAAATCTATTGCAGTTAGCTGATGAATTTTAAGCACCCCCCCCCCTTGACCTATTCTCACTAGTTGCTATATGCACTGACAGCTTCTATGCCTACCTAAGCATTTGCATTAAAGCATCAGCCCACGTCAAGTATAAATGCAATGTTAAGTTCAGGAATAAACCCCCTATAACAGAATCCTAGTAAAAACACACTATAGAATAAAATAATAAACTAAATACGCAAACACAAAAATTAAATCCCTCAAAGATGAGTATGAACTGAAAATTGCCACCTGTCATAAAGGACAACCACCATCAATTTGTCAGAAACATTGGAAGCAATGCCCAGTACAGAACTGAGTTAATACATAATAACACATACTCATCCCTGGATAAAATTTAGCTCTAACTTTACATCCTTATCTCCCCTAATGTTACCCCACATATTAGCATGCACACCCTGCCCCCAGATCACCTTGGAGCAAGTTGTGAGACACTGTCAACAGCTAAGAACACTAGTGTCTTGAGTCCAAACAGTGTTCCAGGTTGTTTTCTTGTCAACACCAAACATGCTCTTATAACCCCACTACTAAACCTGCTCAGCCTCTACACTGGATTTGCTCCTGATGTGTGGAGAACAACTGCAGTCATCTCACGCCACAAGGGATGACCCACCACTGGCTCTGGTAGTTACAGACCTAGAAGCCTAACCAGCTTTATCTATAAGGCAATGGAACACATCATCATAGAAATTCTTAATAAGGATGTCAGCACCCAAACAAGTCTTGAGCTCATTAAAGGTAGATCCTGACTCCTAAACTTAGAGAACTTTGAACAAGTCACCAGTGTACTGGATGCTGGCAACTCGGTCCATTCTGCTTACCTTGACCTGGTGAAGGCCATTGATACCATCCCAATGAATTTTTGTAAGAAATTTAAAAAAAAAAGTTTTGCTACCAGCTTTTGTTATAGTTCATATAATTAAGATAATTTTGATAATTTACATAGGTGTTTATCATTAGATCACTGTTGCATTTGTCTAAGCTATATGGAATGTCTCCTGCCAAGGATCAGACATCCAGCCGATCTTCAAAGCTCTTGGTGCTTCCACGTGCCCATATGTTCAGAGAGGCCCAAGAGTGTGCCAGTATAAAAACTGACATTCAGGTGCCAAAATTCAGAACTTTCTTGTCTTTGGAGAAACAAGTCAGATTTTGTCGTCTTTGCTTCTTTAGTGGTTAAATGGTCAGCTAGTTTGTGATATTGAGAAGCTAAGTAGCCCATTGGGGACATTCCTTCTGGCTTTCCGTGAAAATTTAAAATTTGTACTTTTTTTTTGCTCATCTCCAAGAGAAAGGGGAAATGTGTGTGTGTGTGTGTTGTATGTCAGATACCATATAGAGTCTCCCACATAGCTTGCCTTATCTGCTTAGGAGAGGATCATGACTTTTAGTTTTGATTTATATATTTGTTGTTTACCCTTAATATAATGAATCAGCTTAGCTACCTCAACTTTTACATTGAAAACCAGTGGCTTAAAGCCCTTACACTTATGGATCATAATGCTGGTACATCAGATATTTTCCTTCCTGTTGCTAAGAAAAAAAATTAACCTTGAGAGATGTTTCCATTCTTCCTATTGTGGTATTCTTTCATCCAAACCCCCAATGGATGAGTCTACTGTAACCTTATTGGAAAATTTAAACAGTTAATTGGCTTCTTCTATCCCACAACAGTGTAGCTCCTCAGAAAGCCTAAGTGTCTAGAGGCTAGCATGTCCTTCAAGGCTGGACATACATCCTATGGAGAAGGGAGAACTGCTTTTGGCTGCATTAGCAGTGGTTGATGGCATCCCACAGATTTTTGTTTGGGAAAAAGTACCCAGGTAGAGGTCTGGATGTCTGTTTACTAGGAGTGTCCCATGAGAAATCCACAAAGGAAAAGACTTAGAAAGTTAAGCACCTTTCTACTCCCCCCTACTCCTTCTTCTGAAGAATCAAGAGAGGAAAGGTTCTCCTTTGTTGGAAGCCTTTTTATAGCCTTTTAGTCACTCCTGGCTGCTTCTCAAGTTTCATCTCACTTAAGAAGGAATAGGTCTCCCTCTCCTTTTGATTCTGATATTGATGAAGTGGGATTAGATTATGCTTCTCAGGTATCTTCACCTGAAAACATTTCTTCAGATTCCCCTGTGGAATGTATGCCTTTCTGTGACGCTATAGGAAGGAAGGACAACTACTTTGAGCAGAAACACAAAGAAATATCTGAGACTCTGAAGCGATATTGTAATCTTTTGGAGGTATAAACCTTCTGTCATTGGGGCATTAGAGACTGACTTTAATGCTGCAAATTCTTCCCCTTACAGTCTCCTGCTTCTAGGAAACTTGATAAACTTTTTACGTTTTTCATAGCCTTATAGCTGACCCTTTGGTTATTCTCATAACAAACACCTCAGGATCCAAACATCTTACTGCTTCTAATCATGTACTCTCAGGTAAGAATGTCAGAGCCGTTGACTGGTATGCTTCTAAAGTTCTAGCTTTAAGAAGTTTGATTGTCAAACATATTTATTTAACATTTGTTGACTGGGAAAGTCCAACTAGGAAAGAGCATATTTTCAGCACAGGCCCGGGGAGAAATGCTCCAGACGCATGTGTTTGGAAATGTGGGAGGAAACTGGAGTACCTGAAAGAAATCCACACAAATGCAGGGAGGGCATGCAGACTTTGCACACAAAGTACCTCACCCAAGAATAAAACTGGAAAACCTATTGCTGTGAGGTGACAACGTTAACAGCTGCACCACTGTGCTGATTTGCTAACTTGAATAAGGAATTTGCAGAATTGCATTCTTCAGAGATTAAGTACTGATATAATGTTGTCCACTTCACTGCATTAACCTGTGGGATACGGTTCCGATGTTCGGAATCAACTGGCCACCTTCTTCCAGCTCGAGACTCCCAACTTGAGCTCCTGTTACCTACCCATAATGCCTTGCTCCCCCACAGTGTCTCAGATCTTGTTTGCTGCACTTAATGTTAGCATTGAGTTCTGGCTTGAGCTTCTTCATCGTTTGGTGTGTCCTTTTTCTTATTGTTGCTTTTCCTACCTGTCTTCATTGTCCCTGTCCATTTCTGTCCCTGTCTAGTTTTCAGGGTTCTATCCGTTAAGCGGTTTTGTAATTAAAAAAAAAAAAAAAAAAACTTCTCCTTTCTGCCTTTTTTCTTCTTCATAGCTGATCAGAAACCATTAGGTTTTAAAAAGCGCACTTCCTGTGTGCAGAAGGTTCCCTTATCTGATGCCCATGGGAAATGAGTGTACTGTTTGGGGCCTTACCACTTGGATGCCCCCTGTGACATTTGCAGGGCTTTCCATCACCGGCCTCTGGCGGATAGGAGAAGTAAACTCATTTTAAAAGGGTTGCTTTTTTCTACTGCCATCTTGGGGATCCCTTCCACATCAGGGGCTCAACCCCTGTCAAAGAAGCCCAAAGAATCCCTGGAGTCCAGTAGGCTGTCTCCCTTGCGGTCTTCTTCGGAGCCACCCAGGAAGAAGTCTAGATTATCGGAACCAACTCGTTTGGCTCCGAGCTGTCTGACCTTGACCTTTCCTCTACCCCATTCTTCCTCAGTTGCTACGTGGCAGAGTGCTACTGAAGTCGGAAGTGACAAACTTCATGACACCCATGCAGATGGGATTTGAAAGTTCGATTGCAGAATCCTACACTAAGGCACTGTACGAGCACATCCACTTGTGCATGAATCGTGCCATCCCAAATAGAACCAAGATGCTTTTCTCCAAAAAACGGAAGCCAATCTGGTGGTCCCCTGCTATAAACAAACTATACAACAGGAGGAAGAAACTGTTGCAGAAAAGAGGAAAATCCCAGGATGTAAAAAACTCCCTCACCAGCCTCAGTATGAAGCTGAGATAGGTTCATAGGTTCATAGGTTTATACTAGGCTATCTGCCCTAAGGCATTTATAAGCCTAGCCCAAATTATTGTGGCCTTATATGAAAAAATACTGTGCCCATTAGTTTGTTGTGCCTCTGTCCAGCAGTGACACAGAGATGATTCCTGGGGTAAACCTACGATCTCCCATCCACAGGTCTAGATTTCTCTTGAACAGAGTCAGCGAGGTGCTCTGCCTCACATGGACCGGGATTTTATTCCACAGCATAGGGAGTCTCTGAGTGATAAATCTATCCCTCCAGCACGTCCTATTTATATCCGTGCTAAGGTTTAAGTCGCTTGCTCTAGTGGTTTTGGTGGATTTGGATTTTTTGAGGTGGAGCATGTCCATTAATTCCGGGTTGGACATGGCCTTGTATGTCAGGCACATGTCACCTCTGAGCAGACGGTATGCGACTGAATAGAGCTGGAGTTTCTTCAATCTGGCAGCATATGACAGATTTTGGAGTCCCTTTATCCTTTTGGTGAGGAACTTTTGGGGTCTCTCCAATTGCTGCAGATGTCGGGTGAGATACATCCTGAATGGGGCATTGTACTCGATCATTGGTCTGATAAGTGAAGAGTACAGGGGAACAATGACCTCACTAGATCTGGATGTGAATCCCTTCATGATCAGGTGGGCAATGTAGAAGGTCTTTCTAACCACTTTAGCAATGTGAGTGTCAAAAGAAAGGCCACTGTCAACCTGGGTCCCCAGGTCCCTGATAACCTCTTCTGTGCTTAGTGGATTGCCACCTATATGGTAGCTTGGGGTTACCTTGTTTTTCCCGAAGGGTATGACTATACATTTTTTGGCGTTTAACTTCAGGCCATGGCTCTGGCACCAGCTATCTGTTTCTGACTCCGAGCTGTCTGACCTTGACCTTTCCTCTACCCCATTCTTCCTCAGTTGCTACGTGGCAGAGTGCTAAATCCTCAAAAGCTAGTTACGAAAATAAAATTGCAAAAGATTCCAAAGACAACCACAAGGCATTCTATAGTTATGTCAAGAATCTAAATGGCAATGCTCAGATCTGCTCTGAGCCACAACAGAATGGCATTAAATATACTGATCCCAAGGATATTGCCAGTATCCTGGCAGATCGATTCACCCCCCTCTCACCCCCTAAAGGGCCCATCTCAATACCAAAAGATTGCCAAATTCCAGTAATCACGGCCACACGGGTAGAAACCGCACTCTCCAAAGCTAAGAATACAGCATCCATGGGACCAGATGACATCCCAGGCTGTGTACTACATGAACTACAAAATGAACTGGCACCTCATTTAAGTGTCATGTTTAATCATAGCCTCCTTTCAGGCTTCGTGCCCACTGAGTGGCGCACAGCTACAGTTATCCCACTCCACAAGGGTGGATCCGCCTTGGATCCCGAGAACTACTGTCCCATCAGTCTGACAAGCCTGATCTGCAAGGGCATGGAACATATTATCATGGGACTTAAAACAAAGACATTGGCAACCTTCAAACACCCACCCAGTTTGGTTTTGTGAAGGGCTGATCTTGTCTCCTGAATCTGATTGACTTCTTCAAATCAGTCTCCAGAGCTATGGACGAGGGTAAGGCAGTCCACACAGCCTATCTGGACCTCGTCAAGGCCTTCAACACCATCCCCCACTCTGGAATCATAGATAAACTTACTAAGCTGGGCATAAATCCCTACGTCACTCGATGGGTTGCCAACTGGCGTACTGACAGAACCCAGACTGTAAAAGTAGCTGACTCCAAATCCAGCTCCAGACAAGTGGAGTACCTCAGGGTTCAGTCCTGGGACCACTCTTGTATGGCATCTACTTCTCTGAAGTACAGGCCCAACACTAAGGGACTCTGGCTAACAAAGTTTGCAGATGACTGCAAACTGGGAGCCATTATTGAATCCCCAAATGATGTGGATTTTCTACAAAAGGGCCTTACAGAAACAGATGCCTGGTGCCAGAGCCATGGGCTCAAGCTTAATGCCAAGAAATGTATAGTTATCCCCTTTGGAAAAAAAACATGTACCCATGAATTACCACATAGGTGACAGTACACTAAACATTGAAAGTGTGATGAGAGACTTAGGGACACAGGTGGACAGTGGTCTCACTTTCGATAACCACATTGCCACAACAGTCAGGAAATCCTTCTATGTGGCACACCTCATCACTAAGGGCTTTTCATCCAGAAAAAAGGAAGTCATTGTCTCACTGTACTCATCCCTCAGTAGACCCATTATAGAGTATAATGCCCCATTTGGTATGTACCTCACAAGACATCTGCAACAGCTGGAAAGGCCACAGAAATACCTCATTAAAAGAATCACAGGCCTAAAGTAGATGCCATATGCTGACTGTCTAAAAAACTCCAGCTATACTCTGTGGCATATCGTCTACTCAGAGGCAATCTCTGCTTAACATACAAGGCCATGTCAAACCCTGAGCTGTTGGAAATGCTCCACTTAAAGAAATCCCAATCCCTCAGAGCCACACGCTCCAGGGATCTAAACCTTGTCATCACAATGAACAAAACATGCTGGAGGGATAGGTTCCTGACCCAGAGACTCCAGATACTCTGGAATAGACTGCCTATACATGTCAAGCAGAGCGCCTCCTTGGCCCTCTTGAAAAGAAACTTTGATGATTGGATGGGAGATAGGAAATTCACCCCGGGGATCATGTCAGTCACCCTGCTAGACAGGGGTCCAGAGAAGTAAATATTGTGGGAAGAAATATCCAGGGAATTGTTATGGCTAGGCTTGTATAGGCCCTAGGGCCGATAGCCTAGTACCAACCTATGAACCTATGGTGACCCCTCAGCATAGGCTCCAGCACTGTCATCACCAGTTCTTCTTTGCCGGTTCCTACCAGGTGGTCTCCATCCCGTTCACCATGGTGAACCCCCTGACCTGCTTCCTCTACTTCATCTAGGTCTTCCCAAAGCTTGTCCTCTAAGGATGTTGGTAAGCTCATGAGGCAGTTCCTTGAGATCCAGATCCAGATGGAGGCTTGTGTCTGCCCCGTCCACTTCATGATCAGTGAGGCTCTCCCCGTTCCAACCGGTGGCTCCTTCTCTGATTCGACCCCTGATTTCATAGTTGCTGGTTCTGTTGGGTCCTGGTGCTAGGGTGTCGGAGCCGATCCCAACATTCTTCCTGACTTGCTTTGCTCCAGCTACTTTGGTTCCAAGTGTGTCATGGAACCATAGCATCAAGGTCATTTCTAGGGGGTTGGCTTTGACTCTGAAGCTTTCAGAGCCATCTCTTCTCCTTGGGGCCTCGGCCTTTGACAGCTTAGGCGACCCATTCTCTTAAGGAGATGTCTGGTCTGATGGCTTCAGCTCTGGTGAGACAGCTCCAGGTGGTTCAGAGTCTTTCTGCATTCCAGATCGTGAAGAGTGTCCTCTCCATTCCTAGGAAATCCTTGGCACTTACCACAACAGAACTCTCCACGCTTCACTCTGGAACTGTGCCTGAAACCTCTGAGCTACCACATGGACAGCCCATCCCAGAAAGCCACCACATCATTCCCTCAGTGGATGCCCAAGCTTCTTCTGACACCTGCCCAGAACGTGCCCTCTATGAGGGTCCTTGGAAGAGACTGTGCAAAAAAGGCACGTGGATTCCCCTAGAGAATCCCTCACTACAGATACTGATTTTAAGGAAGGTGAAGGAGCTTCCAAATTACCACCTGAGGTGGTCTCCTTTGGAGACATCCTTGAAATCCTTTGCCAAAAGGGTGGACGGTCCTCCCAAACCTGTTCTCTGGAGGAATCGGTATTGTGGGAGGCTTTTGGGGCTGGCCCATCTACTACTTGTGTGTCCCCCCCGGCCGACTCGCTTATCCAGTTGGTGTCATTGAGGGCCTGGAAGGAGCTGGATACAGTGGAACTGATTCCTAAACACGCTGTCAAGATTTTAAGTGCTCCAGCTGACAAAGCCTTTTGGACCAAAGGAATCCCAGTAGATGCCTTGGTTGTGGTGGCTGCCACCAAGGAGATGGCTCAGGAAAGCTCCTTTGTCCAACCCCGAATAGAGAATCCCAGGCATTGGACAGATTTGGCAAAAGGGTCTGCACCTCATCTACCTTTGTGCTTTGGACGTTGAACTACTTATCCCATTTTACTTGGCTGCAAAGGGACTTAGTTAAGGAACTTTCTAGCTCAGTTCCTGTGTCCATGCCTACCGAGGAACGGGAGTCTGTTTCTTCTAGGCTGGCCAACCTACATTCCCTAGCAGTGTGTCCATGAGGCTTACCTTTAATTGTGCGGAGGGTACCTCAAGGGTGGTCGGTTCCAGCATTGCCATACGGCGCCATGCCTAGATGAGGCTGTATGGTTTTGCGTAGCCTTTCAAACTGTCCTTTATTAATGCCCCTTTTGATGGCTCTACTTTGTTTGGGCCTATGGTACATGACACTTTAACCCAGAGTTAGAAAGATGGTAAGCCCTATCTGCCATTAGGGTCCGTTTTTGTACTGCACAATGGACCTTCTCCAGGAATCAGCATGGAAGTAAAAAAAATGTGGTTTCGGAAGTCACACAGCCCTTTCCAGGACACTCAGGGAGACTTTCCCCCCTGAGGCAGAGGGGTATATAGTCAGAATGGTAGATACCACCCACGCAGCAGAGGTCTGCAAAATGAAGGGTCATGGGAACCTGCTCTGGACAAACCCTTCCAGCGGTCCTGAACTGTTGCCCGACTGCTCTCCCCTGGAAACAGTCAGGGGGACATTTCTCCTTGTACCTGGAAGCCTGGGAGGCCATCACAAATGACAAGTGGATGCTAAGGATTGTATCCAGGGGATACTCCAGTCGCTTTTCTGACATTCCCAAACAAAAATGTTCCTTCCTCAGTGTTCCACCTAGTCAGAGGGAGGATGGGGTTCAAGAAATAAGAAAGTTACTGCAAAAGAGAGTCATCCAAGAAGTTCCCCCTGATCAAGTTGGGTTGGGCATTTACTCCAGATTCTTTTTGGTACCAAAAAGACAGGGGACCTGTGGCCTATCTTGGATCTGACCTCCCTAAACAAGTCGATGAAACACACTAAGTTCAGGATGGTCACGATTCAATCCATCTTACTTCTCCTGAAGATGGGCAATTGGATGTGCTCTGTAGACCTCAAAGATGCATACTACCATATCAAAATAACCAGGCGCTCCAGGCCTTTTCTCCATTTCAGGCTAGGAGCCAGTCACTACAAGTTTCGGATGCTTCCATTTGGTCTCACCACAGACCCCAGGGTGTTCTCCAAATGTCTAGCAGTAATTGCAGCTCATCTCCAACTGCAAGGCTACCAGATATTTCCATATATATTGACGACTGGCTCCTGACTGCCCCAACCAGGAATCTATTCCTCCAGGCCAGGGATTACTTCTTCAACTTAGCTCTACACTGGGAATAACTGTCAATTTGCAGAAGTCACACTTTGATCCAGTACAGACCATAGACTTCATACACAAGACATTTACTTTACATTGGACAGGGTAGTGAGTCTAGAATCCCACATCAGCCAGATCTTGACTGCTTCAAAACCCCTGGCCTCTTCAGTTCTCCGAGCATTAGGCAACCATAACTCTTCTTCCAGTGGCATGTTTCCACGTGCAGATTTTTCAGTAGACCTTGGCAGTACAGTGGTCTCTTCCCAGAAATCCTTCGAGCCTTCCCATCAGCCTGTCTCATGTGTGCAAGGACTCTCTTCTTTGGTGGCTCCATTCTCCGGAAGTCACCCAAGGACAACCATTCATCCTTCCCTCCGCAGTCGCCAAGTTGACCATGGATGCCTCCCATCTCGGGTTGGTGTCATTGTTTAGGCCGGATGGTCCAAGGCTTGTGGAAGCCCCAGGAGACCAACTTGCATGTCAGTGTTTTCAAGATGAAAATGGTTCTTCTAGCATTACAGGACAGCTTTCTTCCTCAGGGGACTATTGTAATTCAAACAGAGAATATGTCAGTGGTTTGGTACATCAACAAACAGGGAGGAACCAGGTGTTACCCCCTGTCGCTCATCCTTCTCTAACATATATGACAAGCAGGTGAGGAATTTTGTTTAGATGCTTTAATCCATAGAAACACATCAGGATAGATAGCAGCATCATAAAATATAAACAAACTAGTTAACAGACAGACCTTGCATACATACATGCTTACATCTCAACAGCTAACTACAAAAATGGCAGTCAGGCTCACACGTGCTCAATATTTATGCACTTGTGCAAGCCCTTTGATAGCTTCTTAAAGATAAATACACACACATTGATCTACATCCTCCCTCTTAAAAAGATTGCCCTTTGTAAAAACAACATTAGAGTTAGACATGCATTATCATAGACATTAGAAACAAAACACAATGTTCATGTCCAAGTTGCTTTCATCTGTTACAGGGTTTCGAGATACGACCATATCTAGTAATATAACAATCTGAACTAAGTTTATCAACAGTGATAGTCTTCGGTGAACAACTCATATCAGGGACTTCTGGATTCGTTACAGGAATGGGAATGTTCTCTAGAACTTCCTCCTTAATTGGAACACTGGAAAACTCACTCTGAGATAAGAGTCTTTCTCACAGGCTGTGTCCTGTGGTATAGGCTTGAACACTGGTATTAAGTGCTTCCGATTCTGCCTGAAGTCTGCTCCTTGTGATTCCACAATGTATGATCTCAGCTGTGGGCAAATATTCTTCACGACACCAATGATAACCTCTGGACGTTTGCATCCTTACTACTTCTCCTTCGCATAATGGATTGAGTGGTTTGCTGGTTTTATCATAGTAGGACTTCTGGGTTAAACGCTTCTTCAACAGATTGGTTTTCACTGAACTGTTGTTCTTGACACATGGAACCAACAATTGACTACTGATTGGTAATGTGGATGTTCTTCGTGTTTCACTGCTGCAGTCGTCACACTTGGGTTATCCTGCCAGGGGTAGCCCTCAGTCGGCCCGAATACCAGAGGCTTAGTATTTCTGTATCGGTTTCTGTCACTTCTTTACTGACATCAGGTTGTCAGTGGTATAAAAACAGGTAGCCGACGCCATTACATCAGTCTTTCTTGCCGAGGAGCCCGAAGCAGAAGCAGTTCGAACAAGTGCCGGTTGACCGCTACCTGAGTTTTCGTTTCCAAAATTGAAGTTGAAGTCTTCTAAAGCTAAGTACCCTGTTGGGGATCTGTTTGTCAGAAAAAGTTAATTTTCTCGCCTGTGGAAAGCAAATACCACACCGAGATTTCCATTCTTACTGCGTCACCTCTTTAGGCCTAGACCACAATGTACCTCGCTGCCGTTTTTGTGCTTTGTTCAACGCCCGAACTATTCGTCATCAGGCCCTTTTTGTAGCTAAACACTTTCGTTCTCAGTCTCCGGATTCTGAAATGCCTTCGGTAAGCCATCCGACTACCGATCTTCCGAAAAAACGTAAGGATAAAGACAGAGACAGACCGTACAGGTCCAAAACTGCCGACGCTTCCATTAACCTAGTCGCCAGTTCGCCGGTACTCAGTGAGGTGCTTTCGCAGCCCCTAATGCCCACTTCGATGGATTTGCAGGCCTCTACTGAGACCCGTTCGGAGTCTGGTATGCCGCCAGACTCTTCTTCAACTACGGAACCTACGGATGTCTCTACCTTGGATGGGTCCAGAGCCGCTCTGCAGGCACCGGCTTCTGAGGAAGTTCTTCGCACTACTGATATTCGGCACAAACCGACGACTTCTTTTGCGTCTTCAGTTCTTTCTAAAACTACGTAGTTTCTAAGGCCAAGAGTACGAGCTATGCCTAAAAAACCAACGACCCTAACTCAAGTGCCTGCTTCCTTGCCACAATCACAGATGCTTAAAATGGTGGAAGACCTTATCATGCTGATTTGATTAGTGGAAGCCAGCCTTCCCTTGCTAAAAGAAAAAGTGACTTGTCCCCAGCAGCTTTATCTGACCAGGTGTCCGACGAGACTGAGATTTCTGATTATGAGACATTATCCTCAGTCCAAAAAGAGACTCAGGGAATTTTTAGATTTACCACATCACCGACCCTTAGCTATCCCTCCTGATATTCTTCGTGTTTCACTGTTGCAGTCATTACATTTGTAGGGTTGCCACCTTTTCAAATACCCAAAGTGAGACATTTTCTGTAAATAGATGAGATTTTGCAGGACAAAATATATGCATGGCTAGTGCAAAGGACAAAACTTTACTTTTTTGCCAAAATAAAAGCGTATTCTTGTAGTATTTGAGTTGCTTATGCTATTTCATATAATACTTAGGTGTTTCAGATAAAAATAACTATTTTATACAACTAATAAAGAAAAGTTATGAAATATCTTTGTCCTAAAATCTCAGGACAATTGCCATTTTTTTTTAGTTTTTCTTGCAGGACACAACTGTCCAAAGAGGGACTATCCCTCACAAGGAGGGACAGGTGGTAACCCTAGACATTTGGGTTATCTGCCTGCAGGTAGCCCTCAGCCGGCCTGAATATCAAAGTCTTGGATCCCTGCATCAGATGCTCTCTCTTCTTCCATGAAGTCAGGTCATCGGGGTATAAAACACGCAGCCGACCCATTACATCAGTCTTTCTTGCCACGCAGTGCCCGAAGCAGAAGCAGTTCACAAGTGCTGGTCGGCCGGCTCCTGAAAGTTTCGTTTTCGCACTTCAGAACTGAAGTCTTCAAAAAACCTAAGTCTAAGTACCCCATTGGGGATCCTTTTTCTTGCTCTAAACTGATGTAAGTAAAAGTTAACAATTGTATTACCTGTGGAAAGCAAATACCTCAAAGATTTTCGTTCGTACTGCATTCCTTGCTTAGGCCCAGACCACAACGTCTCTCGCTGTTGGTTTTGTGCCTTATTCAACCCTCAAACTATTCGTCGTCGGTTTATTTTTGCAGCAAATTATTTTGATACTCGGTTTAACTATCCAGCAATGGCTTCGGTAAGCCATCCGACTACTGACATTCCAAAAAAACGTAAAGATAAAGACAGAGACAGACTACATAGGTCCAAAGCTGCCGACGACGCTTCCGTCAAGCTTAGTCACCAGTTCATCGGTACTCAGTGAGGCGCTTTTGCAGCCCCTGATACCTGCTACTTCAGATTCGCAGGCCTCTACTGAGACCCATTCGGAGTCCGGTAGCCGCGAGGTGCTTCTTCGACCCTGGAACCTGTGGATGTCTCTACCTTGGATGGGTCCAGAGCTGCTGTGCAGGCACCGGCTTCTGAGGGTGTATTCAGGCCTACTGACTTGCATTTCAAACCAATGCCATCTTCTTCTTCAAGGCCTAAAACTCGACGCACTCCTAGAAAACCGACGTCCAAACTGCATGGTCAGGCCCATATGCCTAAAAAGACAAATGATAAGAATGGCTGAAGACCTTATTACTGTAATTAGGGGAAGCCAGCCTTCCCCCTCTAAGAGACCTAGAACTGATTTTCCTTCTGATTCTTTTGATCAGGATACTGAAATTTCTGTTTCTTCTGATTACCAGGATTTGCCCTTATCTATATATGAGAATTCTGATGCTGAGGACTCCATTCCCTCTGCTTCCTCTCCAGAATATTTTTCTTTTGGTGAAACCTTGCACACTCTTAGGGAGCATTTCCGCTGGGAAAACCAGGATTATTCTGACTCCAGAAAGAGACATAGGGAATTCTTACTCCTCCCTCAACACAGGCCTTAAGCTATCCCTCCTGTCCTGGACATTGTAGATGATGCCTTCTTGGAATCTAGCCTGGCCCCAGACACTTTACCTCCAACTCCCAGGAAACTTGACAGGTGTTAGAGTACCTGACTCTCACAAGTTCCTCTTCAAGAATCCTACTGCGGACACAGAGACCATTTCCCAAGGACCTAAAGGCATTAAGGCTACTACTGCCAAAAACCCTACCCCCTCTGATGGAGATTCCAGGGCCTTGGACAGATGGGGTAAGAAGGTATACACTTCTGCTACTTTGGCCATTAGGGCCTTAAACTGCCAGTTTCATATGTTAAAGTATCAGTACCATATTATGGGACTACTTAAACAGAAAATGATGTTGACTCCTGACTGTGCTGAAAATAAAGAATTACAGGATTTAATGCATTCTGCCTAACAAGTTGGAAAATATACTTTGCAATGTGGTTTTGATTCATTAGAGGCATCTTGCAGGGCTGCTGTCACTGGGTCTGTTCTTAGAAGGCATGCTTGGCTTAAGGAGCAAAATTTGCCAGGTCATGTTAAAGCTAAATTACTGGATGCTCCCTTAAATCAAGACAGTCTGTTTGGCAACAAAGCAGAAGTCCATAAAAAGATAGAGGAAAAAGCTAAATCTATGCAAACTGTTAAAGATTTCCTGTAAGTACAGCCTCCCAGATTTAGTAGGCATTGGCCTTCTAAGAACTGGTCCTTTCCTGTCTCTTCCAGGCCTTCTCAGTCCAAACCCAGGAACAGCAGACCACCTAGGCTACAGTCTCAAGGTACTCACAGGCCTAAGCAGTGGGAGGCTCCCACTTCCAAAGCTGGAAGTAGTAAGACACCCCCCCATGGAAAAATGTCACAATGACTTAACTTTAAACCTTCCAACCCCTGCTCAGCTGCCTGCTTTCCTAGGGGGAAAGATCACCTGGCATGCAAAATCTGGGAACTCATTACCCAGGACAAATGGGTTTTAAATATAGTTTTCCAAGGATACAGATTCCACTTCCACACCTTACCATCCCCAAACGGTTGGCCAGACCTACCCCCAAATCAGTGGGCAGAGGCTCAACAGTAGGTTCTCTCTCTTCTAAGTATCAGGGCTATTCAACCTGTCCCAGCAGAAGAAAGGGGACAAGGTTTTTACTCAAGAATGTTCCTGGTACCCAGAAAAGACGGCTCCGGGTGTCCAATCCTGGACCTCTCTATTCTAAACACCTTTTTGGTAATCCCAAAATTCAAAATGCGAACACTTCAACAGCTGCTTCCTCTGCTAGGCAAAGATGCCTGGTTGGCAACCTTAGACTTAAAGGAAGCTTACCTGCACATTCCAGTAAGGGATTCTTGCAGGAAATACCTACGCTTCAGAGCAGGCTCCATGCACTGTCAGTTCTCTGCACTTCCCTTTGGCTTATCTACTGCACCCAGGGTATTCACAAAGTGCCTAGCTCCAGTCATTGCATTTTGCAGGCAAAGAAATATTCAGATATACCCATACCTGGACGATTGTCTAATTCAGGCAGAAAGCCAGGACATGCTACTAAAACATCTGGCATTTGTAAAGAAACTTCTAACCTCACTGGGGTACACCATAAACAAAAAGAAATCTCATGTAGTACCTTGCCAACAAGTTGTATTCCTTGGAGCAAGCTTCAACACAACTTCCCAGATGGTTTACCTCATCCAGAGAAACAAGTTTATTTGACAGCCTACTTCAAACTACTGGCCACAAAGACCCAGTTATCTGCAAGGAAAATCCTGCAAGCCCTGTGGTTCATGGCCTCTTTTATCTACTAATTCCATATGCAAGACTGCATATGAGGAAACTACAATGGTATCTAAAAAGCCTATGGTGTCAACATTCTCAGGACCTGGAATCAATTATTGCTATCATTCCTTATATAAAGACAGAGTTCCTTTGGTGGGCAGAGGCCTACTACCACAACAATGGGCTCCCATCACTCTACCCCCCGCAGCCCAAACCCTAACAACAGGCGCATCAGACTATGCATGGGGGGCTCACTTGGCACGGCAGTGCATTCAGGGCAAATGGAACCCAAGTCAGATGCACCTGCATATCAATCAGAAAGAAATGTTAGCTGTACAGAATTCCCTGACAGTCTTCAAGGACCACATTTTTCCAGGCAATTATTGGTAAAGACAGACAATACCACTGTTATGTGGTACATAAACAAGCAGGGGGGAACCCACTCATACCCTCTCTGCAGACTAGCCATGGCTCTGTGGAACACAGCCTTGAGCTACCAAGTGCCCTCCTACAAGCTCAGTTCCTGCCAGGCAAGCTAAATTCACTGGTAGATGACCTAAGCAGAAATCTCATAGACCCACACGAGTGGAAACTGGAACCAAAGATATTCAACCTTTTGAGAAACAAATGGGGAAATCCAGAGATAGACCTGTTTGCCTCCCCTCAGAACTACCATTTGGACAAATTCTGCACAAGGACTTCCACAATCAAGCTTGGAAAGTGGATGCCCTGTCCTTCACCTGGGAAAGCCTCTCGGTTTATGCCTTTCCCCCTCTGCCTCTCCTCTCGAAAGTTCTGCTAAAGATCAAACAGAAGAAACCAAGGACAATACTGATTGCACCAGACTGGCCATGCCAGCACTGGTACCTGCTCTTGCGCAGTATGTCAGTGCTGGAACCATGGCACCTGCCTCAGACCCCTTCCCTGCTGTCCCAGCAGGAGGGCCAGATTCTGCACCCTCAGCTTCAAACCTTGAACCTTGCAGCCTGGCTAATTCCTTGAGCTCTCCAGTAGCATCCCTCAGTAAGCAGGTGCTAGATGTCATTCTGGAGGCAAGGAGGCCTAGTACTAGAAAATTCTATGCTGAAAAGTGGAAAAGATACTGTTCCTGGAGCCAGACTCAGGGGATGGGCACAACGGTGCCCAGCTTACCTCATATTCTTCAGTACTTAACAGAAATGCTCCACAAGGGCCTTTCCTTCTTGTCAATTAAAATTCATGCCTCTGCCATTTCAGCACATTATAATACTGAACCACCCCTCTTCTCTCACCCCTTGCTAAAGCAATTCCTCAGAGGGGCCAAAAATTTATGACCACCCAGGAGAGACCCTACTCCAGCTTGGGACTTTAACTGTGTATTGGAAAAGCTCAATCTACCTCCTTTTGAGCCAGCTGCAACTGCAGAGTTGAATTTCCTTTCTTGGAAAACAGCCTTCCTTCTAGCCATCACTTCAGCAAGAAGAGTGTCTGAATTACAGGCCCTCATGGCAGTGGAGCCCTTCATCATCTTCCATGCAGACAGGGTGTCCCTCAGGACCAGTCCTTCCTTTATGCCCAAGGTGGTGCCTAGTGTGGTCCTTAATCAGTCCATTCATTTGCCTACTTTTTTCCCTAATCCACAGAACAAAGGAGAACGAATACTGCACTCTTTGGACATGCACAGACAACTTAGATTTTATTTGGACAGGACTAAGCCTCTCAGAAAATCTGAACAGCTGCTAGTTGGCTTTGTTGCAGGGGCAGAGGGGAAGGCCATCTCAAAGCAAACCATTTCTAAGTGGATAGCCCATTGCATTCATTTCTGCTGTAAGCACCATGGAAAACCTACCCCACAGGGGATAAGATCACATTCCACCAGGGCTGCATCTACCTCTACAGCCTTCCTCAGAGGTGTCACTACCAGGGACATCCTAGAAGCTGCTACCTGGAGCTCTGTTCATACCTTCACCAAGGATTACCCCATGCCTATTTTTTTATAAATCCAGAGCTGGTTTTGCCACTGCAGTCTTCCAGGGCTTAATATATGTTCCTAATGCTCTCTAACTTCCTCCTCCCTTCCTTAGCTTTGGGAATCAACCCAAATGTAATGACTGCAACAGTGAAACATGAAGAACATAGTACAATTGTGTACACTTACCATAAATGTAGATGTTCAAGTGTATTCACTATTGCAATCCTGGTTTCCCACCCTCCAGCCCCATTGTCTCTCTCTCTCTCCCTCACTCCTTACAGGGCTATTGGTATTTACTTTTTACTGGTGGTGTTTTTCCACCATAACTTACCTCCCTATTTGAGGGCTCCTGACATTTGGGGCAAGAAAAACCGATGTAATGGCGTCGGCTGCCTGTTTTTATACCACTGACGACCTGATGTCAGTACTGAAGCGACAGCAACCGACACAGAAATACTAAGCCTCTGGTATTCGGGCTGACTGAGGGCTACCCCTGGCAGGATAACCTAAGTGTGATGACTGCAACAGTGAATACACTTGAACATCTACATTTATGGTAAGTGTACACAACTGTACTTTCTGGTTTGCCTTGACAGAAGTCTCTGATCAGGTGAATCAAGATGTTTAAAAGCATAAGGAATGTTTCTGAGATTCAAGAGATTCAGGAAAACACCACTATTGTCTCTTTTTGATTTCTCTAGTAACTGTTTTGCACTTTGAACTGCACTTTCTGCCAAAACATTTGACTGCGGGTACTCAGGGCTATTTGTGACACGAGTAAAAGTCCCATTCTTCAGCAAAGCTTTTGAACTGTTGGCTTGTAAACTGCATGCCATTGTCAGAAATACCTTTGTGCGGACTACCATGTACTGCAAAATGATGCTTCATCTTAGTAATGACAGTACTGGATGCTAGATTAGGAAGTAGGTTAATCTTGAACCAATTGGAGTAAGAGTCTACTAACACCAAATAATGTTGACCTTTCCACCAATTGGAGTAAGAGTCTACTAACACCAAATAATGTTGACCTTTCCACTCGAAGATGTCAGTGGCTGCTCTCGACCAAGATAGTTCCATTATCTGATTTAGCTGAAGTGGCTCCGTCTATTGATGTGGCTGAGTACTATTACACACGGAACAAGATGAAAGTGCTCTCTCAATGTCTAGTGACATAGAAGGCCAAAATACTAGCTCTGTCACCCTTCTTTTGGTAGAATCGGTTCCTGGATGACCACGATGCAGGATAGTAATGTACTCTGGTGGCAAGGAGTTTAGAAAAATTACTTTCTGACCTTTCATAATGATACTTTTGTCAGACAAAATCTCATCTCTGTATGGAAATTGTCTCATCTCTGTATGGAAAATAAGGTTGCACTTCTTCAGGTAAACTAGATTGCTTTGACAGCCATCCTTGTTGAATAGCGTTTAAGCCTCTGTAAAACGATCTGTGGCTGTGTGATTTCTTACCTCATCAAGACGTGTGGAAAAAAAATTTCTCACTTCCATGACTTCAAAATCAAGGTTCTCATTCTCATGCTGTTCTGTGGTGTTTCTGGGCGATCTGGATAATGTATCAGCATGATTAAGAAGTGTGCCTTTCTTGTAGACAAGATTGAAATTATACTTTTGCAATTTCAGCATCATGCATTGCAGTCTGGCTGAAGTTGAATGCATAGACTTTTTCAAGATAGTGACTTCAGGTTGGTGATCTGTTTCGATCCGGATAGGTCTACCATAAACATAATCTTGGAACTTTGAACATGCAGACACAATTGCCAAAAGCTGTTTCTCAATCTGGGCATACTGCATTTCAGTTTGGAAGAGTTTTTGATGCATAGGCAACATGCTGATTCTCTTGTAGAATGACTGCACCAAGACCAAATTTTGAAGTATCACAGGAAAGTGCAACTGGCTTGTGAACATCATAGTATTTGAGAGGTGGTGGACTTGCAATTCTCTGTTTGAGGACCAGGATACATCTTTACTTGTCAACTGTCTAAGCGGTGCTGAAAGTTGGCTCAAGTCTGGAATTAACTTGCCTAGGTAGTTGACCATGCCAAGAAAACGTTTTAGGGCTTGAACATTGTCTGGAGCTGGCATCTCAAGAATGGCTGTTCCCTTAGAAAGGGTCTGGTCATAGGCCTGTATTAGTAAATGAATGATCAACACAATTAACTTCTTGTAGCTTGAGTTTGCATTTCTGTGGATTGAGCTTAAGATTTACTTGACGTGCCCTTTCTAGAACGTTTCTGAGGTGTTTCTGTCATATTCAGCTTCACCATGAACTCCTACTAGTATGTTGTCTACTAGAATAGCACAAGGATACCCAGAAAGACTTGTGCTCCTTTGCATGCTGAAAGACTTCACTTGCAGAATATATCCCAAATGGCATTCCCAAAATCTGTACCTGCCAAATGGAGTACTGAAAGTAGTGAGCAATGAGGATTTTTTGTCAAGCTGAATTTGCCAAAATGAACACTTTGCATCTAAGACAGAAAAAACAGTGATCAGGTCTTTTTAGTACTACTTCAAATCTCGTGGATTAATACATATTCTGATGTCATCTGAGCTTTTCTTATGAGCTACCACCATGGAAGATACCCATTCATTTGGAGTTGCAACTGGAGACATCGCACCTTGTTGCACCATTTTATCTAGCTCGGCTTTGACTCTCTGTCTTGCATGGCTATTTGAACTTTACATGCTGGCTCGATAACTGGACTGACCTCTGAGTCTAACTTCTTGGAGTACACAACTGGAAGTTTGCCTTCGAAAAGACCAGCATAGGTAGAATAAATGTACGGGGTGAAATTTGAGTAGTAGTCTTTTAAGCTTACTTGGTAGACTTCCTTATTAAATGAAAGCAGTCTCATTTTCAAACTGTCTCTGAGCCCTAATAATGACTGAACGTGCCTCTTGATCATGTAGAATAATAAGTCGTAGCATCTTCCAGTAGAGTAAAATGAAAGCACTGCTGAACCTTCAGTATGAATTTCTTCACCTCCATAAGCATCAAGCTTCGCACACCTTGCCAAATCGAGCCTTTTACCATGACACACACTAGCAAATGTTTCGGCTGACATAACATTGCACTTGGAACCTGTGTCAACTTTGAGGTCTATGGGTTTGCCATTTTTCCGAGCGGTACAGAATACTTCATTCTTTGCCCTTAAATCAGCTGCATTAACCGTTTCATGAAGCACTGACACACCATTGACATAAAGAGTAGGGTTGCAGCTTTCTAATTGATCAACTCATTTCTTAAAATGTTCCCTTTTAATAAAAGAATGTGGACCTTTTGATTTACAAAAACCTTTTGAAATGATTCTACCTATTGCATTTGTGGCATTGCTGACTAAAAGCTAAACATTTTTCCCTTTTAGATTCATGACTTCCACCACAATTAAGACAGCAATGAAACTGGGTTCTGACTCGTACTTTGAGTTTGCTGACTCACTCTTATGCTTCACTGAGACTGTGTGAACTCTGGAATTTGCTAGAAAGTTCTGGGGTTTACCAGTAAGTGCTGCAGTTGCTGCTATGTGCTTGGGCCTGTTTCTTTTAACCACGAGCTGCATACTATCAACATGAGCTTTAGCACTATGCCTTCTAAAGCTGTTCTCATTTGTAAGCATATGTGTGTGCTTTTCTGTGAGCTCATACATCTGACAAATCTCAATGTCATTATTCAAAGTTAAATCACTGTCACAAAGCACAATCTTTCTCATAACATCATCTTTAATATCACACGCACGTCTGTCTTTTATCATTTCATCCCTTAAGTCACCAGATCTGCACGTTTTAGCCTTATTTCTCAGGTCAGTTATGTATGCTGCAAAAGTTTCACCAGGCTTTTGTTCCCTTGTGTAAAATAAGTGCCTTTCCATTGTAACATTTGTCTTTGGGTTACACATTTCTCTAAATTTATGTTTTAAGCACTCTGCGTCCTCCCTTGATTCAGCAGGTATAACAACATGATGGTTTTCCTCCTCTCCTGTATAGATTGCAGGAGCATACACAAATGAACGTTCCCTTTCTATGGTTGCTGACCCAGCTAAATTAAGCAGAATAAATGCCCTTGTAATCTATATCAGGAAAATGCAGCCTGTAAGAAAATGTCTTTATTGCCTTTATTTTATTCGTTTTATGCAATTTGGACTTTATTTCAAACTTTTTCCATAGTAATTCAAACATTATCAATGTCATATGTATCGGTTTATGAAAATATCGTTTAGAATGTTCTGTATGCCTTGTTTCATATTTTGCAAATAAGAAATAGTGCTGAGCAAGTTTTAATATCTGAAATTTGTTTCTGACCCGTTTTGCGAAGTATACGTACAGTAGGGATGATTCACTCCTGTGTATTGCACCAGTTCCAAACAAGTGCCTTAAGTTGTTTTAGCCATGCCACCTCTAACATCATGTCCTTTAGACATGCCAATTCTGGCACCATGTTGCTTGTCCTTCTCTAACTAAGATGGCAAGCAGGCGGTGTATTTGGTTTAGATGCTTTAATACATAGAAAGATATCAGGATGGATAGCAGCATCATAAAATATAAACAAGCTAGTTAACAGACAGACCTTACATACATACATACATGCTTCTCAACAGCTAACTACAAAATGGCAGTCAGGCTCGCACTTGCTGAGTATTTATGCACTTGTGCAAGCCCTTGGATAGCTTCTTAAAGGTACATATGCACACATTGATCTACACCCCCTATGTCGAGAAGCTATGAGAGTCTGGCAATGGGCGATTTCTTCCAACTACTTTCTGGTACTAACGCACATTCCGGGGGAATCCAACTGTCTAGCCAACAGGCTCAGCCAAGTGCTACTGATGCCTCACGAGTGGTCCCTGAATCAGTCCTTGGCAGATGTGATCTTCCAGAAGTGGGGTTATCCTTGCTGCGACCTCTTTGCGTCCCCTCTCAACAACAAATCCAGCAAGTATTTTGCCTTGATTCCTCCTCAGGGAGAGTCTTCAGGGATGCTGTTGTGCATGCTTGGCCCTCCAGTCTACTCTATGCCTTTCCCCTCTTCCATTGATTCCCAAGTTCTTGCAGAAAGCTCTCAGCTTGCGAAGCAGTGTGATCCTAATTGCTCCCTTTTGGCCTTGACAAACCTGGTTCACCTTTCTTTGGTCTCATCTGGTTTGCCCGCCGATGAAGTTGGATCCGAGTCCAGATCTACTTTCTCATCCGTCAGGGCATCCACATCCCAACATTCAGGGTGTGAAATTAACCGCATGGTTTCTCTTTTTGGGCTGAACAGAAACAGATAGATTCTTAAAGGTACTTACTTACTGCCCCGGTTTGAGTGGTACTAGACTTTCTAGCTTCCCTTTTCAAGGATGGTGCTAGTTATTCTGCAGTCAAAGTTCAACCTGCTGGCATTTCCAACTTCCACTTTGGTTTTTACTGTGCCTCTAGCCTCTTCAAAATTGTGTAAGGCCTTTCTTAGGAGCACCTTTCTGCTCCAGCCTCCAGTCAAGGACTCTACACCTCCCTGGGGTCTTACTATGATTCTGCAAACCTTAGTCCATCCCCCGTTCAATCCCTCGGTCACTGGAGATATGTTTCTCTCCTGGAAAAGTCTTTTCCTAGTAGCAATTACCTTGGCCAGGAGAGTGTCTGAGCTCCAGGCTCTTTCTGCAAAATTTCCATATTTAGTTTTTCACAAAGACAGAGTGACCCTACGTATGAATCCTTTGTTCTTACCCAAGGTGGCTAAAGAGACTAACATTAATCAGTCTTCCAGTATTTTTTCTTTAGTATCAGAACAATGGTAAGTACACCTTACACATACTTGATGTTCATAGACTATTTTTTTTTTCGGTAAGTCTAGTAGAAGTTACAAGAAATCTTTTTCCTTTGGTTGAGTTCCTGATTTTTTCTTGTATGATATGTGTATGTACATTTGATTTTCATACTATTTTAATATAGTTAATGGACACCATGTTCTTTTTGGCAAACTCGATCTGAGTTACTGTGGGGGAGCGGGGCATTATGGGTAGGTAGGAGGAGCTCAAGTCAGCAGTCTTGAGCTGAAAGAAGACAGCTGGTCAGTCCTAATCATCGGAACTGTAGCCCACAGGTTAATGGAATGAAGTTGTACAACACAGATCGGACATTATGGTAAGAACATAACTTCTTTTTAACTTTCTATGCTTTCATCAGTAACATAGGTCACTAAATATTCTTTGAGATGCTGTTACCATGCTGCTGATGTACTGTCCAGAGCTCCAGCAACTGAACCAGTGATGTGCAGGCATGCATAGCTAAAATCTTAGCATCTGCCAGATTGTCAATTCTGAAATTCTAAATGCTTCCTTTGATAAAGAGGTTTTAGTTGGCATTTAATCTGCCGGTGTTCTAAAGATATTTGATGTAGGGGGAAACTGAGCTAAGGAGTAAATCAGATTTTTCAATCATTATACTTAAATAGAGCAGAAATTACCTTTCCACTCCAGGGCCTTTTGACAGGAAACCTTTAAACGTCATTTAAACAACAGTATAAATAACAATGGCAGAGCAACTCTAAGAAAAACAAAAATAGGGGTGGCACATCAGGCCCATTTTCAGTCAAAGAATAGTAACTCTACCACTGTTCCCTCCCCATCTTCCCCATCCCCTCCACCCTGACAACTATCTAAATATTTCAGTCTTTCTATGTATTTCCCCATTTGTTCCAGGTTATAGCAGATTCTCTGGCACTAAAATGATCTAAAACAGGTACAGGTGGCAATGGGATTTTTTTCCTCCAAACCTAAGAATTTCAGCCTATCTTCAAAAGTCAGAAGTCAGATCTACATCTTTCCTCTCCAATCATTGCTCATACACTTTCTCAAGGAGGTATACAACCTTTAATAGAGGATCAAAAAGTGAAAGGATTCTATTCAAGAATATTTCTAGTGCCCCAAACGGAGAGACTGTAGTCTTCACTTCAGGGTTCCAAAGTTTAAAATCCTCACTCTACACTTTCTTTTATCCCTGACTTCTCAGAACTTATTGAGATTTGTAGACCTAAAAGATGCATTCCAGTATATACCCATTCATAGGAACTTCGGATACTTTTTTTTAAAGATTTTCTGCTTCTGGTTCACATTTTCAGTTCTCTTTTTTAACCCTCAGTTTGCTTAAACACAAAAACTATTCATAAAGTATCTAGCACCAGTGATTGGTTTTTGCAGGTTACAAAGCATTCACTTTTTTCTCTACTGGGACAATTGCATTAGTTTTGCAGACTACCTTCAGAACTGTTAAGAATCTCTCCTTTTTGTCATTAGTCTATTTCATAATCTAGGTTTTCATCTCATTGTGGCAAAATCCTCTCTCATTCCTTCCACAAGTAACCTTTCTGGAATTCCTACTAGACACTTCCCAAACAATGGTATTCCTGGCTCAGCTAAAGTGACGTTTCACTAAGTACAATGCCTACTGTTTTTTCAGCATCCTCTAACTACAGCAAGGGGGTCCTCAGGATTTTTGGGTACATGGGTTTTAAAATTCCAGTGATTCCTCTAGTGAGACTACAAACAAGGAAAATTCAATGGTTCCACAAACTGATCTAGACTCAGCACCAGAACCCTCTGTTCTTTCAAGTCATTTTGACTAAACAATATGGTATAGCAGGCAAGGAAGGGCACAATCTTACCCATGATGGTATGGGTGGCAGTGGATTATTCAGCTGAGTCATTTTCTGATGATGACCAGCTTTCTTGGAAGGCAAACTTAGTATTCAGTTTAAGCCTTTGCTTCCTAATGCCATACAGATGATCACTCAGTTTGTCACTGAACAAGAGGCTTTTTTGGCTGGTGGTGCAATCCGTTTGCATCCCCAACCATTTCCAGATGTCCTAGATTACTCTCCCTGATTTCTACTGTGGAAGATGGATTTTTATAAATTTCATTGACACTCCAAATCCAGTAATTTACATCTTGCCAGTACCCTCCTCATGCTACACTTCCTTTCTCCTGGAGGGCCCTACCAGTCAATCCTGGAATAAATTTCAGGCTACTCATCCATTTATCTATGTTATGTTATGCTTATAGGAAGATAGTGAGTTATAATGCTTATCGGGGGAGGGGGGTGTATTCTCGAGGTTTGGGAAATGCTGGGTTATAAACCTATCAATCCACCGTGTTTTAATTATATGTTGGTAAAGATTTAGGTCCCTGGTTCTAGTGCTGATATTGCACTTGAGGAGATTCAGGAGGTCTGTGAAACTGCATCTCTAATGTCGCAGTAAGTGAGACTGAGATCTCATCTTAAAAGTCATTAAGAATAGAGGCATTGAACTATCCATCCTCTCTTGGTAGCTCAGGGAGTTTAGGTATTTGATATTTCTGTTTAGGAACTCTAAGGGTCTTTCTAGTTGTTTAGGTTTAGTGACATACATCTCAGCGGGGACATTGTACTCGATAAATGAGCTGATTGATGCTGAATATAAGGGAGTGATTACCACGTAAGACCTTGAAGATATTCCTTTGGTAGCTTGCTTTGTTAAATAGAAGGATTTCCTGACAACTGTTGTCACATGATGGCCAAAAGAGAGAAAGCTATCAGACCCCCCCTGCCTACAATTTTGTTTTGTAGTGGTGTGTTCTGTACAATATGAGGAGGGGAGGAATTGTTTACCAAACGTGATGGTGCTACATTTTTTAGCATTTAGTTTGAGCCTATTTTTATTACACCGAGAGCTTACTAAAAGGAGTTAATTCTGGAGGACTTGAGCTCAAAGGATGAATTAATTTAAAAACAAAAAAATGCAGTTTTCAGTCATCTAAAAACTTTGTTACCCAGAAGTCTTGACTCTCTACTTGGAGATCTAAGAAAAAAATGCTGAAAGAAAGAGGTACCAACACCAAGACCTGAGAGACACTGATGGTCACATTTACACCTGTAACTCACACTGTGTGGGTTCTATTTTTCAGCAAGTTTGCTTTTCATCTTACTATGTATGGGTTGATTTTTAAAGCATTTAGCTTCTGTAAGATGCCAGATGAGGAAGGGTGTCAGAGGCTTCTCCATCTCAAGGTACTCTGTGTGTACTACATGGCCACTGTCTACGGTCTGCATAACTCTTTCAAAAGAAGTTTACCAGATTCAGTAAACAGGATCTACCCTTCACAAAATCAGACTGTTGGGGGGGTCATGTTTAATAAAATTCTTAATGTCATAGTTTATGAGGTCACTTATAATATGTCCCATGGTTTTACTGATGAGGCTTGTAAGACTGATCATCTGTAATTACCTAGGCTAGTTGTAAGGCCACCCTTAAGGTTGAGCATCACTACTGCAGTGCATCAAGCATCAGGGACAAACCCAGTGCCAATACTTAGATTAAGCAATTTAAGGAATATGTTTGCAAGGGCTTTTTTACACTATTGATTAAGCTACCAGGTATATTGTTGGGTCTACTTCACTTACCCTAAATCCCATAAGACCGACATTCGAAATACTGAGACCAAAACGCCGACTCCTCACATGCCCGACTGTCCAAAACACCGACGTACATAAGCCCAACTATTCAAGAAACAGTATGTGGAATATGCATAATAATGCATTTGCAAACTGTTAAGCAACTTCGTATTTCCGCTAAAAACTAATACCACAAAGTACAGAAATAAACAGAATTACGTTTGAAACAGGCTGGTTACAACTCTGACAGTACGTAATCACAGACTCCCGCTTTATAGTATAATAAATAAGAGCTTGTACCTTTAACATGTTGTACTATGTACCTAAGGAAACATGGCTGAACAAGCTGAAGACGCTCCTGGGATCATCGGCAGTGTTTACCAAACTGTAAAATCACAGAAAACTAAAGAACTGCTGGTGATCGATGGATTCCTTTATTACTTGGAAAGGTGTTGGAATGCAAGGAGGTACTGGGGATGTAAATATAAGTCAACACAGAAGTGCAGAGGAAGAGCTGTCACAACTTTATTACCCGACGGTGAAAAGCTAGAAAATACAGTAGCACATCAGCTTTGTGGAGATCCAGGAGAGGTAGAAAGATATGTTCTTTGTAATGATATAATCATTTGTAATGATTTGAAAGTTAGAGCAAGTTACAGCAGAGATACAACATGCCTACTAGTAGGGGACGCTTTGGCTACCACCTCGTTAGATAGCATACATAGCATTCCTCATAGGAAAGCATTACTTCAACAGATAGGATGTGTTCGCTGGAAAAAAGCTAAGTAACCTTGAATGACAGACCTCTCAAAATACCCATTAAAGACTGGTACTTTTGTTAGCAAGAAAATGTCTGATAGTACAACTGACACTATAGTACAAGTGTTCACCACAGTTAACAACCTATATGACCTAAGTCATGCTACAATATGGTTAATGGATGGAACTTTCTTCGCAAAAGGGATAACCGTAAGGCAACTGTATAGTGTGCATGGGCTAGTGAAATACGGGAGTTATAGCACAGCAATAAACAGAATTACATTTGAAACAGGCTGGTTACAACTCTGACAGTATGTAATCACAGACTTTCGCAGTATAGTAGAATAAATAAGAGGAGGTACCTTTAACACGTTGTACTATGTAACTAAGGAAACATGGCTGAACAAGCGTAAGATGCTGCTGGGATTATCGGCAATGTTTACCAAACTGTGAAATCACAGAAAACTAAAGGACTGCTGGTGATTGATGGATTCCTTTATCACTTGGAAAGGTGTTGGAATGCAAGGAGGTACTGGGGATATAAATATAAGTCAACACAGAAGTGCAGAGGAAGAGCTGTCACAACTTTATTACTCGACAGTGAAAAACTAGAAAAGACATTAGCACATCAGCATTGTGGAGATCCAAGAGAGGTAGAAAGATATGTTGTTTGTGGAGCGCCTTCTGTGCGGAGTCTACATGTCCTCCCCGCGGTCGAATGGCGTTCGAAAGACATGCGTGAATGGGCGTGCCTTCATTTTTGGGCATCGGGCTGGCACCTCGGCACCATAAAAATCAACTGCCAATCATTAGCGGACCGGAGTTCCACTGAGGTGACCCCTAACCGGGAAAAGCTGAAAGAAGAACAATGATTTGAAAGTTAGAGCAAGTTACAGCAGAGATACACCATGCCTACTAGTAGAGGACGCATTGGCTACCACCTCGTTAGATAGCATACATAGCATTCCTCATAGAAAAGCATTACTTCAACAAGTGTTCGCCGGAAAAAAGCTATAACACATGCTGACAGTGAAGTAACCTTGAATGACATAGCTTTCTCAAAATACCCATTAAAGACTGGTACTTTTGTTAGCAAGAAAATGTCTGATAGTACAACTGACACTATAGTACAAGTGTTCACCACAGTTAGCAACCTATATGACCCAAGTCGTGCTACAATATGGTTAATGGATGGGACTTTCTTCGCAGAAGGGGTAACCATAAGGCAACTGTATAGTGTGCATGGGCTAGTGAAATACGAGAGTTATAGCAAGGCTGTGCTGCTATTATTTTCCCTAATGTCTAAAAAGTCCTTCAAGTCTTATAACTATTTGTGACACTGTATTTTCCATTTAATGAGTGAGCATGGATTTGAGCTCATTGTGCGATATATCGTGTGTGACTTTGAGGTGGCCACAGTTGAAAGTGTATGGCTGAATGTTCCGGGTGAACAATCGAAAGGCTGCTTATTCCACTTTGGCCAAAACCTGTGGCGTAAAGTACAGGCTTTAGGTTTATTGGCACTTTACAACAGTAACTCCTCATTTCAACTAGCTGTAAAGTCTCTGTCTGCATTAGCTTTTGTAAAGGAATGTGAGGTACAGCAAACATTTCAATGCATTAGGGAAACCTTTCCTGTTAAAGGTAGAGAACTTTTAAAGTACTTTTCCGATTGGTACATGTACGTAAGTTTAGTACTCGTACCTCATCTAGTGTACGTTTCCCACTGCTGTTTCCAGTTTCATTTTGGAACGTGTATAAATTGAATGAATTGTTTCTACCTCGCACCCAAAATTCTGTAGAAGCATGGCACAGGAGACTGAAATGTCTCCTGGGTGGCAGAGGTACAGATTTATGTGTACTAATGGCAGCATTGGTATGGGAACAGGACCGTGTGGATGAATTGAGGGTCCGGATGGCTACAGGATTTCCACCATCTCCAAAGAAGAGGAAACTGATTTTGCGCCACCAGCAGTTTGAGATGGTATTATCCAATAAGGAAACATACTCTGTACTCCAGTTTGTTACAGCAGTAGCTAAATTACTAAAAATGTAATTACATGGGTATTCAAAGTGGTGGATGTTAACTTGCAGGTGGGATCCTATGTTTCAGTGGCATTAACTGTTCTGGATGGGACTTCAGAATGTATTGTATGTGAAAATATGGACTCACACGTCACATGAATCTGCATATGGGACATACATTTAGTTAACGGAAGATGTAAGCGTATTATGAGAGATGTTGGTTTGCAAATCATATCAGAGTCTGATCGTGAGGTGATGCACTTTGTTTTTATGTTTATTTTGTTACTTGAACAGATGTCTGGAAATCGGCAGTTGATACATGTCCATTTAGTGACTGACGCAGAAATTGCTGTCTGTTAGCCTTCAACACGTCCGTATTTCTTAAATTTAATTTTTACATTACTGTGCCGACGGTTAGCGTTTGCACATACCACAGTTTCCTTTTATTTAATCTATTTGCTTTGGCCTTTCCACTTGTGCTTGTGATATCAAGACATTATACTGTCGATATTCTGATATTCGGTGTTCTGCACGATGGGATTGTGGTTGTCGGTGTTGTGGAAGTCAGACTTGTGCACGTCTGTGTTTTGGACAGTCTGGCATGTGAGGAGTAGGTGTTTTGGTCTCGGTATTTCGAATGTCAGTCTTATGGGATTTAGGGTAAGTGAAGTAGAACCGTATATTGTTACATCTTTGGAGGAAGTATTCTTTGTCTTGTTAGCACATTCATCACATGATCCTTAGAGATAATTGGGGAAGTAAAGGATTAGGACATTTCAGGACTTTGAAGAGAAGTCTCTGAATGAAATTGACACTAAAGTTCTTTGCAGGGATACTAGCTGTATCTGTTGGGTTAGAATAGGAAGCATCATTATGAATACGTTCAGAGCAATGTAATGTATTGTCTTTTGGTTTTCTTACACAGCTAAAGAAGGACGTATAGTTCTCTGTGGCTTCAAGAGCTAGTCTATGTTCATGGGCTCCTTGTGTGGATCTGATGGCCCTGATAGTGTGTTCTCTTTTTTTTTTTTTTTTTTTTTTTTGCAGTGCTTTTGATATTATTCTTGACAAGAGGAGGATTGGATATACCAAATAGTTGAAGGAGTTTCTTAGCATTTTTTAAAAACACCTTTTATCGAATTATCACTTGTGACATGGGCAAACGTACATTTATATAAATGTAATCAAACCATATTTACAAGTTCATATTAAAAAAAATTATATATCACACACATTGTTATATTTCTGATAATATTTCCTCTTCATTTGAACGAATGTACATTTGGCCTACAAATGCAGAGGTGTTATTTGACGTTGATGGTATGGATGCATAAACATTGGCTATGTCGATGGTGCAGAATGTCAGTACAGGTAAGTTGGGTTTTGTGTGTGTGTGTGTTAGGGCCAGGGATGAGTATTTGTTATGTGTTTGTGTGTAAGTCTGTATATTATAGGATAAGGATAAAGGTTAGGTTAGGAGATGTAGTGTCGTTTGTGAGTGTCTGAATCTGTTTTGTATAGTTGCAGTGTTAGGGGAAGGTTTTAATGATTGTAAGGTGTAGGGTTAGGGTTGGGGGAAGGGGCAGTATTAGGAATAGGGTAGCACCTATTACCAAGGTGGTATAGTGTGAGGGGAGCGTGGAGCTCCCCTTCCCTAACCCTACACCTGTGTCCCAGCTCAGAAAAATAATTTCCTTAGCTAACACTCATTTACTCACCCAGTATTCTCCAACAGAGTACTCTCTAGGGAATTTTTAAAGTCTGCCAAGTTATTACACTTCCAAAACATGTATTCCCAGTTATTTTTTTCTTCTCCTTCACACCTGCAACATTTGCCATCCACCTGAGGAAAAATTCTTTGGATTTTACAAGGGTTATAGAAGTGTCTATGCAAACATTTCCAGGCAAAAATCCTAAATCGTCTACACTTTGTTGCATATTTGTGAGACATTCATATGTCCTCCCATTGTTTCTTTGTGAATTGCATGTCTAATCTGTCTTCCCAGTCTTTTCTGACATCTTCTGATTGATTCCTATAATTATTGTACAATATTTTATATGCCACAGTAATATAATCCTTTTTCAACAGAAACTTCTGTTCTAGATTCATTTATAAACTCAACCAATGCAGATATTTCTTTCAAGATTTCCCCATGCCTTTCTTTTGTCTATTCTCTTATATTAATCCCTGATAGGTAAGGCAGTCACTAGCCTACAACCCAAATGTTTTGATGGACTCTTGCTTCCTTTGCCAGCTTCCTTCAGTAAATTCAAGCCCCCTGTTGTGTATTCTCTGTACCCCTAATTGCAATAGTCCCTATAGGCAGAACCTCCTTCCTTTATTCCTGTGTGGGCTTAGTTCTTAGTGTACTTTCTGCTGCTTTATGAATATAATATTCTATATGACTGTTGCTATTCTCCTTAAGGACCTACGTCCAAAATGCCATTATTTCCTTATTTCTTGAATTACTCCCTGCTTCATCATCATCCTTTTCCATTTTGAATTGCAGCTTTCTGTTTGGGTTAGGTATAAGAGCCTTAATTGTGTAGCTCTGAAATATCCTTTCAAATCAAGTAGTTATAAATCGCCTTGTTCTTTTGGAAGGATTAGTTTATCCCACTTGACTCTTGACCTCTTCCCCTCCCAAATGAAATTCTTCAACTCTTTATTACTGTGCACAATTTCTCCTCTGGTTGATAGAAAATGTGTCTGACCTGTGTGTAAACCTAAAAGGACTAAAAACATTTTTACTGCTTCTATCTTGCTATCATTATCCATAGACAAGAGCTTCCAGTTTCTCACTTTTTGTATTATATTTTGTTCAATCTTTTCCCATGTATCTCTAGCTGCCATAACCAAATCCTTTTTAATTCATACTCCTAAATACTTCATTTCATCATGCCCCCATAAATATGGATCAATTCATGTGTGGGTACCAAGTTTGTGGCTGTAGCCTTTGTTATATCTTCATTAATTTTATACCCTGAAAAGAACTATGTCAGAATATTCCACAACACTCAGATGTCCTTTTCTGGTTCCACCAGGTACAAAATAATATCTGTAAATTAAGCCAACTTTTCTTGAACTCCATACCAATTATATCCTTGAATTTCTGAGTCCCTTATTTTCTTTGCCAGTGGTTCTAAGTATAAGTCAAATAACAAAGGGCAAAGATGGCACCCTTGCCTGGTACCTCTGTTCCGATACAACGTATCAGAGAGGAACTCTCACACTTTGAATTTGCCTCTGATTCCCCCATACATCCTATAATTAACATTATTATTATATCAGAAAATACAAATGCTTCCATTGCCCTACTCATAAAATATCAGCATAATCTGTCAGATGCTTTCTCTGCATCAAGACCCACTAATAATGGCAGTATTCTCTTACATTCTGCTCCCTTCTCGATCATCATTGTTCTGTTAATTGTGTCAGACGTTTGCCTCCCCTCCACAAAAGCACATTGGTCCACATCTGTCAATTTTAACATCACCTTTGTCATTCTTTTAGCAATTATAAACATTTTATAATCATTGTTTTGAATTGAAATGGGCCTATATGAAACTGGATCAGATGGGTCTTTACCTGCTTTAGGTATTACAGCCACGACAGCATGTTTCCAGGATGTTGTTGTCTCCTCTCTTTTTTAAAATACTTAGAAACAAAACCTTCCTGATCTTTTATCACTTTATTCCCTCCTAATTTCCAAACTTCTACCAGAATACCATCTATTACTGGCATATTTCTTGTGGATTGGTTATACATCACCATTTTTATATCATCTCCTCCTGTCTTAGCCTTTAAGTTTTTGAGCTTCATCTGCCTCTAACCTTGGTATATTTAGGTCTTCCATAAATATTTCCATTTCTTGATTTCCCTACTTCTCTGCTTTATACAAATTTTCATGAAATTTCAAAATATCTCTAATATCTCTACATGATTCCTGGTTATTTTTCTTGGTATAGGTTCCCTAAGTTTGGCAACAAGACTTTCGACTTTCTGTTGCCTAAGTTGTGTCAGAATTTTTTGTGCTTTGGAGTTAATGTCAAAAATCAGTTGCTTAACAGCAGTCCTTCTAAACTTGTGCATATTATCCAGGTACTCCCTTATTTTCTCTTCAGGACTTTGCAGTTGAACCTTGTTTTGCGACATTCCCTTTATTTTGTAATACTTTAACCTTTGTCAGCCCCTCAAATAATTCTTATTACTTCTTAACCAGATCTCTTTTTCTTTTATTTCTACCTTTTTTTTTTAAACTCCATTTTCTTTGTATCCTACTCACTAAAACATCTGGCATACTTTCTATATTACCAATATTCCTGGAAAATTTCCATTACTCATTCATTAAATGTCTCTCTTTTAACAGGTAGGTAGGGAAGCACCAATGTCTCATATTTACTTTGTTATCCTGAATTTTATCTTAGTTATTATTAGTGCTGTCGCATGATCTGAAATAATTATTGGATGTGTCTCGAAGTTCTCAAGTAAATGGACAGGTTGAAATATAATTTCTATCAAGTCTAGCCCATTTATCGTTTCTTGGGGTATAATATGTAAATTCCCTCCAATGCTACTGAAGTCACACTTTTCATACCAGATATTTACTTAAATTTCCTCATATATATATATATATATATATATATACACACACACACACACACACACACACACACACACACACACACACACACACACACACACACACACACACACACACACACACACCCTCTTTTGTTGTATTTTCCCTTTTAGGCCTCCAAGATACATCCTCATCCAATTCCACTCCCCACCTACAAGTAATATTCCCTGCTGAAAGTTGATTATTTCTCCCCCAAATTTTTGAAAAATAGCAGTTTTAGGTGGAATATAAGTACATGCCAGCTTAATCCTCCTCACTTTCCAGTAGCCCCTTACTACTACAAATCTACCATTATTATCTTTTTTCCCTCGTCTATCTCTACTGGATCTCCTGTAGAAATTAATATTAACTATTCCTGTTTTCCTTTGTCCCTGATGATCTGTAGAAAATCCATCCTGAAATCCTTTCTTTATCAGTTTCACATGCTCAGTTCTTTTTAAATGTGTCTCCTGTAGCATTGCTATTTGTACTCTGCATTTCCTAATACAATTAAGTATTCCTTTCTCTTTGTCTATACCTGTGAGACCTTTCACATTACAAGATAATGTGGAAGGTGTCACCATTATGGTTGTGTTACATGCGCCCAGAAATGTTAGACTGGTTTATCTTTTATACAGTTTTTTTTTCTTATCATCAGCATTGGAACTTGTGTCACATTTTATAAGACTTTTTGTTTTAATTAAAACCCTCAAACAAAAACAAAAAAACAAACACACCCTGAGAATACCCCCATAACCTATTAACTTAATACAAACACAAACAACTATGCACATTTTCAAATAGTGAAGTTTAACCCTCCTAATAGGATAATTTATGCAAATTAGCTGCTAACACAGGCCCTAATTAACTTGTATTTGCAGATGCTATTTGTAGTCAGTGTTGCAGTACTAATCCTTGGAACTTCTTGCAGTGCAGGAACCCACAACTGGCCCAGTTTCCAGACTCTTAGCGTCATCCCAAGCTGACGGACACTTGACTGAAGTTCGGACACCTGGGTATAAGACAGACATCCATAGATACCATCTTCAGTTCTTTCTAGCTGTGCAATCAGATGTGCTTCATTTATGTTTTATATGCTTGCAGTCCGGTGGTCGGCTCATGTTTCTAGAGTACGTCTGCTTCCAGACAGATAAGTACCTTGTTGGGGAAATTTCTTCTGTAATTAATACTGTTTGTCCTGTTGGAAACAAATCCCACATAAAGACTTTCATTTGTTTTGCTTGGGGCCTTAGCATAACTTCTCTAACTGCTTTGAGTGTGCAAAGTTTTGTTCAGAACCCCATAAATGTGGGGCTGAGGTACTTGCAGCTCATATGGAGTCTTCATCGTCAGCTTCTTCAGTAGTGTCACAACCTCTGACTTCTGCAGGTCGCACATTTACTCTGACGGTTGCTGTTGTGATCCCAAAGTAAAAGAAAATATAAAAACCTAGGGATCTGGACACTGCAGAAAAAACGAATACATCAAACTATAAGTCGACTGAAGACCTTAGTGAGGTGCCTTCACAGCCCACAGGACTGGCAACTGCTAGGCCAAAACCCTCTGGCGTGACCCCCTTGGGAGGCCGCCAGAGTCCCCGGCCTGCCATGACTACCACCACTGCTCACATGTCAGTTGGGTCCAGGGTTGCCAAATTTATGAAAGAAGAGATAGGGACAAAAAATAAATAAATTAAATTAAGACTAAAAAAAAAAGGTCTTTCATGTGGAACTGCCTGCAATTTATTATTAGCTTCTATATGAGCCAATCAAAAATTGCATAGCAGAGCCTCTTCTGTTCATTGTGGAACAACTAGCTGTTTTGCATTGAACAAAAGTGGCTCAGCTTTGTGATTTCTGATTGGCTCGTATGCCGGTATATGGGCCAATTAAAAATCGCATAGCAGAGCCACTTCTGTTCAGTGCAGAACAGCGGTCTGTTTTCTCTGGGACTTTAAGAGGCAGTGCAGGACTCGTGAATGGGTTGCTGATCTCGGGACAGTCCTGCTCAAATAGGGAGGTCTGGCAACCCTGGTTGGGCTTGACCCTCCTGTGCAGACATCAGTTTCTGACATCTGAGAAGTGGTTCGAAAAGGAGATCTTAAGTCTTCCCTACCTTCCAGTGTTCCCACTGAGGTTGCAATCTGATGACAGTATCTCTCATCCATGCTTGTTAAATGACCTGTCAAACAGAAGTGCACTTCCACCTTGACCTCACCTCTGCCGTTGGCCCCCGCTTCTCAGACCAAAGTCAAGGATCTGGTCAAGATAGCACAGTAATTCATGGATTTCAGTAAATCCAGAGGATCCTCACAACTTTCTACTGAGTCTACTCTGACTAAAGCTTCTCAGACCAAAGTCAAGGATCTGGTCAAGATAGCACAGTAATTCATGGATTTCAGTAAATCCAGAGGATCCTCACAACTTTCTACTGAGTCTGCTCTGACTAAAGCTTCTCAGACCAAAGTCAAGAATCTGGTCAAGATAGCACAGTAATTCATGGATTTCAGTAAATCCAGAGGATCCTCACAACTTTCTACTGAGTCTTCTCTGACTAAAAGAACAAGGGAAGTAACCTGCCAAGAGGAGGAAGACTTCATCCTCTGAAGATGATGTAGAGCTCTCTTATTTGGGTCTTTTACAACCCCAAACCTACCCTTGCTCAGACTGGGATGGTACTGTCTATTCATTTTCTCCACCTGGAGACACATTATACAAAATGAAAGAAACTTTGGATCATTTACAACCCCAAACCTACCCTTGCTCAGACTAGGATGATACTCTCTGTTCAATTTCCCCACCTGGAAACACATTATACAAAATGAAAGAAACTTTTAAATGGGAAAGTGGTTCTCCCAGCCACAGACACATAATTGGGAACTATTAAGTTTACCTTCTCCTAGACTATTGGATATTTCTCCAGTACACATTGTACTAGATGATGTTTTTGAGGACATAGTCCTACACCCTGACTTTTTACCACATGCACCTTGGAAAACAGACAGATTCTATAGAATCCTTGAATCACACTGTCATCTCTACAGAAATCCCAAAGCTGATCCCTCTGCAGTCTTAACTGAATCTACTGAAGGGGTTCCCAAAGGACCATCCAAGCATCCCTTACCAAATAACAGGGAGTGTAGACTTCTGGACAGGTTTGGCAAGAAAACCTATACATCTGCAGTCTTAGCCATGAGATGTTTAAATTGTCAGTTCCATATGATAGAGTACTTGTAATCACTTCAAGATAAAATGGTAGGAAAACTTGATTCCAAGCCCAAATATAACCTTGTATAAGGAGGTGCAAGACACAGCTGAAGTAACTCTACAGGGAGTCGGTCACTCCTTGAAATGTGGGTATGATGCCTTAGATGCTTCAAGCAGAGCAGCTGCCACAGGTTCAGTTATCCACAGGCATTTGTAGTTCAGAACTCAGACATTGTCAGACCAAGTAAAAGCTGAATTATTGGATGCCCCATGAGAAAAAAAAAGTTCATGTTTGGACCTCCAGCTGAACAAGTCCTCAAGAAACTTGATAAATAAGGCAAATAAATTAAAACTGTCAAAGAATTCTGTTGGTCACCAGCTCATATTTTCCACCCATCTAAACCTTGGCCCTTTCCACCTAAACAAGTCAAGGGGAGGCCTCCCTTTGGAAAAAGACCAAGGCAATCCAGAAGATGGCAAATGGAGGAGCCACAGAGCTCAGGTGCCACTAAAGAGCATGCCCAACACAGAGAACAGCTGTGACTATATGTTACTCCCCTCTTCCCTCCACCCCTCCCGGACTTCTGTCAGAAATGCTTTTCCTCTTCTTAAAGCAATGGAAGACCATCACAAGGGATCCAGTTTTGGGAAATCCCACCCTTTTTTGGGCATACAGTGACCTCTAAAGGAACAATAAAATCTCTTACTCCTGATTATCAAAGATTTATTACAGCAAGGGTCCATACAGCCAGTTCCCCAGGTCAAGAAGGAAAAGGCTTTTATTCAAGAATCTTCGTAGTCCCAAGAAAATATGGCATCTGGAGACCTTTCCTGGATCTTTCAAGGCTAAAAAATTCCTCTACATGCGAAAATTCAAGATGCTTCCTTTGCAAAATCTGCTGCTCATGATTTTTCAGGACGCCTTCATGGTCACTATCAACCTAAAGGATGCTTGCCTTCGTGTTCCTGTAGCAGTCAGTCACAGAAAATACCTATGATTTGTAGCCTCAGGCTCCCACTTCCAGTTATGTGCTGTACTATTTGGTCTCTACTGCACCAAGAGTTTTTACAAAATCTTTGGCACCCCTGATAGCACATTGCGGAATGCTGTGGGTACATGTGTCCCCACCTAGATGACTGACTGTCTCATCCAAGGAAGATCCACCTCAGATACCCTGGATGCCATCCAGACCTCTGTAGACTGCTTACAAAAAGTGGGCTTCATGTTAAATTTACAGAAGTCTCAGATGACACCCCAAACAAGGATCCTGTTTCTGGAGGGACTGATAGACTTACCCTAACAGAAAACATTTCTGTCTTAACTCATTCACTCCACTGAAGCTGAGGAAGTTTGCACTGTAACTTCAGTGGGTGGAGCCTATGCCTTTTAATAAAATCAAATTATGTCCTCATATTTCAAACAAATGTTCATATTTCTGGAAAAATAGGGGTTATGGAAGGCGTATAAATGGCAAACTCTTTAGCAAAAACTATTTTTATAGTAGTAGTATTCTTTAGGTTTTAGGTCTTAAACTGAATTTCACAAATCACAGTAAAGACAGTAACTGCTACATTTGTAATATTTTGTAAACTTACAATATCTCAGCAACAACTCATGTTACACACATACTGTCAGCAGCAGTTTATTCATGTAGCTGAGAGCTTTCATGTGAGGCTAAGGAATTCTGTCTGTGTTACTAGGTTGTTGAGATATTTAGAAAAATGTCAAAGTTATACCTATATAAATGATCATAAAAGGAACAATTAATATCGGTTTACCTGCACTAGACAGATGTCAAATATTAATGCAGTTGTGTTTGCCATTGTGTAAGCTTTAAGATGAAATCTTTTAAAATATTGTCCATAACATGGTTTTGGAATTATTGATGCAAATTTGAACAAGCAATATTTGATGCCTAGAGGCGTCAGTAGGAGTTAACTGCAGATGCACCTGGTGGCATCATTCAGATGTAATGAGTTAAGATACAGTGGATATAAAAAGTGTACTCACCCCTGTTAAAATGCCAGGATGTTATGTAGTCCAATCTCGCCTGCATTCTTACCCGTGGGTTCGGAGCTGAACTTCGGCTCCGACTCGGCCATACTCTAGCTCGAAGTCTTCAATTGGCTCGTGGCTAAGAGGTACCCCATGCTGCAATGCACCTATACCCCAGATCCCATTAGCCGCTCGTACAGCTTGGACGTGGTCTCGCTCTTGGCCATGGCTAAGTACAATTTTTCTACTATTTGTTCGATTTAGTAGCTCCAAAAGCTATTTTAATAGCCATTGTATGTGTTTAGCTTCTAACCGGTTCATTTGAACTTTTCTGGGATCCCGTTTCCCTTGGTGTTTACGGGGTAGGCCCGTTTCAGTTAGAGGACCTAGTCCTCCCCTGTTTTTTTTTTTGTTGTTCTTGTTGTGTAGCAGGTTAATCCCCTTTGTCAGTGGGTTCCTTGTGTTGTGACTGTTTGTTGTTCCCCTGTTTTTTCCTGGGCTAGGCCAGTTTTACTTAGAGGACCTAGTCCTCCCTGTGGTTACCTTGCGGTCTGTAGGCCGTTTGAGTTAGAGGCTCTGGTTTCCCGCGCTCCTTTGATTTCTGTGGTGAAGGTGCCCCTACCATTTTTCCCTGTGTGTGTTCTTGTCTTAACATTTCTAAGGAGTCTAAAGAGCACAGGCCTTCGGGCTTCAAAAAGTGTGTTAAGTGTAACAACAAGATGTCTTTGACGGATGGGCACTCTGTGTGCTTGTATTGCTTGGGGGCTATTCATTTACAGGAATCCTGCTTGTTCTGTCACGCTTTCAGCCCCTGCGTGCTGCAAGAGAGGAAGAACATGGTAATATTTAGGGGATTGCTGAAACCTTCCTTTGAAGAGGATTTGGAAAGATCTTCCAGTTCCAAGTCTTCTCCTTCCAAACCAGACAAAAAGATGGATATAAAGTTGTCTAAGAAACACTCTCCAGCTCCGTCAGTCTCCTTGGAGCCACCAGAGAAAATGATTAAAACTACAATTGCTTCTTCGGCTCCACTGGTTTCGGGGCCGACAGAAGACAGTGCTTCGATGATGTCTACATTGGCTCCAGGTTTATTGGAGCCGTGACAGATTTGTCAGTTCGGAGACAGTTTCCAGTTTTTCGACCGGTTTCTCCGACTCGTAGGTCTCCCTCTATAGGGAGATCCAGATCCCCGACCATGCCCTCTAGGTCCTCCAGGACTCTTTCCGATGACGATGTCGATAGAGTGGTGAGGAAACTGCTCCAGTCATCAGTGCTGGCTAAATTGCTGTTGGCTCTGGCCCAGTCGGCTCTGGAGCCCGTCCTCCCTTCATCTTTGGCTGTTCCTCCTCCTCCGGACCTTTCTTCGGAGCCAGGGCTGTCGGTTCCGTCTGATGCCTTGAGATCGGCTCCAGTAGCCCCTTCTTGCATCTCTGCTCTGATCTCCGCTCCGACCCTGTCAGCGCTGTCCACGCGGTCCAGGATTCACAGCTCACTGGTCGGAGCTGAGAGGGAGGTGTTGGGTCGATCTTCTTCGGCTTCGAGCCTTCCTCTCATCGATTCGGCTTGGGTAAGCGTGGACCTGACATTGGCTTTGGACCTTAATTCCTCAGCTCCGAGGGTATCTTCTGCGGTTAGTCGACCTTCGGAGGCATGGGGGATCAACTTTCGAGGTCATGAGGAGTGTGCTGGCCAGGTTGTCAGCTGCATCTTACGGTACCGACACTCTTCCCCCTCCAGCACCGATATCAGTATCGGATCACCCTCTATCTAGGGACAGCAGAGACCTAAGGCCTCAGGATACCTCCATGAGTGGTCCTCAGCTTTCTGAGACCTCCCCGGGTTTCTTACCCGAGGAGCCACCCAGAAAGAGAGTGTGCAAGAGGAAGCACACATTGACTCCCAAGATGAGTCCCTTAAGTCTGACACTGACCTCGAGGAGTAAAGGGGTCCCCTAAATCGTCTTCTGATGATATCTCTTTTTCAGATATCTTGGAAATACTGAGACAGAGAGGTGGCTGGCCGTCTAAAGCCCCTTTTGAGGAATCGGTGTTCCTGAAGGCCTTTGGGTCCCAACCCTCTGCCTCTTGGGTTTCTCCCCCATTCGATGAGCTCCTGGACCTCGTTTGTCGAAAGGTGAGGAAAACTCTGGACACTGTGGAACCGGTCCCTAGGAGACCCAACAAGTTTTTGTCCGCTCCCCTTGATGGAGAATTTCTTACAAAAGATGTTCCAGTAGATGCCATGGTAGTGGCAGCAGCCACCAAGAAGGAACTTGCAGAAACTTCATCTACCATCCATCCCCCTAACAAGGAGTCCAGGGCTATGGGAAGCGTGTGTTTTCTTCAGCGGCCTTTACACTGCGGTCGCTGAACTACTTATCACATTTTACACGGCTCCAAAGAGATCTCCTAAAGGAGTTGGGAGATTCTCTACAGGGTAATGTTTCTGATACTGTGGCTCAGAAAGTCAATGCTCAGATGTCTACCCTAAATTCTATTACCAACTCCTCCATGAGACTGATCTCGTATGCAGCCGATGGAGCGAGCAGGGCTGTGGGTTCCAGAGTCTCTCTTAGGAGACTCTCCTGGATGCGCCTGTGCAACTTCATGGAGGCCTTCAATTCTACCTTCACCAACGCACCCTTTGACGGGTCATCCTTATTTGGAACCAAGGTGAAGGATACTCTCACTAGGTGCGAGCAGGAAGGAAAAACCCTGTCTGCCGTGGGAGTCTGTTTTTCCATGCCTTCTAGACCTTATCCCAAGGGCCAGAAAGGTGGAAAAATGTGATTCAGAAAATCGCAGTGTTTTTTTCACGACTCACAGAGTGATTCCCCCTCCAGAGGCAGAGGAGGGGGTGGAAATTCAGGTAGATGCCATCCTAGAGGCAGAGGAAGCCCACGGAACCAGGGGGACCACAATTCCTTTTGTGGCTCTCCCTACCAGTGCTCCTGAGAGGAGGCCTGACTGTGCATCTCTAGAGCCCTGACTGTGCATCTCTAGAGCCAGTCGGGGTTCGCATTTCTGTATACCCAGAAGCCTGACGAGACATCACCTAAGACGAGTGAGTATTAGAGATAATCTCCAGAGGTTATCATATTCCCTTTCTTTCATCTCCCCCTCCAAACAAAAGAATCCCAGACATCCCACCCAGTCAAAGGGATTCTGCAGCCTTAGAAGTTCAAAAGTTGCTGTTAAAAGGAGCCATCCAGCCCGTCCCCTCAGACCAAGTAGGATTAGGGACTTACTCCAGATTCTTTTTGGTGCCGAAAGAAACAGGGGACCTGAGACCCATTTTGGATCTCAGCCGTTTGAACTTTCATGTAGAGAAGTCCAAGTTCTGCATGGTCACATTATAGTCAATTCTCCTGTTGTTAGGGAAAGATGTGTGGATGTGCTCCATCAATCTCAAGGATGCTTACTACCATATGAAAATGGACAAGGCATCCAGAAGTCACCTACGCTTTTGGCTAGGAGCCGGTCATTTTCAGTTTTGCACCCTGCCCTTTGGTCTCACCACAGCCCTCAGGGTGTTCACCAAATGCATGGCAGTGGTAATGGCTCACTTGAGACGTCTGGAATTCCAAGTGTTTCCATATCTGGACGACTGGCTCCTGTCTGCCACCACCAGGCATCTACTACTACAGACCAGGGACGCCACTATTGCACTGTGCCAAAATCTGGGAATCCCCTTGAATTGGGAAAAGTCTGCATTGTTGCCCTTGCAGCATGTTACCTTTATCGGCACCGAATTAGACACAGTGCTCATGAGAGTTTTCCTGCCAGAAGAGAGAATTCAGGTTTTACAGCAGCAAGTCTATGCTGTACCACTGAAGAAGGTCAAGGCAAAAGTGGTCCTCAAGTTGTTAGGGACCATGGCTGCCACGATTATGCTAGTGCCTCTTGCAAGACTTCACATGAGGCTTCTTCAGTGGCTACTTTTTGCCCAATGGTCTCTTCAGCACCTCCCGCTGTCCCACCCTATTGTAATAACCGACAGGTGCAAGCAGGATCTGCGCTGGTGGCTTCAGACCAGCAATCTCAACACAGGTATGCCTTCCGTTCTTCCTTCTCCGATTGCCACTGTGACCACAGATGCCTCCCAGATTGGATGGGGGGGACATTATCTCAGCAGGACTGTCCAAGGCACGTGGCAGGAACACGAGATCCATTTGCATATCATCGTCTTAGAGATGAGAGCAGTGCTATTAGCGTTGCAAGCACTTCAAAGCTTTCTTCCTCAGGGGACAATTGCAATCCACTCAGACAACATGTCAGTGGTCTAGTATCTGAACAAACAGGGAGGAACCAGGTCGTATCCCCTTTGCAGAGAGGCTCTTCGAGTATGGCAGTGGGCAGTATCTTCCCGGCGCTTTCTAGTGGCAACACACATTCCGTGGAAGTCCAGCGTGATTGCCGACAGGCTGAGCAGAGCTATTCTGATGCCTCATGAGTGGTCCCTGAACAAACAAGTGGTGGAACGGATTTTCCGCAGATGGGGTCAGCCTTGCTGCAATCTATATGCCAGCCCCCTCAATGCCAAATGCAGCAGCTACTTCACCTTTATTCCCCCAGAGGGGGAAGCACCCAGGGACGCTCTAGTTCACGAATGGCCCTCTGGTCTTCTCTATGCCTTCCCTCCAATTCCCCTGATAACGAAGGTTATTCAGAAAGCACAGTCTTTTGGAAGCAAAATTATACTGATTGCTCCACACTGGCCTCGTCAGATCTGGTTTCCTTTTCTTCACCCTTATCTAATGGACAAGCCATGGATTCTGGACCCAGAGCCAGATCTGTTGACTCATATGTCAGGGCAGTTCCACCCCTCCATCCAGACCCTCAGGTTGACAGCATGGCTGCTCCAATTCCGTCCCTAGTCAGGCTTCATGATTTTTCACCGGAGGTGGTTCATATTCTGTCTTCCTCCCACAAGCCTTCTAGTAGGAAGATTTATTTCAGTAAGTGGAAGAGATTCTCCGTTTGGGCTCATGAAAGACAGATTGATCCCTATACAGCTCCCACCTCATCAGTTTTAGAGTTTCTATCTCAACTGTTTAGCCAGGGATCAGCTGCGACAACTATCAAAGTGCAGTTGGCAGCCATTTCTACTTTTCATGTTGCTAATGAACCCAATCTAATGGTGCACAGACTTTGTAGGGCTTTTCTCAATGGGACTATGCTACTTCGACCTCCGATCTTTGATCCTGTTATGCCGTGGGACCTTAATTTTGTGCTACAGCAGCTTACCTCGCCTCCTTTTGAGCCCGCGGCAACCTGTGACATTAAATTTTTGTCTTGGAAGACAGTCTTTTTGATAGCCATAACTTTGGCTAGGCGGGTCTCTGAACTCCAAGCTTTATCGGTTCGGCCCCCTTAATTGGTATTTCACAAGGATAGGGTTTCGCTAAGACCTAAGCCTTCCTTTATGCCTAAGGTTGCTTCAGTGGTCAATCTCAACCAGTCTATTGAGCTGCCAGTGTTTTTCCCTGAATTCTCTAACAAGGCAGAATTTAAGTTTCATCAGCTAGATGTCCACAGACAATTGTGTTTCTATTTACATAGAACAAAAGATTTTAAGAAATCTGATCAACTCTTTGTCTCGTTTTCAGACAGTAGACTAGGGACTTCAGTTTCTAAAGTAACTCTGTCCAGATGGATTTCTAGCTGCATTTCCTTCATCTATTCTTCAAATGGCAAGGAATTACCCTTTAAAGTAAAGGCTCACTCTATTCGTTCGGTGTCTATTTCTACTGCCTTTCAAGCTAGGATGTCTGTGGATGATATTTGTGCTGCAGCTACTTGGGCATCTCCTCACACCTTTATTAGTCATTAAAATTGGATCTGGTATCAAGGGGCAGATCCTCATTTGGTTCCACAGAGCTCAAGAGTATTTTCCAGTGAGCCACCCAAGGTCTAGGTGCTAGGGATGCTGTCCCACGGGTAAGAATGTAGATGAGATTGAACTACATAACATCAAGAAGTTATGTACTCACCATAACGTTCGATGTATGTAGTCCATCTCGCCTCACATTCTTACTAACCCACCCACCTACCCCCTCCTGGAGGACCTAGAGGTCAAGTCTCTGTTTTCAGCACTCCTCCTTGATATGTTGAGTTGGTTCTTCCTCTCAGCGTGTTTGTGTGTGTGTGTGTGTGTGTGTGTGTGTGTGTGTGTGTGTGTGTGTGAGCTCGCAGCAAACAAGATCTGGGGGATAGGCGCATTGCAGCATGGGATACCTCTTAGCCACGAGCCAATTGAAGACTTCGAGCTAGAGTATGGCCGAGTTGGAGCCGAGGTTCGGCTCCGAACCCACGGGTAAGAATGTGAGGCGAGATGGACTACATACATCGAACGTTATGATGAGTGCATACATTTTTGTTTTTGTAATATAAAAAAATGAGACCACAATAAATCATTTTAAAACTTTTCCCACCTTTAATGTGACCTATAACCTGTACAATTCAATTGAAAAACAAATCTGTTCGGGGAGAAAAGATAAAAAATATACAATAAGCTGATTGCATAAGTGTGCACACCCTTAAACTAATACTTTGTTGAAGCACCTTTTGATTTAATTACAGCATTCAGTCTTCTTGGGTAGGTGTCTGTCAGCATGGCACATCTTGACTTGGCAATATTTGCCCACTCTTCCTTGCAAAAGTGCTCCAAATCTGTCAGATTGAGAGGGCATCTCGTGTACACAGCCCTCTTCAGGTCACCCCACAGATTTCCTATTGGATTTAGGTCTGGGCTCTGGCTGGGCCATTTTAAACCTTTAATTTTCTTCTGGTGAAGCCATTCTTTTGTTGATTTGGATGTATGGTTAGGGTCATTGCCATATTGAAAGGTGAAATTCCTCTTCATCTTCAGCTTTCTAGCACATGCCTGAAGGTTTTAGGCCAGAAAGGACTGGTATTTGGAACTGTTCATAATTCCCTCCACCTTGACTAAAGCCCCAGTTCTAGCTGAAGAAAAACAACTCCAAAGTATGATACTGCCACCACCATGCTTCACCGTGGAGATGATGTTCTTTTGGTGACATGGAGTGTTTTTGCGCCAAATGTACCTTTTGGAATTGTGGCCAAAAAGTTCAACCTTGGTCTCATCAGTCCATAACACATTTTCCCACATGTTTTTGGGAGACTTGATATATTGTTTTGCAAATTTTAGCCGGGCCTAAATGTTTTTCTGTGTAAGAAAAGGCTTCCGTCTTGCAACCCTACCCCATAGTCCAGACATATGGAGAATACAGGAGATTATCACATGTAGTACGCAACCAGTACTTGCTAGAAATTCCTGCAGCTCCTTCAGTGTTGCTGTAGGTTTCTTGGCAGCCTCCTTGACCAGTTTTCATCTTGTCTTTTCATTAATTTTGGAGGGACATCCAGTTCTTTGCAACGTCACTTTTGTCCCATATTTTCTCCACTTTTTGATGACTGTCTTCACTGTGTTCCATGATATAATCCAATGCTGTGGACATTTTTTTGTACCTTCTTTTGACTGATACCTTTCAACAATGAAATCCCTTTGATGTTTTGCAAGTTCTCTGCGAACCATGGCTTTTGCTGTAGCAGGCAACTGAGTAAATGTCAGGAAAATCCTACTAGAACAGCTGATCTTTATTTGGGGTTAATCAGAGTCTGTTTAATTGATGGCAGGTGTGTACCCAAGAAGACTGAATGCTGTAATTAAATCAAAAGGTGCTTCAACAAAGTATTAGTTTAAAGGTGTGCACACTTATGCAACTAACTTATTGTACTTTTGTCCCTGCAACAGAGGAAGTTGTGTATCAATCTAAATGAAGTGCTAACAGTCTTCCTAGCCATAAAAGCTTTCTGACAGCATTTAAGCCAAGTAACTCTGCAAATCTGGACAGACGATGCCACAATCATGTGGTACATAAACAAGGGAGAACCTTGTCTTACCCACTGTACAGCCTTAGCAGAAAGATCTGGATGTTAACCCAAGTCCCTGGGATCACTCTCATAGCATAGTACATCACAGGGCACAGCAATCTTCTTGCAGACTCCCTGAACAGGGACTTACAACATTCAAGCAAATGGATGTTGAAAAAGGTAGTATTCCTGGATCTCACCACTTTGTGGGGAATCCCATCAATAAAACTTTTTGCCTCTCTCCACAAATAACTTCTGTGGTTCTGCTCCAGAACACAAAAGGGTGAGTCTGGAAAAGAGATGCCTTCTCATTCACATTGATTCACCGGTTCCTGTATGACTTTTCCCCCATTACTCTTGATTCCGAGCATACTTACAGAGATCAGAACCGACAGGCCCAGCATGATACTGGTAGCCCCCTTCTGGTCCAGACAACATTGGTTCCCTCACCTCCTCACCCTTAGCGAGGAGTTGCTCCACATTCTCCCAAAGGATAATATACTTTCTCAGCCAAATCAAGGCATCAGTCCTCTACCCCAACCTGGCACCTCTCAATCTAGCTACCTAAAAGATTGAGTCACTCACATTGATGTCTTTCCCAAAAAAGGTGCTATCTATTCTAAAGGTGTCCAGAAACAATCATACATGGCAAAATGTAAGAAATTGTGCACCTGGTGTTGACACACTATCCTAGCTCAAGCAGATATCAGTTCAGTACTGCTTTACCTTTCACACTTGTTTGAACAGAGCCTTTCTTATTCCAGCATAAATGTTCATGCCTCTGCTATCTCAACTTGCTCAAAGATTATTCCACAGCTGTTCGCTTACCCTCACATGAAGCTGTTTCTAAAAGGGGTGATTCACTCGAGACCACCCTGAAGGGACACATTTCAATAGGGGGACCTAAACTATGTTTTGGGGAAACCATTTCAGCCAGCTGCTACTGGACCTTTCAAGATGCTTACCTGGTAGACCACCTTCCTTAAAGCCATCACTTCAGCTAGAAGAGTCTCTGAATTGCAGGGACAGGGTAAGCCTCAGAACAAACCCATCATTCATGCCCAAGGTGGTTTCAGAACTCAGCCTTCACCAGGCTGCCCATCTGCCAATCTTCTTTCTTCAATCCACAGAACTAAGTGGAAAGAATCCCCCATTCACTGGATGCCCACAGACAGATCAGGTACTACCTGGACAGAACTAAAACTATGGGCAGAGCAGACCAGTTGTTGGTATCCTTCTCGGAGGGGGATCAGGGCAAACCTGTCACAAAGCAAACCATCTGAAAATGGATTGCAAACTGCATCAAGTTATGTTGCCCACACCATGGAAAGCCTCTGCATGGCCATATTAGAGCCCATTCCACAAGGCATCGAGCAACTGTCACTGCTGTCAACAAAGGAGTTCCCAGTCAAACCACCCTAGAGGCAGATGTGGAATTCTGTTCACACCTGTACACTGTAACTTAGGAAGGGTCTCCACGGCCAGGGCAGGGTTTGACTCTGCCATTCTACAAAATATTATTTCCTAATCCTACAATAATCTCCTGCACCCAGAGAGTAACTTTGGGATTCTTCCCAAGCATTAGCACTACAACAATTAGTACGAAGAACATAGTACAGTTGTGTCTCACTTACCAAAATTGTAGATGTTCGAGAAGATCAATATTTGCATTACATATTCCCACCCTCCTACCCCTCAATTTTGTAGGGACCATCTGTGTTTCTTATCTATGTATAATCCCTTTGAATCCCAACTATCCTTGTGTTTCCTTCTGCTCTGTATTCATGACCAAGATCAGACAGCTGGGGAGGTAATTCTGTCCACAGGCATCAAACTGCTTTTTTTCGGCTTAGAAAGACCTGAAAATGGTGCTGAGGGATGCCCTTCTTATACACTGGTATCCGAATGTTGGTCATTAAGTGCCCAGTGGCTTGGGATGATGCTAAGACTCTGGAAATTGGTCCGGTCTCTGGCTTCTGCATAATAGGAAGTTTCAAGGATTAGTACTGCAACGTTGATTTATATGAACATTTACAATAAGGGTAAATGGGTCACAATTGTACTTTATCCATGCTAAGACACATGTTATTGCCTGTGCTTCAACTTAACAATAATTGGTGTCTGTCCTTTTTTTTAATCATTATTCCCCCTCCCCCATATGTGAAAACTACTTGCATACTTTCAGAAGTCATTAACACTTGGCCTTGAAAAATCCAGTGCTCACAATTGTGTCTTTTACTGCCCTATTATCAGCTAGCCTCCATGAAAAAGTAAGACATGTATTCCTCTGTTGCAGCCTCAAAGACAAGCTGAAACACTTATTGTTAAAGGAAAACTTTTCATTATATTCAATGTTCTCACATTTACTTGTTTCCACTTAAAATGTGTTACTAGATTGTCAGTTGTCTTAATCCAGACATTCAGCTATGCAAAAGAGAAGACATATCCACTCTACAATTATTATGATCTGTGAACCTTTACATCCCATCTCCCACCTTAACAACCCAAGATTACAGCCTGTTAACGTAAACTTGTTTTTGTCTAGGTTTTCTTCTCTTTTTTTCAGTGAAATGCCTAGATTTCTTAATACCAAAAAAAAAAAACAAGAAAAAAATGCATGTTTGAGTAACTGTATCACATATAACAACAACTAAAGTACTTTACTATAAAATATGCAGTTTATACTGTGAAAGGTACTGTTAAGAAAATAAATTGTTTTACTTACAGTTGCCTTTTTTCTTCCTATTCTCCTTCCCTCAGTTGCCTTCCAAACATTAATGACATGAAGTGAGGAAAATGCTTTTCAGTTTCTGACAAGTTTAACAAAGTCAGCAAAAGTCCACTCTTTCCACTTATTCTTCTACAGCCATATTTCACAAATGCAATTGGTACCTTGCAGTCTCACATTTCTTCACTTATTTCCATGCTGTTGGTCTTCCTGTTCATCTCCATCTCTAACTCCAGATTCTGGTTCAGTTCCATGGTGTTCCTGATTGTTTTGGTTAACTCCTGTGCTTTTTCTCTCTCTCTCTCTCAAGCATTTTCCTTTTGAACAGTGGAAAAGGTTTCACTGGCAAAGTCTCTCCTTGTGCTTTATAATCAAAAGAATGAGAAGCAGCCCCCTTCTGCTTGATGGCTCATTTTTTGTTGGACAAACTTTTGCATTTCTTCTTTAGTCTTTTCATCAAAAAACGACTGATCCTCCAGGAAAAAAAATATTCTGAAGACAACTGATTACAGCAGCTTGATTTGAAAACCTGCCTCTCGACATTCCCTGTACTGGAATAAATTTGTTTCTCTTCTGCCTGGTGTACAGTGAATAATCAGTTTCCACAAACAATCTACTGCTTCCCAGTTTTAATACTTTGCCCTTTTGGCACAGTTTTGTCAGGATCAACTCTTTCTGCTGGTAGGTTTGCATCTTTACTATTAAAGGTTATGGTTGCTTTTTCATGGCCATATTTGGAACTTACACATGGTGTGCCCTTTCAGTTAACAGTTCCTGCTGTGGAGTACCACTCAGTTTGCTTGTTTTGCATTCATAGAATTAATATAGTCTATTTTCTAGTTTCTTTGGTACCACAGAAATCTCCCATTTTCCCTACTTGCTTTGTCCCCTAACTCTACTTTTTTTTGAAACATCTCTTCTTGAGCCATCTCAGCCAGTCTTTTCTTCATTCCATCATCTTAATTTTGCAGTTTTATCAGTTCATTTGAACACCTGTTTAAAGCTTTTTCCATTTTCCCCCAGCTTTTTGCTATTTGAGTTCATGTACTTATTCACTAGATTTTAGTGGTATGTACAAACAATTTTTAACATGTTAGTATATATTTATGTTAATGTGAATTGTGCTTTGTTTATTATTATTTAGATAGATGTAAACTATATGAAAATATGTGTACTGAATTTTAGTAAGGTTTTTTTTAACATATTCAGTATTTCAGGATATGGCTCCTTTAATGTTATGTAAAAATTCCTGGGATTAACGAGGTTTAATTATGATGTCATTAATTGAAAGTATTTAAATGGTTCATACTATGTAGGAAGTTGTATTCTGATGAAGTCTCTTATAGGAGATGAAAGTGCTTAATATCAATAAATTATTGGGTTCGAGTCTCAGCTAGAGCGTCTTCTGCGTGGAGACATGCGTGAATGGGTGTACCTTCGTTGAAGGTTTTGCGTCAGGCCTGGCAAGCCGGTACGTAAAAATCAACTGCCAATCATTAGTGGACCGGAGTTCTGCTGTGGCGGCCCCTAACCGGGAAAAGCAGAAAGACACAAACGCAAATAAACATTGGATTTTTACTTTATTTCCTGAGTGCATATATTACTGGTGGTTTCCTGGTTATTTTAGTGACATTTGTATACTTAATCAATGTTTTGTTTATTTTCATCAAATCAGAGCACATTTGACCTATTTCTTCCTTTAGATTACTGGAAGCCACATCTTACACCAAAGCTGGAGCTTAAGCTGCTTTTTTGCTGAACAGCTGCAGGATTCTTCATGCTCTCTTAATTTTTTTCTTTGCAACCATACAGGCAGTGTACTTTCTAGCCAGTAACAGAATATTACTCAAGCTGACAATATCTCTGGCTACATTTTGTGATTTGCACACTGGGAGAAATGAAGTTAAGCTGTTGATCAGTGTGCAGCCATCTTGGAAGTCCAAGGAGTTTTTATTTTTTTTCCTGTAGAGTTTATGACAGTGGGCAACCTAGGTCATTTACTTTTGAGTTTTCCTTGATACTTGGTTATAGTAGGCACTGTTAGCTGTATGAATTTTTCTAAACAGGTGTAGAATTCCTAAGTGAAGCTTGCTGTTCTGTCATAGTCAGGGCAAATGCAGTTGTAAGTGTATTTTGGTATTTCTTCATAGAATAGGTTGAGGTTGGCACGTTTGTAGTCCTTGATTTCAGCGGGATTTATTCCAGTTTTTTTGTGAGTTTAAAGGTGAAAGTCACAAGTTTGTGTTCAGACTTCATTGAGGATTCACTGAGGAATGAGAGAAGTAGTGGAAGAGGCAGCCATATTTAGTAGTTGATAGAAGCCCTCACCTGTCCTTGACACAGATGTTTTTTTTTTTTGGCTTTTTGTCCATTTTATATGCTTAATTGTTGTATCCATAGAATATACATGTTCAGGAAAATTCTAATAGCTATCTACTGGTCCAGATAGCCTTAATTCCCTCTTCAATAACCTTTCCTCAAGTCTCTATTAAGGTTTTTTCCTTCCAAGATGTTTTTGTCTTGCTTGTTAGCCAAATGTTTTTGCTTTGAAGCTAAGTATGCAACTGTTGCAGTTGCAGTGGTAGCTAAATCCCATGGCTTCTTTGATAGAGTAGTCTATGTTCTTGCTTCTACGCAGAGGGCACATCCCCTTGGATAACCTGTAAAGAAAACTGGATGACGTTCTCTGCCTAGGTTGCTAGGAGGACCTAGATACTTTCTTGGTACCTCTTCTCCAGTTTCTGCATGATTTGTCAGAAGTATAATACTAGCTATAGCTATTTGACTGTAAAGGTACACTCATAACCTTCCTTTGGCAGTTTTCATGTCAGGTATAACCATGTCCCTAACTTCTCCGAAGTTCTGCAAGGGTTTTTTCCAAGGTATTTTTCAGCTGAAGCCCCCTTTTTCTACCTTGTGATATTGAAAATGTTGGCATAGCTGACCCCCCCCCCCCTTTCATGCCAGCAGCAGTAGCAAAGCTAAGTTGTTGTCATTGAAACCGTGGTCACTAGCAAGTCTCCTTTCCACCCATCCAGTTGATTCATTAATTCCTCCTTGGAGATGAGCACCATTTAGCTCATTAATTCCCCTTTGGGGTAAGGCTCGAGTAACAGGAGTAGTCCCATCATTGTTTCTGGTGGGGTATTGTACTGTGGACCCTATTTTTTCCCCTACATATATATCTGCTGTATCCCAGGGGTTGACATGGAATGGGCATAAGTGAGAGGAATGTTCCCTGCTTCCGTGAGAGGAATGCCCACAGCACATTCATTACTGTCTGTTCTCCACCAGGGACTCAGTATTGAGTCTGCACCCTGTGCATGCACACTTGAGCCCCCTCATTATTCCTGTCTCTCTCTCTCTCTCTCTCTAGCCATCTCGTCCAGCAAATGGCCTGCTTATGGAACTCTGGTATTGTGCGTCATAGTCAGGATTTTATCTTTGTTTGCTGTGGAGCGGAGTCTGAGAACTATATAATAAAGGATAAAATGGTTTTGGGGCTTCAGGCTCTCTTTTAGATTTCTGTATATAATTTTCGGTTGCTGTCAGGACTTAACCCTCTTTTGCCAAAGGTAGATACAGAAACACCTCTGCCAGCCTGCTAAGTTGCCAATTTTCTTCCCTGAATGCACAAGTTAAGGCGATTACCCTTTTCACTATATTAATGAACAAAAACAATTCCAGTATTGTGTGGATATAAGCGAGTCTTGGAAGAAAGGCTGCCAGCTCTTATTTTGTTTGCTAAGACATGACTGGGTAGGAACGTCAGAAAGCCTGTGTTTTCAGATGGTTTGCTATTTTTTTTTTTTGTTAAAATAAGTGTGGAAAGACAAACCCAGCAGGTGCTAAAGCTTATTCTAAAAGGGCATCTGCTAGCTTTGAGGCCTGTTTCTTTGATACATCTGTGAATCACATCTCTGCTGCATCAACATGTTCATTCTCAAATACCCTTGAGAGACACTACAAGCTCAACATTTTTCTTGGTCCAGGTCTTTTTTTTTTGGAGGTACTGGTGTCAGTAGAGGAGTAACTATGGCCTGCACCTTTAAAGTTACCAAACGTAGACCTCTTCTTGTCAAATAAGAATGTTACGGTGCTTGTCTTTGCACTAAATGTGTAAGAAGGTCCATCGTTGACTATTTTGAGTTCTTTCTTTGCCTTTTGCTTTGTTGGTTACATTGCCTTAGCTTTTCTGTGGATGCAGTACTGAGGAGAGATCCTTCTTTGGCAGCCTAGGAAACTTTTATGTGCTGAGAGGTCATAATACTTACCGTATAAGTCCAAGTTTACCAAAGCTGGACCACCTTCTTACATGTTCAGTGTTAAGTACCCATAAGTTATTTTTATCATCATCTCATCACCCTGCATTCTTTTGTTGAGTAGGGTGGGCAGTTATGATGGTGTTTGTGTCATTACTGAAATGTTATGATAAGTCAAGAGAAGTTTTAAGTTTACCTTTACCAATTCCTAATTAGAGTTTAAGCAATATATTCATTATTGCCTTTTTGTTTTAAGATTGGATTTAGTGTACTGATTGTACATGTGACAATGCTTAATTTTATGCACTGCTGTATGTATTGCATTCATGCTCACATTTTCAGATAAAGCTATTAAAGTAAGTAATCTCATTTACAGTGGAGTTCTACTGAGAGGGCAGATTAATGCAATAAATAGGTTATTGTCAAGTAGTGTTACCAACTAGTATAGTTTATTTTTCAGTCATAGATTTAGAACATAGCAGTCTAGTTTTAACCACAGAAGAATTTCGAAAAAAATGTATGTAATCATTTTAAATGAAGAGCAGAGGTAATGCAAGTGATTGGGTAGAGGGCAAAAAAAAAAAAGACTTTTTATTTGTGGGATAGACGTTAATACTGCTTTAAAAAATATGATGATGCTTTTGGTATCTGGCGAATATCAGTATTTTACGAGACTTCGATGATAAACAAGGTGGTATGTATAGAGCAGTATTTGGCAGTGGCTGTTTTTTTTTTTTTTTAGTTGCTTGTAGCACTGCGCTTCTGCTCTGCTGCTGAAAGTTGACCCCACTGTGCAAAGACAAGTATGGGTGGCTGATTAGTATTCTGTGCAGTGCTGTGTGTGTCAGCGTGAGTGTATGTCTTGCTTTCCCTCTGACTTCCTGTTTGAATTAGTACATGTTGCCTGTTGGAGTGTGGAGGCCACTTAGCTTGCATACAAATGGCAATGCATCTTCTCTGATGATTGCGGAACAAGAAGTGTTAGTTTTCTCAGTCATAAATCTGGAATTCTAAAGGAGCAGTAAAGAGAAGGTAAACAGAATTCACATGTTTTGTGTATGGTGAGTGGAGATGTGTGGAGAAATTTATTGTTATATATAAAGGATTTGATATTGGATGTGTCTGTGTTGTTAAATTTGATGCTGTGAGTCAGACAGTAGGTGTACTCAGCTCTGCTGAGCATGTTCATTGCGGGTTACCATCTTTCATTCATTCCTACTCATTCATTCATTTTTAGGAACATCCATTTACACTGTACTATGTAAACAACAACAAAAAAGGACAGATAGCAGCCCTAGTGATCCACTGAATGCCAGCTCCAGTTTCTTGGATTGACACTATATTTTGTCATGAGTAGTACGTTCAGACCTCCCAACACTTTCATAGAATGGAATAACTTTATTGTATTCTTGTGACATTGCCATTGCTTTATAGAATGATTAGATAGATATATCACTTTGAAAAGTTTTTTTTTTTTTAGCGTGAGCTTGCTTCTGAAACCATTTTAAGTGCAGTGGTTGCAGAAAAAAAATGTTTTCTTATTTTTTTCCTATGTGCAGTAATTCATATTTCCATGTGTTACTTGCATGTGACATCAGTAGACTTCACCATGAATGAATGCAAAAGACACATTATTAGATGCTGGTATGTGCCAGCCGAGACCTTGTCGTTGTGCTGGGAATATGAATCACAGCACTGCCCTTTTATTTTTATCTTGGCCCACTGCTTCAACCCCATTTGTTGACCAGGTAGATTCCACTGGATTTCTGATCCTGTTTCATGTCCAAACGAAGGTGGAAATTTTTGCTGTCTAGGAAAATTTTGCTAAGCCACTGAGAAACTCCCCATTTTGTTTATCATAATGCTGTGAGATCTTTAATATCCTTTCAGACAAACCTAATTTTAAGTTGTGGTTTAATATCTCATTTGAATGACAGCGTATTAGAAATATAACACCCCATCATGCTTTGCTGTAGTGTCAAGGCTGTCATTAAGAAACTATGAACTCTTGAGGTAGGGATGCAACCTTTACTATTCTAATTTTCTAAACACAAAAAGCAAGTGTGCTATAAAGATAAATACAGTACACATGTATGGGTTTCATTCAATGGTCCAATGCTCAGGTGGTTGAAAAGAGTGAGCTTTGTTATGACTGGTCAAACAAGCAAGTGTTAGAAAAATGCCAGTTTTTGTGGGAGATTGCCGTACAACAGGGGCTGAGTATTTGCCCTTTCCCCACTATTGTACAATTTCAGAGTCACTGTAATTAAGATAGTGGGGGTATAGGGGGGTACTTGGCCCTCTGCAAAAAATGTTTCTTTATTTGTTTTACTTAAGGAATTGTGTTTTGTGATAGTAGGATAGTCAATCGGGTGTGCTTTGATGTGGTGCATATTGACCTTTAATGATTTGACATAGACGCGCATGCGCATGCGTGTGTGTGTGTGTGTGTGCATGAGTGTGTGCGTGAGTGTGTGTGTGTGTGCGTGAGTGTGTGTGTATGTGTGTGTGTGCGCGCGCGCGTGTGTGTGTGGGTGTGTTTGTTTGCTTGTGTGTGTGTGTGTCTCTCACTCTCTCTCTACATATATAAATGCACAGATACATATAAATGCAATTATGTTTGCGTTTATATGTTTATACACTTGGATATAAATATATATTGTGTGTGAGTCTATATAGATAAATAGATGCACAGAGAGAGAGCAGAATAGCCTGGTGGTTCTTATCAAACAGAAAAGGACAAGAACAGGCATATTTAATGAGGTGGTGTGTGTAATATTAAATGAGGGATGAGAAAAGCCGAGTTAGAGAGCTCTTGCCCTTTGTGGAAAGGGACTAGGTGTCCAGAACAGCACCTATGGGAGACAGAATTAACCACATTGAAGGGAGACCTTGAAGAAGAGCTAGAGATTATTCCTGCCAAAAGAGTCCAAAGAGATCTATCAGTAGATCTATCAGTAGAGACTATTTCCCTGCAGTATAAGACAAATTACAGGTACTTAATGTACATTTAGCTAAACCACAAAGACTATATGATTTAGAAGAAGCTGTTTTGCAGTATAGCTATACATCTACCTGTGTGTGTGTGTGTGTGTGTGTGTGTGTGTGTGTGTGTGTGTGTGTGTGTATATATATGTGTGTGTGTGTGTTTCCAGCAGGCCCCCTTTTACCCCGCTACTTTATATATATATATATATATATATATATATATATATATATATATATGTATATACACTTGAGATTATATAACAGTGGTGAATAAGGAAAAACTCTTTACCCCACGCCAAACATTGTAAAGTCATCCTGAACCCAAGTGACACACACACACATACATTCACACAAATGCATACATGCACGCATTCAAATACACATATGGATTCTGCATACATCAACCAAACAAGTTTGATGAAATGCAGAATCCATTAAAAATCGAAGATCTCATTTCTGACCAAAAAATAAAATAGCACTACATATATATGTGTGTATGTGTCTGACCCTTGCCCTGAATGATAGTGAGAAAGACCATTGTTTAAATTCTGAATGCACATGTGCAGTCATTCAGGCACTTGTATGTAGATATGACAGACAGCTGATGATGGTGATGCCTCTTTTGGGGTAGGTGTGCATGTTTATGTGGTTGAGTCATACCTCTCAGCCACTTAGCACAAGAAATCTGGACAAAGCCTAAAATAATGGTGGAGACAAAGACCTGAAAATAGGGCACACTTTTAAATATTACTGTTATAAATTTAGAAAGTTGCTAGAATAACTGAATATGTGTTAGCATGCATCTTCTGAAGGATATGAAGTCTGAAATTCAGATTATGTCATTATTTAGTGACTTAAGTCCTCAGTCATTTGCCAGAAAACCACAAATTTTATGAGGAACAGATAAAAAATATGAGGCAAAAATCCGAACAGGATGCTCACCATGAGGACTGTTCTTGCAGTATATTCATGGTATGACTGCATAAGTCACAGGTGGACATCCACTTCCAGACATACTTGCAGAGCAGTTGGATATTGTCGGGTGCAGCCTTGCAAGCCTACTTCCCGTACTGTTTTCGTCAGCAGAAAGCGTGGATGTGTGCAGAGCGTAACCTTCTTTGCAGTTGAAGTGAATACTAGTCATTTTTGTTTTCAGTATGTCCATCACTTTCTGGCCACCTTTGTAAGTCTGCTTTCTTAAGGAAGTCAAAAAATGACAAGTTTACCCTTTAGGGTTCTTACTTTGTTATGTAGCTATGCATTTTATTGTTTTTATGATATTTTGGGTAGTTGTAGATATCCGCCGGGGGGGGGGGGGGTCATAAATTGTTCTCTGTGGATGTCAGGTTCTCCTAAAGATTATAATTTACAGTATCTTTCTTGTATGTAGCAGGAGAGCATGACATGTTAAGTTGTGATCATTGCAAATTTTCCATCAGGAAAAGGGTTTGGAGAATAGCTAGAAAACTGATGGCTTTCACACAGCACTGAAAGTTAGTTCCCTTAGCCAAGGCGATCTCATTATAGGATTTGGCTCTGCCCAACATAAGAGTAGGAAGCCTAAGGTGTCTCTGAAACATCATAAAAACACTGAAAGTTGGAGAAGCCTAGGAAGGTTATTGTGGGAAACCATCCAGGACTAGAAACTGAGGCCACAGTACCTCGAAAGAGATGTCACCAGTGCCTTTGGTGTGTATGACCCCATACATTATGGTTCACCCTCTTATTGCTTTCACATTTAGGTGTTTCCCCTCTTTAGCTCCTGTTATGCTTAAGGAGAATGATAATGGTATGGAAGTAACCGAGCAACCTAGTTTTGTCCAGGTTTTGGAGTTGGGCTGCTAGGTAAAAATTATAACCAAAACGCAACCGGCTGCTCCTTGGTGTCTGCAGATTGTGTCAGCCTAGTTCTGTAATTCCCACTGGGGACTCCCATTCTCCTTAGATAGTGGATCTTCTCTGATATTTTGTTTTAGTAGACGTAGCAAATGAAATGTTGCTACATAGGACAACTAAAGTTCACCCTGTTGTTTTCATTAAAAAGGAACTCAGAGCCAGCTGCTAGGTATCTTCTGTTTTTCTTTTCCTTTGTTACATCTGCATATGTGGGCTTAAACATTATATGGTCATGTTTTTCTTTTTTTTTTTTTAATTTCTCTAAGTCTTTTGGGTTTCTAATACCATGACAGGAATGGACCCCATTCCTAAGTCTAAGTACAATTAAAGTTCATGAAATTAGTATTGTTTCAGTCTTTGATGTCAGCCAAAAGTGCTCTTCGCAGCACCCGCAATGTGCCCAGTAATGACTCCTGCAATTCGTACTTGGTTACATGTATTGGTAACATATCCAAATATGACTGTAGATTCTTTTTTGTAAGACCTGTTGCTCCTACTACTATTGGAACTGTCTGGGTATCTTTCTTCTACATTTCTCTCGTTTCTGCCTACAGATCCTAATATTTTATAACTGTATGCAAGGCACTATAGTGAATGGGTGTGGCAATTTCAATGACCAGTGCTTCTTTTGTAGCCTTTTCATGTACCACTATATCTGGTTTTCTAGCATCTATCTTTTGAACTGTTGGTGATGGATGTGATGTAAACTTCATCATTTTCTCTGATACTTTGTGGCTCATGTTTCCAGTGATGTTCTTCGTGTTTCACTGTTGTAGTCATCACATTTGGGTTATCTGCTTGCAGGTAGCCCTCAGTCAGCCTGATTAACAGAGTCTTGGGTCCTGAGTCGGTTGCTGTCCCTTCTTCCATGAGGTCAGGTCATCAGGGGTATAAAACATGCAGCCAACGCCATTACTTCAGTCTTTCTTGCCGTGCAGTGCCCGAAGCAGAAGCAGTTCGCAAGTGGCGGTCAGCCGACTCTTGAAATTTTCATTTTCGAGTTTCAGAACCAACGTCTTCAACTAAAGCTAAGTACCCAGTTGGGGAAACTTTTTCTGGTTCCTTACCGATGTCAGTAAATGTTAATAATTGCATTACTTGTGGAAAGCAAATACCTCATAAAGATGTTAATTCGTACTGTATTCCTTGTCTAGGCTCTGACCATGACGTACCTTGCTGTCGGTTTTGTGCCTTATTTAATCAGTGCACTATCCGTCGTCGGTATATTTTCACCTCTAAATATTTCGGTTCTTGGTTTAATTATCCAGAAATGTCGTCGGTTAGCCATCCGACTACCGGGATTCTGAAAAAATGCAAAGATAAAGACAGAGACAGGCTGCCGAAGTCCAAAACTGCCAACGATGCTTCTTCTAAGCCAGTTACCAGTTTGCCGGTACTCAGTGAGGCGATTTTGCAGCCCCTGATACCCGCTACTTCTATTTCGCAGGCCTCTACTGAGACCCATTCGGAGTCCGGTATGCCACGAGATGCTTCAACTATGGAACCCACGAATGTCTCTACCTTGGATGGGTCCAGAGCTGCTGTGCAGGCACGGGCTTCTGAGGATGTATTCAGGCCTACGGACTTGCATATTAAACCGATGCCTCCTTATTTACTTAGGCCTAAATCTCGAACCATGCCTAAAAAACTGACGCCCAGGCCACATACTCAAGCCTCTATGCCTAAAAAACAAATGATAAGAACAGCTGAAGATCTAATAACTCTAATCAGGGGTAGCCAACCCCCCCCCCTTCTAAGAGGCCTAGGACTGAAGTTGATTATGAATCTTCTGACCAGAATTCTGTTTTTTCTGATTCTTCTGATGATCTGGATTTGCCCTTATCTACTTATGAAGATTCTGTTGCAGAGGACTCCATTCCCTCTGCTTCCCCTCCTGAGGATTTTTCTTTTGGGGAAACCTTACATACTCTAAGGGAGCATTTCCACTGGGAAAGCCAGGATTTTTCTGATTCAAAAAAGAGGCTTAGGGATTTCCTTCTCCTACCTCAGCACAGGCCTTTAGCTATTCCTCCTGTACTAGACATTGTTGGTGATGCTTTTTCAGAATCTAGTTTGGCCCCTGATTCCTTGCCTCCTGCTCCCAGAAAACCTGACGGATACTACAGGGTCCCTGAGTCCCACAAGTTCCTTTTTAAAAATCCTATTGCAGATCCAGAGACCATTTCAGAGGGTCCCAAGGGCATTAAGGCTTCTACTGCTAAAAATCCTACCCCTTCTGATAGAGACTCCAGGGCGCTGGATAGATGGGGTAAGAAGGTTTACACTTCTGCAGCCTTGCCATTAGGGCTTTAAACTGCCAGTTTCGTATGTTAAAGTATCAGCAACATGTTACTGGACTGCTTAAACAGAAAATGATGTTGATTCCTGACTGTATGGAAAATAAAGAAATACAGGATTTAATGCATTCTGCTGAACAAGTTGGAAAGCATACTTTGCAATGTGGTTTTGGTTCATTAGAGGCCTATTGCAGGGCTGCTGTTACTGGGTCTGTGCTCAGAAGGCATGCTTGGCTTAAGGAGCAATCTTTGCCTGATCATGTTAAAGCTAAATTGTTGGATACTCCATTAAATCAGGACCGCCTGTTTGGTAACAAGGCTGAGGAAGTTCTTAAAAAGATGGAAGATAAAGCTAAATCTATGCAAACTGTTAAAAGATTTCTTACAAGTTCATCCTCCTAGCTTTAGTAGGCACTGGCCCTGTAAGAATTGGTCCTTTCCAGCCCCTTCCAGGTCTTCTCAAGCCAAACCCAGACACAGCAAAAACCCCAGGTTTCAGTTCCAGGGGACACACAGAACTAAGCAGTGGGGGGCCTCCACTTCCAAATCTGGGAATAATAAGACTCCCCCCTATGGAAAACTGTCTCAATGACTTCCTTTTAAAATTTCCAAGCACTTATCAACTGACTGCCCCTTTGGAGGGAAAGATTGCTCTTCATACAAAGAACTGGGAACTCATTACCCAGTTCAAATGGGTTTTAGCCAAGTAAAAATATCGCCGTTCTCCAAAGTGTCCTAGGGCAAATCAACACGATATATCCAAATAAAAAACCTTAAGACAGAAGCGAGTTAAGCAATATTAAGTATAGTCAATATCGAGTTTGTTGCTCGCTAGAATGAAGAGCTTTTAAAGAGCTTACAAAATCACAGCATATGAGAAGTGAGGAGGTTTGTTACATCTGAGTTATAGGTAAGATTTTTAATAAGTATCTTGATGCGTATTGTCTAGGGGCACTATAAAATGTGATACAAAGTACGCATTCAGATCGGCCCTAATGCGATGCCTTGAAAAATTGCCTACGAAGTATTTTTCCTGACAACATCTCTTTGTTTGTTATGCATAGTTAGCAGCTTACTATCCTTGATCCATTATTGTGATTATTTTGTGGGAAACTGTTATAATATGTATCAAAAATGAGCTCTGGAACATCAATTATTATGTTATTTAGTTGGTTGTTCTGGTTAATAGTTGCTGGAATGTGGACATTGCATTATAGACTAATAAGTTCATCAAGTCTGAGCGTTTCCAGTGCCAGGTACTGAAACGATACCTTAACATAATTGCAAGATTACTCAGGAAATAATTGAATTAAACTCTCTAATTGGTAGAGACTTGCTATTGGATGTTGCTTACTATTTGAACTCTGAGTTTTAGTTGTTTAAATGTGATCTGAAGAAGCGTGTCTCCCGCACGCAAAAGCGCTTATCCTTTTGTTTTGTGCTGTTTCCTGAATAAAAGAAGACTGTGCTCTCACTTCTCGTGGTGTGTCTTAAGGTTTTTTATTTGGACAAATGGGTTTTAAATATAGTGTCCCAGGGATACAGATTTCACTTCCACATGTTGCCAACAACAAGCGGGTGGCCGGACCTACCCCCAAATCAGTGGGCAGAGGCCCAAAAACAAATACTTTCTCTTTTAAGCATGGGGGCTATTCAACTGGTACCAGAAGAGGAAAAGGGACAATGTTTCTACTCGAGACTTTTCCTGGTACCCAGAAAAGTCAATTTATGGCGTCCTATCATGGGCCTGTCTACTCTAAACACCTTTTTGGAGATTCCAAAATTCAAGATGCTGACTCTTCACCACTTACTTCCTATGCTAGGCAAAGATGCCTGGTTGGCAACATTAGATTTAAAAAAAGCATACCTGCATGTCCCAGTCAGGGAATCTTGCAGAAGATACCTACACTTCAAAGCAGGCTACAAGCACTATCAGTTCTCTGCATTGCCCTTTGGCTTATCTACTGCACCCAGGGTATTCACAAAGTGCCGAGCTCCAGTTATTGCATTTTGCAGACAAAGAAATATTCAAATATACCCATACCTGAACAATTGTCTAATTCAGACAGAAAGCCAGGACATACTTTTGAATCATCTAGCCTTTGTACAAAGGGTTCTAACTTGTCTGGGATACACCATAAACAAAAAGAAATCACACCTGGTACACTGTCAACAAATTATATTCCTGGGAGCAAGCTTGAATACAACTTCCCAGATGGCTTACCTCACACCAGAGAAACAAATTCATTTGACAACCTACTTCAAACAAGTGGCCACAAAAACCCTGCTATCTGCAAGACAAATGCTGCAATCCTTGGGGTTCATGGCCTCCTGCATTCTTCTAATTCCATATGCAAGACTGCATATGAGGAAACTACAGTGGTATCTAAAAAGCCTATGGTGTCAACATTGTCAGGATCTAGAAGCAATGATTCCTATCATACCTTGCCTATGCCTAGAGTTCCTTTGGTGGGCAGAGGCCTGCCACCAAAACAAGGGACTACCTTTCACACCACCCCCTGCTGCCCAAACCCTAACAACAGATGCATCAGACTATGCATGGGGGCTCACCTGGCAGGGAAGTGCATTCATGGCAAATGGAACCCAAGTCAAATGCACCTGCATATCAATCAAAAAGTAATGTTAGCTGTGCAGAATGCTGTGACAGCCTTCAAGGACCACATTCTTTCAGGACAACTAATGATAAAGATGGACAACACCACTTTATATGGTACATAAGCAAGCAGTGGGGGGTACACATTCTTACCCCTTCTGCAGACTAGCTGTGGCATTGTGGAACACAGCCTTGAACTACCAAGTGCACCTACAAGCTCAATTCCTGCCAGGAAAATTAAATTCACTGGCAGACGGACTAAGCAGAAACCTTATGGACCCACACGAGTGGAAACTGGAACTAAGGATGTTCATCGTGTTACCCTGCTGCAGTCATCACACTTGGGTTATGCTGTCGTCAGGCGGTCCCGCAGTCGTCCGGAATTCCAAAGTCTTAGTCCGGCGTCGGTTGCTGTCACTTTTTCCCTGACGTCAGTGCGCCAGGGGTATATATAATGCAACCGACGTCATTTTCTTCAGTCTTTCTTGCCGCACGGTGCCCGAAGCAGAAGCAGTTCGCAAGTGCCGGTCGGCCGACTCCTGAGATTTTCGAATTGGAATTTCAGACCGAAGTCTTCTATAAAGCTAAGTACCCCGTTGGGGAAACTTTTCTTGCCTCAGACCGATGTCAGAAAAAGTTAACAATTGTATTTCTTGTGGGAAGCAAATATCTCATAAGGATTTTCATTCTTATTGCATACCTTGCCTAGGCCCAGACCACGACGTCACTAGTTGTCGTTTTTGTGCTAGGTTTAATAAGCGTACTATTAAAAGATGCTTTGATTTCGCATGACACTACTTCGGTAGGAAATTTAACTACACCATGCCATCGGAGCAACCGACTACCGGCGTGCACAAAAAAACGCAAGGATAAGGACAGACAGCCCAGGCCTAAGCCAGATTCCGAGGCCACGGCTGGTCCAGTCTCTGGTCCTCATTGAGACGCCGACGCAGCCCCTGACTACCGCAGATCTGGAACCCAAGACCGCTACGGAAATTTTGGCGGAATGTACCAGGCCGACGCAGCCATTTAGTTCAGGCCCAACTGACGACATTGCTGCAAAAGATGTCGGTGCTACAGAAACGCCATCGGTTCCTGAAGGCGTTTTCAGACCGACGACGCTCACCATTAAAACGTTTTCTAAGACGAAGACTCCTACTAAATTTAAAAGGACTGCACTTCAGTCTCCTGTTCAAGGCCCCATGTTCAAGGCCCCATGCCTAAGAAACAGATGCTCAAAATGGCTGAAGATTTGATCTCTTTAATCAGGGGTTCCCAGCCCCCTCCTGACAAAAGGCCTAGACAAGAGGAAGATTATGCATCCTCTGAAAAGTGTCCATTTCTTCAGACTCCTCTGAGGACCAAGATTACTCCTTCTCCCCTTATGAAGATTTTGATGCTGAGGATTCTATTCCCTCAGCTTCTCCTCCTGAAGACTACTCCTTTGGGGAAACTTTACACACTATGAGGGAACATTTTCACTGGGAAGGTCAGGACTACTCTGACTCAAAGAAAAGGCTCAGAGAGTTTCTTTTACTCCCCCAACACAGACCACTTGCCATCCCACCAGTTTTGGACATTGTGGATGATGTTTACTTAGAATCCAATTTGAACCCAGACTCTCTACCTCCTGCTCCGGCTAAGCCTGACAGATACTGTAGAGTGCCTGACTCCCACAAATTTCTTTACAAAAGCCCTGTAGCTGACTCAGAGACTATCTCCCAGGGTCCCAAGGGGGCTAAGGCTTCTATGGCTAAAAACCCTGTACCTTCTGAGAGGGATTCCAGAGCACTAGACAGGTGGGGAAAAAAGGTTTACACCTCAGCCACACTAGCTATGAGGGCACTAAATTGCCAATTTCACATGCTTAAGTATCAGCAATTCCTAATCTCTCAGTTAAAGCAAAGAATAACCACTCTCCCTCAACAATCTGAATTGAAAGAAATACAGGATCTGTTGCATGCCACTGAACAGGTGGGCAAACATACCTTACAATGTGGGTTTGATTCTTTGGAGGCCTCCTGCAGAGCAACTGTCACTGGGTCTGTTATACGTAGGTATGCTTGGTTTAAGGAACAAACTCTGCCTGATCATGTTAAAGCAAAACTTCTAGATGCTCCCTTACAGCAGGATGTTCTTTTTGGAGTTAAAGCAGAAGAAGTCTTAAAGAAAATGGAGGATAAGGCAAAATCTATGCAGACAGTCAAAGATTTCCTACAGGTACACCCCCTCGCTTCAGCAAAAACTGGCCAACAAAAAATTGGCCCTTTCCAGCTACTGACAGACCACAGAGGGGTAATTACAGACGTCCAAGGGGCAGAGGACAACCACAAGCCCAGTACAAACCTCGCCAATGGGGCACTACAACACAGAAGGGAGGAGAAGACAGGTCCCAATCCACCAGAAGGCAAACTCAATGACTTGCACCTCATCTGTCCAAGCAATACTCTCTTGGCAGCCCACTTGGGTGGAAAACTCGCACTTTTTTCAGACAACTGGCACATTGTCACAAAGGACAAATGGGTCCTAAACATAATTTTACGAGGATACAGATTCCATTTTCACACCTTGCCAATGAAAAGAGGAATGCCAAACCTGCCACAAAATCAATGGGCAGAGGCACAAAAGCAAATTACAACTCTCATGGACATGAGAGCCATTCAGCTGGTACCGACTCGAGAGCAAGGCCAAGGATTTTACTCAAGACTCTTTCTAGTGCCCAGAAAGGACAATGCCTGGAGACCAATTCTGGACCTTTCAATTCTAAACACTTACTTACAAGTACCCAAATTCAAGATGCTAACACTACAGCAGCTTCTTCCCATGTTGGGCAAGGAAGCATGGCTAGTAACGTTGGACCTCAAGGAGGCATACCTGCATGTCCCTATCAAACAAAGTTGCAGAAGATACCTCTGTTTCATTGCAGGTTCAACCCATTACCAATTCTCTGCACTTCCCTTTGGCTTATCTACTGCGCCCAGAGTCTTCACAAAATGCCTGGCACCAGTAATTGTATACTGCAGACAAAGAGGAATTCAAATATACCCATACCTGGACGACTGCCTCATCCAAGCAGAAAGCAAGGACATTCTCTTACATCATCTGGCCTTTGTAAAACATCTACTAAACTGCCTGGGGTACACAGTAAACGAAAAGAAGTCAAAGCTAGTACCCTCACAAAATGTGACATTCCTAGGTGCCAGCTTGAATACAACGGCCCAGAAGGCTTATCTTACGCCAGACAAACAACTACAACTGACTCAATATTTCAAAACAATGGCAACAAAGACCCAATTAACTGCAAGAAAAATTCTGCAGGCCATGGGCTTCATGGCATCTTGCATACTAATAATACCATTTGCAAAGCTGCATATGAGGAAATTACAGTGGTACCTTTTTAAAAAGTTATTTTTTGTTTAATTTAATTGTTAGGCTAACACACTAAAGTGCGCTAGCCGTTTTATAGCATTTACTGTTTGTTACTGTATCTTTTCTCCCTTCTCTGTGAAAAAAAAAAAAAACAAAAAATATCCTTGTTTTCCCACTTTTCTGAACTAGAATAGTCCAGTCTTCAGATTTTGCTGATCTCTGGGCTTTGTCTTGGTTCCTGTGCTATCCATACCCTTATTTGGATAAGAGGAAGCTTCTTTGTTCACCAGTGGGAGTGGGGAGCACTGAGCAACCTATTTGTCCCTAGAGGATTGGTTCCAGCCCAGCAACTTGTAGTTTATTGGCCATTTTGGGTCAATTCCTGGCTCTTTTCAACCCCCTGCTATAAAGCCCGCTTTTGCGCGAAGTTGCTCATAGAGCAGCATTGGGCAGCGCCGGTTAATAAAGTTTAAACTATTTCTGGCTCCGTAAAGTCTGCTCTTCAATTTTTCACTTAGAACTGTTCTCCTTGCAATCTATACAGCCTATACTCTATCTGAAAAGCTCAGCACTTGTTCCTAAAGCATTTCTTTAAACAAGTAAAGCACTCTTAAACAAAAGAAAGTACTTCATTCACCTAAATTCCCTTGAGTACCCATTTCCCTATAGGTCCTTTCTGACTCAGTTACACAGCAATCTTTTTCACTATTTCTAGCATGTCGAAGGGTCAGTTGCTAGCGTCCTCTCCTGTTCAGCTGGTGAATCTGGGAATCTTGAGGCAATGTTACAATTGCCTCGTACATAGACAACCCTCTCCTCCTCCCAACAAATACAAATATATGCGAGAGATGCAACTATATAGCCAAACTGGAAGCTGAGCTCCCTCAATTCAGTACTGGCAAGACCAGTCAGGAGGAGAAGGTAACCACGCACACCACAAACCCAGTCTCACATAGAACTATCACAACTGCAAACCAAACACATAAACACACAAAAACATACTCGGGCGCTGATTAAAATCTACCAAAACAACAGAGGCCTCCAAAGCAGACACCCAAGCAACCGCTACCTCAAGACATAGCACATGCAACACATAGTTCACAAAGTCAGTGTGCTAAACAGTCACAGCCCTTAAGGCCAAACAACATGCCAGACACACTTGTAATAGGTGACTCCATAGTCAGACACACTGACGCACGCTCACCAGACTGAACAAGGAGAGGGTCACAGTAAGCTGCCTGTCGGGAGCTAGAATCCGCCACATAACACAAGCACTCAGGTCACTCCACAGCAAGTACAAATATGACTCAGTCATTGTACATGCCGGTGTGAACGACCTGAGACGTACCTCCCTGGACTACATGAAAAGAGACATAGAGGAGCTCTCTGATTATGTAGCCCAGGCCGGTATGACCCTGACCATGAGCAGCATCTTACCCTCACCAAGAATGATGCCACAGTACAAAGACAAAATGATCAGTTTTAACAACTGGCTTAATTACTGGTGTCATTCTAAGGGGATCCAATGTCTGTCTGCTTGGGATGACATGCTTGACAAGCCACGCTGCTCAAGGACGGCTTGCACCTGTCACCCCTGGGCTTCCGGATATTGGCCAATGCTCTTGCCACCCCCATAGTACCTTTTTTAGGCAAGGCTCAAAGGACAAACCTACCTCCCTAGAAAACACAAGTGGAAAAAAACTAAGGGTAATGCTGCTCAATGCCAGAAGTCTAAACCTCAAGATGCACGCCCTCGAAGCCCTTCTCAGTATGGAGAACATCGATGTCTGTGCAGTGACTGAAACCTGGTTCAAGGCTCCTGAGAGCACCCCAGCACTGTCAGGTTTTACCTCATATCATGCTTTCCGGCCCCAAAACTTGGACCGAACCACAAAAGGAGGGGGAGTATCCATATTCATCAAAGATACCCACACCTCCAGGTTAGTGGCAACGCACGAAGCATCAGAGACCATCCAGGTGCAACTAACCATAGGCAAAACTGCCTTACAGTTTGTAGCATGCTACAGACCACCCTCTCAAACTCAGGAACCCCACACAGCCTTCCTGAAGACACTAGAGAGTATGAATGTCTCTCCATATACCATCATATTGGGAGACTTCAACTACCCAAACATAGACTGGGAACATTACTCAAGCCCCAACACCCTAGCCCAAAGGTTCCTAGAATTCATAAACTCAAATGCAATGGAACAACTGGTCACCATTCCCACAAGAGGAGACAATATACTAGACCTGATCATCACAAACATGGGGACAAAATGCTCCACACCGGAAGTATATCCCTCTTTGGTAAGATCAGACCATAAATTAATCTCACTGGAAATCCACATCCCGCCCCCATCCCCTGCACAAAAGACCACAGTGAAGAACTTCTCAAAAGCCAACTTCACACTTCTTAAGACTGAAGTGGTATCCTTCAAGGCCCCTGGGCCAGTGGAAACCACAACCCACACTGCTGAATCCTTTGCAAATGCCTTCTACGGGCACCTTCAAGAATGCATGGATCATGCAATCCCAAATAAAACCAAGACCCATTCCCCCAAAGGCAGGCGCCCGGTGTGGTGGACCCCAGCCATAAACAAACTCTACAACAGGAGGAGGAAGTTACTGCATGACAGAGCAAAATCCCTAAAAGGGAAAGCATCTCTGATCAGTACTAGCAAAAAACTACGATTACTCATAAAATCATCCAAGGCCAACTTTGAGAGAAAAATCACAAAAGACACAAAAGACAATCACAAGGCCTTCTTTAGCTATGTTAGAAACCTGGGTGGAAACTCCCAGATATGCTCAGAGTTAGTCCAAAATGATACAAAATACACTGAACCCACTGGCATTGCCAACATTCTGGCAGACAGGTTCGGTGCAAATTTCTTCTCCCCCTCCCCCCCCAAAAGGAGAAATAACTATCCCAGCAGAGTGTAGCCTCCCTAACATCTCAGATGCCCAGGTGAGAGCCGCCCTCTCTAAAGCTAAAAACACAGCATCAATGGGACCGGACGGTGTCCCGGGCTGTGTGCTACATGAACTCCAAGAGGAACTAAACCCACACATAAGGCTGCTGTTTAATCTCAGCCTTACTACAGGATACGTACCCAAAGAGTGGCGTACGGCAACAGTGGTACCACTTCACAAAGGCAGTGCTTCTACGAACCCTGGAAATTACCGCCCCATAAGCTTGACGAGCCTGGTCTGCAAAGCTATGGAGAGGATCATTATGGAAATCATAAACAAAGACATTGGGGACCTACAGACATTGGATCCTACCCAGTTTGGCTTTGTCAAAGGCAGATCCTGCCTTTTGAACTTGATCGACTTTTTTGAAACAGTCACTAAGGCCATTGATGAGGGTAAGGCAGTTCACACAGCCTACCTTGACCTTGCAAAAAGCCTTTGACACAATACCCCACTCGGGCATCATAGACAAACTCACCAGCTTAAATGTAAACCCATATGTCACAAGATGGGTTGCAAACTGGCTCAAGGACAGAACCCACAGGGTCAGAGTTGCTGGAGCTATGTCAGACTCTAAGCCAGTCACAAGCGGTGTCCCACAGGGCTCAGTCCTGGGACCCCTCTTGTTCGGCATTTATTTTTCCGAGGTACAGGCAAACATAGGAGGATTGTGGCTGACAAAGTTCGCAGATGACTGCAAACTGGGCGCCATAATTGATACTCCAGCGGACACAAACATCCTTCAGAGAGGCCTCATAGAAATGGATAATTGGTGCCAGAGCCATGGCCTTAAGCTGAATGCCAAAAAATGTATAGTCATACCCTTTGGGAAAAACAAGGTACCCACAATTTACCACATAGGTGGTAATCCATTAAGTACGGAAGAGATAATCAGGGACCTTGGGACCCAGGTTGACAGTAACCTCTCATTTGACACTCACATTGCCAAAGTGGTTAGGAAGACCTTCTATATTGCCCACCTTATCATGAAGGGTTTCACATCTAGATCAAGAGAGGTCATTGTGCCCCTGTACTCTTCTCTTATCAGGCCAATGATTGAGTACAATGCCCCATTTGGGATGTATCTTACCCGACACCTGCAGCAGTTGGAAAGACCCCAAAAGTTCCTCACCAAGAGGATAAAGGGTCTTAAACATATGTCATATGCTGCCCGACTGAAAAAAACTCCAGCTTTATTCAGTCGCATACCGTCTACTCAGAGGTGATCTGTGCCTGACGTACAAGGTCATGTCCAATCCGGAATTAATGTACATGCTCCACCTCAGTAAATCCAAATCCACCAGAGCCACGAGAGCAAGAGACTTAAACCTCAACACAGAAATAAATAGGACATGCTGGAGGGACAGATTCATAACCCAGAGGCTCCCTACACTCTGGAACAGAATCCCAATCCATGTTAGGCAGAGCCCCTCACTAACTCTATTCAAGAGAAATCTTGACGAGTGGATGGGAGATCGTAGGTTTACCCCAGGGGTCATCTCTGTGTCACTTCTAGACAGAGGCACAGTAAACTAAACCCTAAAAGGGCATAGTATTCTCATCCTAAGGGGTGGTGAAAGCCACACACACTGTGGCTAGGCAGATAGCCTAGTACGAACTTATGAACCTATGAACCTACATAAAAAGCGTATGGTCTCAACACAGCTACAGCTTGGACAGAATGATATCTCTCATTCCCTGCCTACAACAGGAATTTCTGTGGTGGTCACAGGCATGTTACCTCAACAAGGGTCAGCCTTTCACCTTGCCCCCAGCCAGGCAAACTATCACAACAGATTACGCCTGGGGGGCACACATGGCAGGACGTTCAAGGCCTATGGACTGCAGATCAAAGGAATCTGCACATAAATCAAATAGAGATGCTAGCTGTACAGAAAGCTCTGACATCCTTCAAGGATCTATTACATCCAGGACAACTTACAATAAAGACGGACAACACCACAGTAATGTGGTACATAAACAAACAAGGGGGTACACATTTCTACCCTCTATACAGGCAAGCAATGATCTTATGGAAAACAGCTCTGGCTTACCAAGTTCAGTTACAAGCTCAATTCCTGCCAGGACAGAAGAACACATTGGCAGACGACCTCAGCAGAAACATCAAGGATCCCCACGAATGGAAACTAGATCCACAAATATTTGCAATGATAACTCAAAAATGGGGCCTTCCAGACATAGGCCTGTTTGCTAGTCCTCAAAACTATCAACTAACAATATTTTGTACAAGGACACTTCACCATCAAGCTTGGAAAGTGGACGCACTCTCTTTCAGTTGGAAAAACCTGACAATATATGCCTTCCCTCCATTGCCTCTCCTCACAAAGGTACTTATGAAAGTCAAAAAAGAGAGACCACAACTGATTCTCATAGCCCCAGACTGGCCACACCAGCACTGGTACCCGCTATTGAGGAATATGGCCCATGGCCCACCATGGATATTGCCACAAATTCCCCATTTGCTCACACAACAAAACAATCAGATTCTTCACAGCCAGCTCAAAACCTTAAATCTGGCTGCATGGCAAATCAACTAAGCATCCAGCCAGCTCCTCTTTCCCAAGCAGTTCTGGATGTTATTCTGGAAGCCAGGAGGCCAAGCACCAGGAAGGCTTATTCGGACAAGTGGAAAAGGTTTTGTACCTGGAACCAAGCTAAAGGCCAAGACACAGTTCAGCCTCACATGCCTCACATTCTACAGTATTTAACTGAGATGTTGCACAAAGGACTTTCTTTTTCCTCCATTAAAATCCATGCTTCAGCTATTTCAGCCCACTACAACACAGATCCACCTTTATTTTCGCATCCACTTCTAAGGCAGTTCCTCAGAGGGGAAAAAACATTAGACCACCCAGGAGAGCTCCTACACCAACATGGGACCTCAATTTTGTTCTGGAAAAAGTAACGCTAACTCCCTTTGAACCAGCTTTTTCTGCAGATCTTCAGTTCCTATCATGGAAGACTGCCCTGCTGCTAGCAATAACTTCAGCTAGAAGAGTCTCAGAGCTACAGGCACTAATGGCAGTGGAACCTTTCCTCATTTTTCATCAAGACAGAGTTTCTCTATGAACTAATCCTTCCTTTATGCCTAAGGTGGTTTCCAGTGTGGCTTTAAATCAAACCATCCACTTACCCATCTTCTTCCCAAATCCACAGAACAAAGGTGAGAGACTCCTGCAATCCTTGGACATTCACAGGCAACTTCGTTACTACTTGGACAAAACTAAGACTTTCAGAAAATCTGACCAGCTCTTTGTATCCTATGCTACAGCTTCTCAAGGGAAGGCTATATCAAAGCAAACCATTTCCAAATGGATAGGTCATTGCATACGTTTCTGCTATACCCATCATGGAAAACCAGTTCCTGCTACCATTAGGTCCCACTCTACCAGGGCAACAGATACTTCTACAGCCTTTCTCAGGGGGGTTCCAACCAAGGAGATTTTAGAAGCTGCAACTTGGAGTTCAGTACACACCTTTACCAAACACTATCACTTACCTCTTTACTCTAAGACTAGGGAAGGCTTCGCCACTGCAGCCTCCACTAACCCTCTGTGATACCTCCTCCCATCCTTAGCTTTGGGATTCAACCCAAGTATGATGACTGCAGCAGGGTAACACGATGAACATAGTACAGTTTTGTACCTACCATAAATGTAGATGTTCGAGTGTTCACCCTGCTGCAGTCCAGGTTACCGTCTCTCCATCCCCTCTAATCTACTGGCTAAATCTCTTCAATACCTTACTGATGTATTTGCTTATAGCTGAAGGGATTTTGTGTTTCTGCAAAGGTTACTCAATTTGGTACTAATTACTGACCACCTTTTTGGGGGCACCTGACATCTTGGGCAAGAAAAACTGAAGAAAATGGCGTCGGTTGCATTATATATACCCCTGGCGTACTGACGTCAGGGAAGAAGCAACAGCAACCAATGCCGGACCAAGACTTTGGAATTCCGGCCGACTGCGGGATCGCCTGATGACAGGATAACCCAAGTGTGATGACTGCAGCAGGGTGAACACTCGAACATCTACATTTATGGTAGGTACAAAACTGTACTATTTTCAACATGTTGACATACAAATGGGGAGCCCAGATATAGACCTGTTTGCCTCTCCCCAAAACTACCAATTGGACAAATTTTGCACAAGGAATCCTCACAAACAAGCCTGGAAAGTGGATGCTCTTTCCTTCAGCTGGAAAAACCTATCAGTCTGTGCCTTCCCCCTCTGCCTCTGCTCTCCAAAGTACTACTAAAAATCAAACAGGACAAACCAAGGATGATTTTGATTGCTCCAGACTGGCCTCGCCAACACTGGTACCCCCTCCTGCGCAGTGTGTCACGGTTATCCCCATGGCACTTGCCTCAGACTCCTTCCCCATAGTCTCAGCAGGAGAACCAGATTCTGCACCCTTAACTTCTAACACTGAACCTTACAGCCTGGCTAATTACATAATCTCTCCTTTACCATCCCTCAGTAAACCTGTGATGGATATCATTTTAGAGGCAAGGAGGCCTAGTACTAGAAAATCTTATGCTATGCACAGTAGCGCCCAATTTACCTCAGATTTTACAGTACTTAACTGAGATGCTTCACAAGGGCCTATCTTTTTCCTCCATTAAAATCCATGCCTCAGGCATTTCAACTCATTATAACACAGAAGCTCCCCTCTTCTCTTATCCACTGCTCAAGCAGTTCCTCAGAGGGCCCAAAAATTTGAGACCACCCAGGAGAGCTCCAACCCTAGCCTGGGACCTTAACTTTGTTTTAGAGAAACTCACTCTACGTCCTTTCGAGCCAGCTGCTACTGCAGACTTAAAATTTCTTTCTTGGAATACAGCTTTCCTTTTAGCAATCACTTCAGCTAGAAAGGTATCTGAATTACAGGCCCTTATGGCAGTGGAGTCTTTCATCATCTTTCATGCAGACAGGATGTCCCTCAGAACCAATCCATCCTTCATGCCCAAGATGGTATCCAGTGTGGCTCTTAATCAGTCCATTCATTTGCCAACCTTTTTTCCCAATCCACAGAACAAAGGGGAACGGATACTGCATTCCTTAGATGTGCACAGACAACTTAGATTCTACTTGGACAGGACTAAACCTCAAAGGAAATCTGAACAACTGCTGGTGGCACTTGCTGCAGGGGCAGAGGGGGAAGGCTATTTCAAAGCAAACCATTTATAAATGGATATGCCATTGCATTAATTTCTGCTATAAGCACCATGGAAAAGCCATTCCCCCAGGGGATCAGACCTCACTCCACCAGGGCTGCATCTACCTCTACAGCCTTTCTCAGAGGCGTCCCTACAAGGGACATTCTAGAAGCTGCTACCTGGAGTTCTGTACATACTTTCACCAAGCATTATCATTTGCCAATTTTCTCTAAATCCAGAGCTGGCTTTGCCACTGCAGTCTTGCAGGGCCTTATATCTGGTCCTAATGCTATCTAAATTCCTCCTCCCAACCATAGCTTTGGGAATCTACCCAAATGTAATGACTGCAACAGTGAAACATGAAGAACATAGTACAGTTGTGCACACTTACCTTAAATGTAGATGTTGAGTGTATTCACTGTTGCAGTTGTGGTTACCCTCCCTCCAGCCCCCTAACTTCTTTTTGGCTATACCTCTACTTTCCTTTACTATGCTTAAAAGCCTTTTTGGTGTATTTGCTTTTTTGTTGGAGGTATATCATTGTACTTTTATATTTAATTGCTTCCCATTAGGGGGGCACCTGACATCTGGGGCAAGAAAAACTGATGTAATGGCGTCGGCTGCCTGTTTTTATACCCCTGACAATCTGACGTCATGGAAGAAGCGACAGCATCCGACACAGAAATACTAAGTCTCTGGTATTCGGGCCGACTGAGGTCTACCTGCAGGCAGATAACCTAAGTGTGATGAGTGACACTCGAACATCTACATTTTTGGTAAGGGTACACAACTCTACTTTCCTAGTGCCTCTGTCGAGTAGAGCCACTGAAGTGATCCCCAGGGTGAATTTTCTATTTCCCATTCACTCATCGAGATTTCTCTTGAAGAGGGCCAGTGAGGTGCTCTGCTTGACATGTATGGGAAGTCTATTCCATAGCATGGGTAGTCTCTGGGTTATGAACCTGTCCCTCCAGCATGTTCTGTTTATTGTGGTAATGAGGTTGAGGTCTCTGGAGCGTGTGGTCCGGAGGTTTTGGGATTTCTTTAGATGTAGAATTTCTAACAGAGCTGGGTCAGACATGGCTTTGTAAGTCAAGCAGAGGTCGCCTCTAAGTAGGCGATATGAGACAGAGAATAGTTAGGGTTTTTTTTAGTCTTTCCATATAGGACAAGTGTTTAAGGCCCAGGATCCTCTTTGTGAGGTACTTTTGCAGCCTCTCCAGTTGTTGCAGGTGTCTAGTAAGATGCATGCCAAATGGGGCATTGTACTAGATGATTGGCCTAATGAAGGAAGAGTAGAGGGAGACAATGACCTCTTTCTTCCTGGATGCAAAACCCTTAGTAATGAGATGTGCCACATAGAAGGACTTTCTGACCACGGTGGCAACGTGGTTGTCAAAAGAGAGGTTGCTGTCAACCTGTGTTCCCAGATCTCTTATAAAGACTTTTGTGTTCAGTGGACTACCATCGATGTGGTAATTCAAGGGAACCATTTTTTCCCCAAAGGTGATGATTACACATTTATTTGCGTTGAGCTTAAGGCCATGGTTCTGACACCAGTCGTTGGTCTCATTGAGGCCTTTCTGTAGGATGTCAACATCACTTGGGGAGTTAATAATAGCTCCCAACTTGCAATCATCTGCGAACTTTGTCAGCCAGAGTCCCTTCGTGTTGGCCTGGACTTCAGAGAAGTAGATACCAAACAGGAGAGGACCCAGGACTGAACCCTGTGGGACTCCACTCGTGACTGGTCGGCAGTCTGACTTGGTCAGCTACTTTCACTCTTTGGGTTCTATCTGTGATCCAGTTTGCAACACACCTAGTGATATAGGGGTTGATGCCTAGCTTAGTGAGTTTTTCTATGATTCCTGCATGGGGAATGGTATCAAAGACCTTGGCCAGATCAAGGTAGGCAGTATGAATCACCTTGCCCTCATCCACAGCTCTGGTGACTGACTCAAAGAAGTCGACCAAGTTAAGCAGGCATGATCTACCCTTCACAAAACCAAGATGTGTAGGATCCAGAGTTTGTAGATTCCCTATGTCCTTATTTATTAGGTCCATGATAATGAGTTCCATAGCTTTGCATATAAGACTCGTCAAGCTAATGGGGTGATAATTCACGGGGTCTGTAGTTGCTCCTCCTTTGTGGAGAGGGATGACTGTAGCAGTGCGCCATTCAGTAGGGACAATGCCTGAGGTGAGGCTGTGACTGAACAGGGCACACAGGTGAGGTGCCAGTTCACTCTGTAGTTCATGTAGAACACAGCCAGGAATATTGTCAGGTCCCATAGAAGCTATATTATTGGCCTTGGACAGTGCTGTTTTAATCTGTGCAGCAGTAATACTGGGTGCCTGGCAATCTACTGGTATTGTGATTGGTCCTTTGGGGGGGTGGGGAGATGGGTAAAGTTAGCACTGAATCTGTCGGCCAGTATATTGGCAATATCTGTTGTCTCTGCGTAGGAGGTACCATTGTGCAGTAGCTCAGAGCAAATCTGGATATTGCTGTGGAGATTCTTTACATAACTATAGAAGGCCTTGTGGTTGTCTTTACTGTCTGCTGCAATTCTGTTTTCATAGCTAGCTTTAGGGGATTTGATGAGGGATCTCAACCTTTTGTTGAGGCTGATAAGGGAGTTTTTCCAGTCTTGGGACTTCGCCTTATTCCGCATCAGTTTCCTCCTTCTGTTGTAGAGTTTATTTATGGCAGAGGACCACTAAATTGGCTTCCTTTTTTTTTTTTGAGGAGAGTGTCTTGGGTCTGTTGGATATGGTGAGATCCATGCATTTGTGCACATGTTTGTAGAGTGCATTGGTGTATGATTTGGTGGTCATGCAACTATTCTCCATTTGCATGGGTGCCATAAAGTTAACCACCTTTGTTTTAGGAGCCCAAAGTTAGCTTTGGAGAAGTTTTTCATGATGGTTACCTTTACGGGGGGGGGGGGGTATTTCCAAGGTGATTAGTTTGTGGTCAAATCTAACCAGGGAGGAGTTGACTATCGGTGTAGAGCAATGGTCGCCCATGTTAGTAATGACCAGGCCAAGGATGTTGCTACCTCTAGTGGGGGTAAGAACGAGCTGGTCCAGTGCATTGGAATTAATGAATTCCTGAAAGCATTGGGCAAGTCTATTGGTACATGAGTAGTTTTCCCAGTTAATGCAGGGATAGTTGAAGTCGCACAGTATGAGAGTGTTAAGTTGGACCCTAATATTCTCTAGGGTGCTTAGGAACGTGGAGTGTGAGTCTTAGGACGTGGTTGGGGACCTATAGCAGGCTATGACCTAAATTGCTGTCTTACCCAATGTTATCTGCACCATCTCAGATGTGTTATGTTGGGCTACCAGTCTGGACGTGCGAGCATTATTTATGAATGTGGAAACACCACCACCTTTGCAGCTTCAGTCCAAGTTCTGGGGCTGAAAGGTGTGTGGAATTAGACTTCTAATGTTGAGCAGCATGACTCTCAGATTGCATTTGTTTGTAGCTGTTACGGTGGTAATCTGGTCTTTGGAACACTGCCTAAAAAGGCACTATATGGGTGGCAAGAGCCTTGGCCAGTATCCGGAAGCCCAGGAGTGACAGGTGCAGGCCATCTCTGGCAAAGCGTCGAAGTATTTTAGTCATGCCATCCCAGGCAGACAGATACTGGATCCCCTTAGAATGACACCAGAAGCTTAGCCAATTGTTGAAATCAATCATTTTTTGCTTGTACTGTGGTATCATTTTGGGTGATGGTAGGATGCTGCTCAGGGCTAGGGTCATACCCGCCTGGGCTACATAATCCAAGAGCTCCTCCATGTCTCTTTTCATGTAGTCCAGGGAGGTAATTCTCAGGTCATTCACACTCACATGTACAATGACAGAGTCATATTTGTACCTGTTGTTGTGGGACCAGAGTGTGTGCGTTATGTGGCTGATCCTGGTGCCTTCCAGGCAGCTGACTGTTACTTTCTCCTTATTCTACCTAGTGAGTGGGACATCAGTGTGCCTCACTATTGAGTCACTTGTGACTAGTGTGTTGGGCATGCTGATGTTCATCGTGCATACAGCTGCAGTCATAACAGATGGGTTTTCCTGCCATCAGGCGGGTCCTTGGTCGGCCGAATTCCAAAGTCTAGGTCCGGCGTCGGTTGTCGTCGCTTCTTCCCTGACGTTAGTGCGACAGGGGTATAAAAGAACCAGCCGACGCCATTTTCTTCAGTCTTTCTTGCTGCGCGGTGCCCAAAGCAGAAGCAGTTCGCAAGTGCCGGTCAGCCAGCTCCTGAGATTACGAATATGTACAACCGAAGTCTTCTTGAAAGCTAAGTACCCCGTTGGGGAAACTTTTCTTGCCTCAGACCGATGTCAGACAAAGTTAATAATTGTATTTCATGTGGGAAGCAAATACCGCATAAGGATTTTCATTCCCTTTGCATTCCTTGCTTAGGCCCAGACCACGACGTCTCGGCCTGTCGTTTTTGTGCTACATTCAACAAACGCACCATTAAGCGTCGGGCGGAGTTCGCCCAGCACTTTTTTGGCAAAAAATTTAACTACATAATGTCGTCTGATACTCCGACTCCAGTTTTGACTAAAAAACGCAAAGATAAGGACCGCCACACGAGGTCCGCGGCCTCTACCAACACCACGCCAAAGCCGACTACAGGTGGTCCGGTTCTCAGCGAGGCGCCTATGCAGCCCCTGACTACCGATGACACTTCATTGGCGGTGTCTTCTGTACCCGAGGTCGCAGGCTCTTTGGCCCACACCCCGACTACAGATACCAAGGCCACTCTTGGCGGTGAAACTCAGAGTTTAGACAGGTCTGCCTCCTCTCAAGGTGTCTTCAGGCCTTCCTCTTATTTTTCCATCAAGGCTTTCACTAAGTCTAAGACAGCCATGCATTCTAAAAAACAAACCCCACAGGGCCCTTCTCAAGGCCCCATGCCTAAAAAGCAGATGCTCAAAATGGCTGAGGACTTAATTACTCTCATCAGGGGTTCTCAACCCCCCCCCCCCCCGGAAAAAAGGCCCAGAGTGGAGGAAGAATCCCCCTCCTCTGACCAGGCCTCCATTATTTCAGAACATTCTGATGACCAGGAACATTCATACTCCCCTTTTGAAGATTCTGATGCAGAGGAGTCAATTCCTTCTGTCTCCCCCCCTGAGGATTACTCTTTTGGGAAAACCTTGCATACCTTGAGGGAACACTTCCATTGAGAAGGCCAAGAGTACTCAGACTCCAAGAAGAGGCTTAGGGATTTTCTCTTGCTCCCTCAGCACAGGCCTCTGGCTATACCTCCTGTCTTAGATATCCTTGATGATGTGTATTCGGAGTCCTGCCTCAACCCAGATTCTTTGCCTCCAGCCCCAGTCAAGCCTGACAGGTATTACCGGGTTCCTGACTCACACCAATTCCTATACAAAAGCCATGCGGCTGACCCAGAAACTATCTCACAGGGCCCCAAGGGAATTAAGGCCTCCACTGCTAAAAATACATTACCTTCAGAGAGGGATTCCAGAGCTTTAGAAAGGTGGGGGGGGGGGAGGTATACACCTCGGCCACCTTATCCATGAGGGCATTAAACTGCCAGTTCCATATGTTAAAGTACCAACAGTTTCTGTTATCACAGTTGAGAAACAAAATGTCGCAACCTGAACAACCAGATTTGAAGGAGTTGCAGGATTTGATACATAGTGCAGAGCAAGTAGGTAAACATACCTTGCAATGTGGTTTTGATGCTTTAGAAGCCTCATGTAGAGCTGCTGTTACAGGATCAGTCATACGTAGACATGCTTGGCTTAAAGAGCAAACCTTACCAGATCATGTCAAAGCTAAATTACTGGATGCACCTCTGCAGAAAGATGTATTGTTTGGTGTTAAAGCTGAGGAGGTATTAAAGAAAATGGAGGAAAAGGCAAAATCAATGCAAACAGTGAAAGATTTCCTACAGGTACAACCTCCACGTTTCAGTAGAAATTGGCCTTCAAAAAATTGGTCCTTTCCAGCCACTGACAGACCCCAAAGAGGTAGATACAGGCGCCCGAGGGGTAGAGGGCAATCTCAAGGATCGTTTAGAGGCAGACAATGGCAAACACCTACCCAAAGAGGTAGTGAGGATAGTTCACAGCCATTCAGAAAGCAGAACCAATGACTTTCCCCTTTGCATGCCAAGCAAGACTCAAATGGCAGCACCTTTAGGCGGGAAACTGGCACTATTTTCAAAAAAATTGGCATATTGTCACAAAAGACAAATGGATCCTGGACATTATAGACAGAGGCTACAGATTCCATTTTCACACTCTTCCAAAAATGAGAGGCATGCCAAACCTGACACACAATCAAAGGGCAGAGGCACAGAAACAAATTTCAGATCTCATGGACATGAAAGCTATTCAAGAGGTACCTGCACAAGAACAGGGTCAAGGTTTTTATTCCAGACTATTCCTGGTACCAAGGAAGGGCAAAGATTGGAGACCTGTTTTGGACCTTTCCATCCTAAACACTTTTTTACTCATGCCAAAATTCAAGATGCTCACATTACAGCAGCTTCTTCCCATGCTGGGCAAGGAGTCTTGGCTGGTAACATTGGACCTCAAGGAGGCATACCTGCATGTCCCAATCAGACAAGATTGCAGAAGATACCTCAGATTTCTTGCAGGTTCAACACATTATCAATTCTCTGCATTGCCCTTTGGCTCATCTACTGCGCCCAGAGTGTTCACGAAATGCCTAGCATCAGTAATTGCCTACTGCAGACTACAAGGGGTACAAATATACCCATATCTGGACGACTGCCTGATCCAAGCAGACAGCAAGCACATACTTCTGAAACAACTGGCTTTTGTAATAAGGTTGTTGAATTCCCTGGGATGCACAGTCAACAAAAAGAAATCAAGGCTACTACCATCTCAAACAATAATTTTCCTGGGTGCCAACTTGGATACAAACACCCAGATGGCCTACCTCACACCAGAGAAACAAGGGCAACTAACTCAATACTTCAGAAAAATGGCAACTTTCACCAGGCTGACTGCAAGAAAAATCCTGCAAGCTCTGGGATTCATGGCATCTTGCATCCTACTAATCCCATGTGCAAAGCTGCATATGAGGAAACTTCAGCGGTACCTGAAAAGCCTATGGTCTCAGCACAGCCACAGCTTGGAAACAATAATACCACTAATTCCATGTCTTCAAAAGGAATTTCTGTGGTGGGCTCAAGCATGCCAAAGAAACACAGGTCTCCCATTCTGCAAGCCTCAAGCAAGCCAGATCATCACAACAGACGCCTCTGATTACGCTTGGGGGGCGCACATGACAAATTGGTGCATTCAGGGCAGATGGTCCCAAAAGGAAAAGCACCTACACATCAATCAAAAGGAAATGCTAGCAGTAATAAATGCTATTATAGCTTTCAAAGACCTGCTGCATCCAGGCCAGCTATTGATCAGGACAGACAGCACCACAGTAATGTGGTACATAAACAAACAGGGAGGAACTCATTCATACCCCCTATGCAGGCTAGCCATGTCTCTTTGGAACATGGCTCTAGAATTGCAAATCGAGCTTCAAGCACAGTTCCTGCCAGGCAAGGAAAACACGCTGGCAGACAACCTAAGCAGAAATATGACAGATCCACACGAATGGAAGTTGCATCCTCAAGTTTTTTCAGAGATAATTCAAGCATGGGGAAGGCCAGACATAGATCTCTTTGCCTCCCACAGAAATCACCAATTGGCAAAATTCTGCTCAAGGACCTTTCATTCACAGGCCTGGAAAGTAGACGCACTCTCTTTCAGTTGGACAACAATGACAGTCTATGCCTTTCCTCCTCTTCCTCTGCTCCCCAAAGTTCTATTAAAAAACCGGAGCAGACAGACCACAGATGATTCTCATCGCTCCAGACTGGCCAAGGCAACACTGGTACCCACTACTGAGGAGCCTGACGCATTCCCCACCATGGATCCTGCCTCTAATGCCTCTTCTACTGACTCAGCACAACTTCAAAACTCTTCACAGTCAGCTGAAAACACTCAATCTAGCCGCATGGAAGATTCCTTAAAATCACAACAGACCCTACTCTCCAAGGAGGTACAGGATGTCGTTTTGGAGGCCAGAAGACCTTCTACTAGAAAAGCCTACTCCGCCAAATGGAAACGGTTTTGTGCTTGGAATGAGAAAAAGGGCCAGAACCCTGGAATATTGAATTTACCTCAAATATTACAGTACCTAGCTGAGATGCTAAGCAGTGGACTTTCATTCTCCTCCATCAAAATCCATGCCTCAGCCATTTCTGCAGAGTACAACACTGATCCTCCTTTATTCTCTCACCCCCTCTTAAGACAGTTCCTCAGAGGGGCTAAGAATATTAAACCCCCAAGCAAACAACCAGTGCCTGCTTGGGATCTCAATTTCATTCTAGAGAAACTGACTTTGCCTCCTTTCGAGCCAGCTGCCTCATCAGAACTACAATATTTGTCCTGGAAAACAGCCTTCCTGCTGGCTATCACCTCAGCTCGCAGGGTTTCTGAACTACAAGCCCTCATGGCTGTGCAACCTTTCATCATTTTCCATCAGGACAGAGTTTCCTTATGAACCAACCCTTCCTTTATGCCAAAGGTAGTATCCAGGGTAGCCTTGAATCAGGCTATCCACTTACCTACCTTTTACACCAATCCTCAAAACAAAGGGGAGAGGCTTCTACATTCTTTGGACATTCACAGGCAACTACGCTATTATTTGGACAGAACAAAGCCTTTCAGAAAATCAGAACAACTCTTTGTGTCCTATGCTACAGGGTCTCAAGGGAAGCCTATTTCCAAACAGACAATCTCAAAGTAGAGAGCCCACTGCATACGCTTTTGTTACTCTCTTCATGGTAAAACTGTACCTGCAGGCGTAAAGTCTCACTCCACTAGGGCCACAGCTACCTCTGCAGCTTTCCTCAGGGGTTTCCTACCAAAGATATTTTGGAAGCTGCCACTTGGAGTTCTGTGCATACCTTCTCCAAGCACTATCACCTGCCTTTGTACTCCAAATCTAGAGCAGGTTTTGCCACTGCAGTTTTGCAGGGCATCCTAGCTCCACCTAGTGCCTACCACCCTTATTTTAGCTTTGGGATTCTACCCATCTGTTATGACTGCAGCTGTATGCACGATGAACATAGTACAGTTTTGTACCTACCATAAATGTAGATGTTCGAGTGCTAATACAGCTGCAGTCCAAGTTTCCCTCCCTCCTTCCCCTCTGGAACAGGCGTAATGGCTAACACCTACTCATACAACCTGATTGGGGTATTCTCTTATGGTGTATTTGCTTGCAACTCCTGTTTTGTGATTATACTGCATTGCATTATTGCATAAATTTATGTATTGCCTTCCTTCTGGGGGCACCTGACATCTGGGGCAAGAAAAACTGAAGAAAATGGCGTCAGCTGGTTCTTTTATACCCCTGTCGCACTGACGTCAGGGAAGAAGCGACGACAACCGACGCCGGACCTAGACTTTGGAATTCGGCCGACCGAGGACCCGCCTGACGGCAGGAAAACCCATCTGTTATGACTGCAGCTGTATTAGCACTCGAACATCTACATTTATGGTAGGTACAAAACTGTACTTTTTGCCTTAGAGGCTTTGGTTGAGTAGCACACTGTTTAGGAGAGTTATGTGTCTCGTGATTAGTGTTGTGTTGTGGTGGTCAAGTACGTTTTTGTCTTGGAGGTCTCTGCTTATTGGGTTGTTTTTTATTGAGAGCCTCCGCGAAGGTGGGTGTGTGGTTTGTGTTTTTATGTGAAGGCAGTGCTGGTGTGTGTTCTGGGGGGGGGGGGCTATGTGTTCCTTGTGGTGTGGTGCAAGTGTTGACCTTTTCCTCTTGATCAGTTATTCTTGTCTTGGCTGGAGAGTGTATGGCTTCCAATTTAGATATATAAGTGCATTTCTCACAAGTCTGAATGTTGGGAGGTAAGAGGAGAGGGTTGTCAGTGTACTAGAGGCAGTTGCTACATTGCCTCAGGATGCCCATGTTCACCAGGTTAATAGGAGAAAGCACAAGGAACTGACCTTTAGACATGCCTGGAAGGGTGGGCATTAATAAATACTGGAACTGTTTCCTTGTAAAATGTTTAGTGCTGGTAGCACTTTTGTGTGCTGTAATAATTGCTACAAGAATTCTGGTAAAGTGCTAGTAAAAGTGCAGGAGAGGAGAGAACTAACAGATCTAATGGAATGAGGTTCTTCCAGAAGTTGTCTATACTTGCAACTATATTTATACATTTTCCACATTTCTTGCCTTCTCATCGTTTTTTGGCACATTCAGTTGCTGCCTGATTTTTATCTACTTCTGGTTTGATTTTCATTCCCGCTTGATGGCGATATACTTCTGCTAGATTAAGCAGAGAAGTCATCTTAGATTTATTTTCCTCATGTTTCAAAACTTTCGCTACATTTGGGTCTTATGAGGCCATCAGATATATGTGGAGTCCCACAATTGGAGATCTGTACATGTAATCAGTTTCAAGGAGGCCCATCTGTCCTTCAGAATGGAGAATATGTAATCTTGGTATGCATTGATTTTTAGAAATCATTTGGTGAGCATGAAGCATCCTTCTTATTTTCCTGTCTAATCTGTCCAACACATTTTGGGCCTAGTCAGTCACTCCAAAACTGTAAGTTAGGACAGGAAGAGCAAATCGGTTTATAACTTGGAGTTTGTTCCTAGATGTCCGTGCTGTTTTCAGGATTAATTAAAGTATTTCTTACTAAGTTTTATTTGCATTTGTTCATGTTTTATTGTTGATCGTTCATCAGTTCCTAAATATTTATATGCTCCCTCTTGCTCAAGTTGTTTTATATCACATTCGTGTCCCAAACTGATCATCTGAAGTAGTTAACTTCATTTGATCAGCAACCTGTGGGTATCGGATCCGGCCCAGATCCGAGCCGGCAGCTTTCCAAGCTAAAGATCCGAGCTCCAAGCTCCTCCCCCTTACCCATAACACCCTGCTACCTCCTTCCAGCCCTCAGATCTCGTTTGCCACGGCTTTAACAAGCACGAGTTACGAGCTCCTGGTGTTAGGTAGTGAGTATTGTGTAAAATTTTAGATTTTTTTGCAAAGTTTGAGAGGTGAGAGGTGTGTGTTTGTGATTGTTGCCTAGCTTAGTTTTAGTATATTCCCTTCCCTCTTATTCTTGTGTGTAGTGTGTGTGTTTTTGTAGTGGGTATGGCCGAAGGCCCTAAGGTCATTTTCTCTAAGTGCGGCCATGAGCTCTCCCCAGCCGATGGCCACACTCAGTGCGTTCTTTGCCTGGGGGTAGCTCATTTATCATTGGGCTGCCATATTTGTGTAGCCTTTAACCCCCGGGCTCTGAGGGATAGAAGGAACAAGCTGATCCTGCCGGGTCTTATACACGCCAATTCTGCTTCTTCCTCCTCTCCCTCGGTGGCTCCAGCCGCGGTTGTTCAGCCAGTGGTGCTTTCCCCCCTGGCTGGGACTCAACCTCCCACCATTTCCCAGGGAGAGAAGGACTCTAAGAGGAAAGAGAGGAGAGAGGGAGAAAGAGAGAGAGGGAGAGAGGGAGAAAGAGAGAGAGGGATAGAGAGAAGCATAGGAGCCACAAGCGGCGGGCCGACTCAGCCCCCTTGGCCCCGCCGGCTAAGCAGCTCTCTTCTCCCCTGAAGATTCCCGAGTCTTCCCCCTCTCGGCTCCATTCTCCACGTTTCTCACCAGAGCCAGAGGAGGAGCCCTGGCCATCTTTGAGGTCATTGTGGCAGCCTTCCCGGGCAGCTTCGGCGGATTCTAGGTCGACGAGAAGCCTTTCAGACGCTGATATGGACCGGATGATGCGTCGCTTTCTCCAAGCCCAGATGCAGATGGGAATGCTCCTGCCCCCCCCCCCCCACCAGGGGGAGCTCAGCCCCTTTTTTTGCCCCCATAGCTCCTTCTCCGATCCATTATCGGGTTTTGGAGCTGTCGGATCCGAGCAGTCTCGGAGCCAGGGAGTCAGAGCCAATAGTAGTTGCACTTAGCCGGCCATGCCCTCGAGTTTGTTGGATCCCTTTTCAGATCTGAGCTCTCGGGGCTGAGAGCCATGCATCGGATCCGAGGGGGGAAGTGCGTCTTCGGCTCCGTTGCGGTCGGAGAACACTTCCCTTTTGGGTTCGATCACTTCGGCTCCAACACCGATCCCCACGTCGGATCCGAAGGTGTTGCTCATGGAACCGAGAGAGAGTGGCTCACCTTCGGAGTTTGACGTGGTGTAGAGGGTCCTCTCGAGAGGTTAGTCACCCCCTGCTCGTGCTATGGATCCAGCCAACACTCCCTCACAGACGGGCTTGTCTTCCATCATCCGGCCCCAGGGACAGCCTGCGTCGACTCCCCACCCAGTTCCACTGGAGGAACATGACCCTGTTGGTGAGCCCTCCTCGGACAGTCCCACCGAGGAGGTTCCTCACAAATGCAAGTGTAAAAGGAGGCACTTGGACTCCCCCGAGTCCCTCACGGATGACACCGATATAGAGGAAGGGGAAGGTTCCCCCAGGTCACCCCCCCCCGAGGACGTTTCCTTTGGAGACATTATGGAAATGCTACACCTAAAAGGGGTGTGGTCAGCCCAAAAGCCTTCCTCGGATGAGTCGGTGTTTCTGGAGGCATTTGACACAGGCCATCTACCTCTTGGGTGTCCCCTCCGGTAGACCCCCTAGTAGACCTCATTACTACCAGGGCGTGGAAGGAGCCGGACACTGTAGAGCCATTCCCCAGGAGACCAGATAAGATCCTTAGCCCCCCTGTGGATAGGACAGCGTGGAGTAAAGGTTCCTTGGTAGATGCCATGGTGGTGGCGGCTGCCACCAAGAAGGAACTGGCACAGGATAGTTCTCCGGTCCATCCTCCTGATAAGGAGTCTCGGACGATGGATCCTATTGGAAAGCGGATGTTTGCTTCGGCTACCTTTTCCATAAGGGCGCTGAATTACTTGGCCCATGTGATTAGGCTACACCGGGATCTGGTGAAGGAATACGCTGAGTTTCCCCCTGAGTCCATGTCAGCCACGGACAAACGGACCTTCTCGACTCGCATGGCCACTCTAAAATCGGTATCGAATACGTTTATACGGCTACTCTCCCATGCCACGGAGGGGGCCGCTAGAGCCAGCGGATCAGGCATTGCCTTGCGGCGTCACGCCTGGCTCCGGCTTTGCGATTTTGTGGAACCCTTCAAGGCATCCTTCACGTACGCTCCCTTCGGTTTTACCCTGTTTGGCAAGACCATCCGCGATACATTGGTCCAGAGCGAGAAAGACGGGAAGACGCTGTCTGCCGTTTGAATCCGCTTCTTGACTCCTCAAAGGTCCTTTTCCAGGAACCAGCGACAACAAAAGAAGATGTGGTTCCGGAAGTCTCAGCAGTCCTGTTGCGCTCCGGACCCTTCGTCCTAAAGAGGCAGAGGGGGACAAGGTGGACGCTGGCCCAGTGACAGGGGGGGGGGCAAGAATTTTGGGTTGCAGGAACCCTTTTCCGATTGACCCACACAGCAGCCCTGAGGGGTTGCCTGACTGGTCCTTTCTGGAGGCAGTCTGGGGGCATTTTCCGAAGCATCTGGCACAATGGGAGTCCATCACGTCAGATCGCTGGGTGCTTCGAATAATATCCAGAGGCTACTCTATTCCCTTCATAAATTTTTCTCCTCAATCGAGGCACCTCCCCGATGTTCCACCCAGTCAGAGGGAGGCTACAGCTTTAGAAATAAAGAAGCTGCTAGAAAAAAGAGCCATCCAGAACGTCCCCCCAGGTCAGTCAGGGTTAGGCAACTACTCCAGGTTCTTTTTGGTGCCAAAAAAGACGGGGGACTTGAGACCAATTCTCGACCTTTCTACAATGAACCTCTTCATTGCCAAGGAGATATTCCAGATGGTCACTCTTCAATCCATTCTCCCCCTGTTGCAGGAGAATGACTGGATGTGCGCCATAGACCTCAAGGATGCGTACTACTACATTCTCATGGACAGGCGATCCAGGAGGTTTCTCCGCTTTTGGTTGGTGGCCAGTCATTACCAATTCAGGGTCCTACCATTCAGCCTCACCACAGCCCCCTGGGTGTTCACCAAGGTCATGGCAGTTGTAGCGGCCCACCTGAGACTTCAGAAAATACAGGTTTTTCCTTACCTGGATGACTGGCTCCTTGCCGCCTCCACCAGGCATCTACTCTGCTCAGCCAAGGATTGCTTCCTGCTTTTAGCCTCCAAGTTGGGGATTACTATAAATCACAAGAAATCATCCCTTCAGCCAGTCCAAGTCCTGGACTTCACAGGGGCCAGAATAGACACGCTTCAGACCAAGGCCTTCTTGACGTCGGACAGACTTTGCGGCTTATTCTAGGTCGACGAGAAGCCTTTCAGATGCTGACATGGACCGGATGATGATCTAGCACTTCTTCAATCTCCAGCCCCATCAGCGGAGTTAGTCCTGAGAGCCTTAGAGTCCATGGCAGCAGCAATCAACCTTTCACCTTTAGCTCGCTTGCACATGATGGTTCTCCAGTGGACGTTGCAGGTCTAGTGGTCCATCTTTCAACACCCGTTGGACTCTCCAGTCCCCCTCAGCAGAGTTTGCAGAAATTCCCTCATATGGTGGCTCCAATCTCGAGAGCTTCGGGAAGGACGACCGTTCATAATGCCACTACCCCAAGCCACGGTAACCATGGATGCTTCTCACCTTGGGGGGGGGGGGCATTGCATGGGCAGAACTGTCCAAGGTACGTGGACTCAGACAGAGACCGTTCCGAGTATCAATGTTCTGGAGATGAGAGTGGTGCTTCTAGTGTTGCAAGCTCTTCATACTTTTCTCCCTCCAGGGACTATTGCAATTCAGACAGACAACATGTCAGTGGTCTGGTACATCAACAAACGGGAGAATCAGGTCTTACCCTCTTTGCCGTGAGGCCATGAGAGTTTGGGATTGGGCGATATCCACCAACCGTTTTCTGTTAGCAACGCACATTCCGGGTCGGTCCAACATCCTAGCGGACAAGCTGAGTCGAACTATCCTCTCACCTTACGAGTGGTCTCTGAACCCCTTAGTAGCGAAACAGATCTTCCGCAAGTGGGGTCAGCCTTGCTGCAATCTCTTCGCATCACCTTCAAACGCGAAGTGCAGCGAGTATTTCGCTCTAATCCCCCCCCCCAGGGGAAATCCCCAGAGACGCTCTAGTCCATGCTTGACCATCCGGTCTTCTTTATGCTTATCCTCCTCTTCCGTTAATGACAAAAGTTTTACAGAAAGCTGGTCGGTTGGGGAACAAGATTATCCTCATAGCCCCATTCTGGCCTTGTCAAACCTGGTTCCCGTACCTACGGTCTCATCTTGTAGCTCCTCTTTGGATCTTAGATCCCATCCCGGATCTGATTTCTCATCCTTCGGGATTGGAAACTCCGAATCTGGACGACCTCAAGCTCTCAGCTTGGTTGATCCAGTTCCATTAGTTGCCAGGACTCCCGGTATCTCGTCTGCAGTTAGATCCATCCTGGTAGCAGCGCATAAGCCTTCTACCAGGAAGGTTTACAACAGCAAATGGAAACAGTTTTCCATTTGGGCCTTGCATAGGAATTTTGGTTCTTTTCACTGCTCCCATTCCAGCAGTGCTTGATTTCCTATTGCATATTTTTCAGCAAGGGGCCAGCTCTTCTACTGTAAAGGTTCAAATGGCTGCCATTTCCCATTTTCACATTGAAGACAATCTTAGTCCTTTAGCTTCCACTAAGATTTGTAAGACCTTCTTAAAAGACACCTTCTTTTTGAGACCTCCTACTGGGAACGCTGTTCCCCCATGGGATCTAACCTTGGTCCTTCAGGCTCTAACTGGACCACCCTTTGAGCCCGCAGCTTCTGTTGATTTAAAATTCTTATTTTGGAAAACTGCTTTCCTAATAGCTATTACCTCAGCTAGAAGGGTGTCAGAGCTCCAGGTCCTTTGTACTAAACCCCCATATCTTGTTTTCCATAAGGACAGAGTCTCACTCAGGACTAACCCTTCCTTCTTACCTAAAGTGGCTTCTGAGACTAACATCAATCAGTCCATTAATCTACCTGTTTTCTTCCCTAACTATCAGAATAAAGGGGAATACAAACTTCATTTATTAGATGTTCATAGATAATTGCATTTTTACCTGCACAGAACAGCTGCCTTTCGCAAGTCAGAGCAGCTCTTTGTTTCCTTTGCGAAGCTCTTTTTGGGTAAGCCAGTGTCAAAGGTGACTTTAGCTAGATGGATTTCTCAATGCATTTTGCTCACATACAACATATCTGGTTGGCCTGAGCCCTTAGGGGTTCATGCTCATTCTACCCGTTCTATGGCTACTTCTGCTGCGTTCTGGTCAAGAGTGCCCTTGGATGACATTTGTTCTGTGGCTACTTGGGCTTCCTCTCATACCTTTATCTCTCATTATAAATTGGATTTAATATCCAGAGGAAGGGCAGCTTTTGGCTCTGCAGTGCTCCGGAATATCCTTCCTTAAGGACATCCCAAGTGTTTGGTAGCTGGGGACTCTGTCCCACAGATTGCTGATCAAATGAAGTTAACTACTTCAGATAAAGAAGTTATGTACTCACCATAACGTTCCATCTGAGTAGGTAACTTTGTCAGCAACCGACCCCCCCCCCTCCTTCCCCCTAACCTTGTCCTTTGGTTATCTGAATCCTACAATGATTCAGCCTATTGGTATTCGCTAGGTTAGGATGTTTTTTAGGTTGTTGTTTTGTCTTGGTGAAGTTGTATAATGGGCAACCGCGATCTGAGGGCTGGAAGGAGGTAGCAGGGTGTTATGGGTAAGGGGGAGGAGCTTGGAGCTCAGATCTTTAGCTTGGAAAGCTGCCGGCTTGGATCCAGGTCGGATCCGATATCCACAGGTTGCTGACAAATGAAGTTACCTACTCAGATGGAACATTATGGTGAGTACATAACTTCTTTTTTTCCTGTTTTAAAGGTTGCTTTTGCACATCAAGACCAAATTACATTCTTACATAATCTGAAAAAGTTTTGACAACCAGCAGCTGTGCTTTCAGTTCCTTATCTGATGAGCTATAGATTTTTAAATAATTGACAAAGAGAAGATGAGAAATCTTTGCAGCAAATTATAACCATGCTCTAAGCTGTTAAGTAGACAGCTTGATGGGTTAGGGGCAAGGCAGAATAGCAGCGGTAACTGAGAGTCACCCTTATCCCCCTTTGAATTTTTATTCCTGGGATAGTAAGTTGTCCTTTATCATGGCTTAATTGCAAAGTGATCTGGCACTGTTTCATGGTCACTGTCATGTAGTCGATTAGTGTAGGATGTATCTTATACATTTTTAAACACTCTTTTATCCATGAATGTGAGATACTATCAAATGCTTTTTTGTAGTCAAAGCATGCCATACTTAGATTCTTCCCCTTTTTGCAGTTCTCCACTATGACTTTATTTAACAACAAATGATCTTTTGTTCTGTATGACTTTCTTTTATTGCCCTTTTGTTCTACTGCTATAATTAAGTTTTCTTGAGGTTGGCATAATGGTTAAGGTTTTTACCTTGCAGACACAAGGTGCAGGGTTTGATTCTCTCATGGGGTAATTGGCAAGGCTTAAAATGGCCCACAAGGGCAATTAGCCTAGTACTAATCTATGAACCTATGACTGTAAACTCTGTTGGTATCAATTCCCGTGTATAGTTTATACGTCGTAGGAAGGCAAGTTATTGGTCTATAGTTTTTAGGGTAGCTTGCAGGTTCACTCATAAGTAGGAGCGTTGTTTTTCCTGTTGTTAGCCAGGTTGGCTCTTCAGGGTGCACATATAAATAGTTGTTATCCTTAGCTAAATCTTTGTGCAAAGATGTTAATAATTTTAACCAGAAGTTAGGTACTGCATCTGAGCCTGCGGTTTTCCAGTTGGAAGCTTTTCTTAACTTTGTTTCAGCCTCTCTGACTGTTACTTCATCCCATTTCAGTGGGAGTGAATGATTAGTTTGGCAGATAAATTATTTTTATGCTTACTGGTTCAAGATTCCATTCTTGTCTTTCCCTTTTAGCATTCTGAGATCTTCGTTTATCTGTCATAGCAGAATTTCTAACTACATTTCATTTCAATAACCCAGTAATAGTGCTTTTTGATTCTGAAGAACTAATAAAGAATATGGTTCATTTACTTTGAGACATCTTCCCATCAGCAGTTTAGTCAAGTTAAAATCCTGTAAAACTGAAAGATAGGAACCCCAAGTTTTCTGAATTGCCACACTTTCATCCCATTGTGTCACAAAAGTATGGAAGTCTTTGCTCACAGATTCTGGTCCATTGTCTGCTCTTATCTTATCTGATATACCATATCTAGGAAAGACAGATTTCAGTATGATAATAACTCTGACTAGTAATCTTGTACAGGTGGAATGTCCTTTGAATAGTAATGAACACAGAGAAAGTAATGGACATCTTTATCCTGAAACAAATCTTCTCCCACTTACATCCATGGCAGATTTTATGTGGTAATATTTTCCTTCTCTGACTCTGGTTTCTGAACGTGTTGCAGACTTCTGTCTTTTGAAAGTCTGGTCAGTCTGATCCAACATCTTTGTCCTTTCCAGAACATCACATGAAGCCCCTCCCCCAAACTTATATGTACTAACTCCGAGATTGACATACCTGGGAAAAATGATAATATCCAGAGAAATGGCTATCTCAGACTTAGTATACATAAGTCTGCTTTTTCAGTAATTCAAGATTTATGTTTCGGGATTTGCTGTAGTGGGTCCCATCATTTCAAATGGTTACTTATCTGATTTTATCATGTTTGTCTTTCTCCTTGGTTCCTGATTTGTTCGCAGACCTTTGGGCCGGCAAACATGATCTGAAGATGTAGAAAGTACATGGGAATTGTGGGAGGAAAAATCTGAGAGCTTAAGGCTGGTAGCACTGGCTGATGGCCACATTGGATCCAACAAGGAATTCAGAGCCCAACTGTTTTGTCAGACAAACTAGAATGAAAAAGATCCAGTGTTATGGCAGGTGCATAATTTCCATTTTTTTGTTTATAAATCAGTGTCTCATCCCTAAGTTCCAGAGGAGTTATCTATCTAAATCTGCTTTTTTTCACAGACAGCCTTGCCCTCATCCCAAAGGTAAGAAGAATTCTAGACGGATTCCTCCTGCTAAGTCTTCTCAGACTCCCATTTCTCAGAAACCTCATTTTCAAAACAATCCAGGTTCTATATGACTGTTTGTTTCTCCCTTTCTTGAGCCAGGTTCCCTTATCTGTTTGTCTTTCCTGGTCCCTTTCCAATTGGTTAAGGATCACTCAAGGCTCTTGGGTTCTCTCTGTGAGGATGTGAGGTATTACCAACTGTGTTAGGAGAAGTAGGGCAGTGGATGTATAACATATGCCAGCACAGCTAGCTGGAATTTTGTAAATAATTGTATGTCATTTGTATATCAAACTGATTTGCACAGATGCTTGTGTGAAAAATGTATTCATAAAGCTGCTTGTGTTAAAAATGTACCAACGGTGTGCCCTGCTGGACAGAAAAAGAAAGATACATGTGTTATTGTAACTGTTTAAATGTATATGTTTTAATAGAGGATACTGGAAGAGAAGAGGTTAATCTTAGTCCATGTAAGTTTGAAAATAATTTGAAATTAAATTACCTGGCTTAGGCTATAAAGATTGTATCTTACAGTTCTCAAGGCAGCCAGAGACAAAAAGTCTGTACTAGGAAGCTTTCTGCATTGTCTTTGGAGTGAACTAATTGCTACTTTGGAAGAGTGAAGGTTTGAAATTATTTTATGACTTCCAGGAGCTGCAGCAGATCTTAGCAAGGCTCTGTGTGTGTGTGTATTATTGACATACAACATATGTGCTAAATCCTGACAACTTCTAGGCAAGGGGGTAGCATGGGAACTAGAAGTCAGATGACCAGATGTATGTTATGTCATTCTGTAATCCATCACTAAAAATGTTATTTTAATACTTGGTGAGACTCATTGCACTGTTTTTGAGAAAAACCCAGTGGTACCTCAGGTCAGTCTGGCTTCAGCATCTTCACTCTATATTTTCAGATCCCTGTTTTAAAATTTGTAAGAAGAATGATTTTCTGGTGGAAGACCTGAACTGTTGCAATCCAGATCTCCCATTCTCCCTTCTGGCCGCTTTTTATTCAGTACAGATGCTTCAGACCTAGTGTGAGGAGCTTTTTCCCAAAGGGGTGAAATTGCAAGTTTTGTTTTTCCCTCATGACAGACATTTAAAGCCTTAAATCATCTAAAGTCCTTAGACACAGACAACAGCACAGTGATGTGGTACATAAACAAATAATGGGGTACCGGGTTTGTACTTTCTTTGCTGTCTTGCTGTGATAGCCTAGGAAACATCAGCTCAGCTCGGTTTGACTTTGCAAGCTTCATACATTCTGTCAGAGCAAAATATAGCTACAGACAAGCTAACCAGGCCCAGGTCAGACCTTCGTGAATGAAAACTTAATTTATTTTATTTATTTTAATTTTGTTTACTGGGATAATCCAACCGAGTTTTGCAAAACTATTGAAACCTCAACTTTGTACAAGAGAAATTGACATTAGATTCAGAGTGGCAGATTTTGCCCCCAGTTAGATATTTATTATGGAAGACATCACTTCTGATGGTGGCCATTGCCTTAACAAGGAGGATCTCAGAATTTCAGGTTCTTGTTTGCAGGTAGCCTGTCTCTGTGTTTCACAGAGAAAGATGGAGCCTTAGGGACTAATCCTTTGTTCATGCCAAACATGATCTCAGAGAGGTTTCCCTACACCGAACAGTTCAAGTGCTGATCTTTCCGAGGCTAGAAAGTAAAGGGGAGAGGATCTTACAGTTGCTGGATATTTACAAGCACCTCAGTTACTGTAGAAGCAGAACCACAGATTTTAAGCAGGCAGTACAGTTGTTCCTGTCCTTTGTCCCAGGGAGACAGAGCAGATCAGTCTCCCAGCAAACACTTTCAAATTGTTGGTTAAGTGCATTGTGTTCTGCTGTGGAAAACATGGGAAGATTTTGCTAGGGCAACTTTCTACCAGAGTAACTGCCTTATCAGCAGACTTTTCAAAAATGTCTTTACTCAGAGCATTTACAAGGTTGCTGTTTAGTCTTCCATTCACACCTTTTCCAAATATTAAAAATTATATACACATTTCTTGAGCTGGGAAGGGTTTGGCACTACCAGCCTGTGAAGTCTTCTCTGAGAAGCTGATCTCCAGGAATTAGAAGTGCAGAAAAGGGGTCTATTCCATTGTGAACACTGGTTTCTACTTGTAGTACATACACTGCTTTGGTGAGCTTCCCATATTTCGTGGCCACTACTGCAGCAGTGAACCATCTGAAGTGTTTGCTACAGTTGTGTGACCACAATCTCTATGACAGTAAATGTTTGAGTAGGGTCAGTGTTGCAGTGCTAGCACCCACCTATCTTCCTCCTTTTGGTTTTCTGATTGTCTGAGCATGGTCAAAAAGTTGAGGTTGCGGAAAAGGAAGATACTATTATGCACCATTGGTTTCCCTGGAGTTCCACAGTTTGAGCTTTTCAGGGGCTGCATTTGGGACTTTCCGCTAGAGTTTACTACTTCTGGGCCACTACAAAATATTGCATCTCTTTTTTTCTTTTTCCTTTTAGCCTAATAAAATTAAAAAAAGAGGTGGATGTTCTTCGTGTTTCACTGTTGCAGTCATTACTTTTGGGTAATCTGCTGGCAGGTTGTCCTCAGTCGGCCTGAATAACAAAGTCTTGGGTCCTGTGTCGGTTGCTGTCTCCTCTTCCATGACGTCAGGTCGTCAGGGGTATAAAACATGCAGCCAACGCCATTTTATTATGTCTTTCTTGCTGTGCGGTGCCCGAAGCAGAAGCAGTTCGCAAGTGCCGGTCGGCCGACTCCTGAAATTTTCGCATTCGAGTTTCAGAACCGAAGTCTTCAAACTAAAGCTAAGTACCCCATTGGGGAAACTTTTTCTTGCTCCTTACCGATGTCCGTAAAAGTTAATAATTGCATTACTTGTGGGAAGCAAATACCTCATAAGGATTTTCATTTGTACTGTATTCCTTGCCTAGGCGCAGATCATAATGTACCTTGCTGTCGGTTTTGTGCTAGATTTAACCAGTGCACTATTAAGCGTCAGTATATTTTTCCTTCTAAATATTTTGGATCAAAATTTAATTACCCTGAAATGTCATCAGTTAGCAATCCGTCTACCGGAGTTCACAAAAAGTGCAAAGAAAAAGACAGAGACAGACCGTCGAGGTCCAAAACCGACGACGAAGCCTTTCCTAAGCCAGTTGCCGGTTCGCCGGTACTCAGTGAGGCGCTTTCACAGCCCCTGATACCCGGAACATTTGAGTCACAGGCCTCTACCGAGACCCATTGGTAGTCCAGTATGCCGCAGGTATGCCGCGAGATTCTCAGAGTATTGAACCAGCGGATGTCTCTCCCTTGGATGGGTCTGGAGCCGCTGAGCAGGCACTGGCTTCTGAGGGTGTTTTCAGGCCTCAACATGTTTATATTAAACCAATGCCAGCCTCAAAAACAAGATCCAAAACTTCTTTTATGTCTAAAAAACCGACTCATGAGCCACGTGCTCAGGCCCCTATGCCTAAAAAACAGATGAAAAAAATGGCTGAGGACTTAATTACCTTGATCAGGGGTCCCCCCCCACTAAGAGGCGTAGGCAAGGCACTGATTATGAATCTTCAGATCAGGTTTCCATTTCTTCTGATTCCTCTTCTGATCAGGAATTTTCTATTCCACCCTATGAGGATTCTGATGCAGAAGAATCCATCGCATCTGCATCTGCTCCTGAGGATTAGTCTTTTGGAGAAACTTTGCATACTTTAAGGGAACATTTTCACTGGGAGAGTCAGGACTTCTCTGAATCAAAAAAGAGGCTTAAGGATTTCCTTCTTCTTCCTCAGCATAGGCCTTTGGCAATACCTCCTGTATTAGACATTGTTGATGATGTGTTTTTGGAATCAAGCTTGGCTCCTGATTCCCTACCTCCGGCTCCTAGTAAGCCAGACAGATATTACAGGGTTCCTGACTCCCATAAATTTCTATTCAAAAATCCTGCTGCTGATCCTGAGACTGTTTCACAGGGTTCCAAAGGTGTAAAGGCCTCTACAGCCAAAAATCCTACCCCCTCTGATAGAGATTCCAGGGCGCTGGATAGATGGGGAAAGAAGGTTTATACGTCTGCAACATTGGCAATTAGGGCCTTAAACTGCCAGTTTCATATGCTTAAGTATCAACAGCATGTCATGGGCTTACTGAAACAGAAAATTATGTTGATTTCTAATTGTGTGGAAAATAAAGAATTACACGAATTATTGCATTCAGCAGAACATCCGGTTCGATTCTCGGCTGGGGTGCCTTCTGTGTGGAGTCTGCATGTCCTCCCTGTGGTTGCGTGGGTTTCCTCCTGGTGCTCCGGTTTCCTCCCACATCCCAAAGACATGCAGTAAGTGGATTGGACACTCTAAATTGGCCCTAGGTGTCAGTGTGTGCATGTGTGTGCCTTCTGTGGAAGGTTGGGCGCCAGGCTGGCAACTCAGCACAGTAAAACTGCACTGCCAGTCATGAGCGGACAGATGATCCGCTGTGGCGACCCCTAACCGGGAAAAGTCGAAAGAAAAAGAAGAAGATTGGAAAGCATACTTTGCAATGTGGTTTTGGTTCCTTGGAGGCCTTTTGCAGGGCCGCAGTTACTGGATCTGTGATTAGAAGGCATGCCTGGCTCAAGGAGCAAAATCTGCCTGATCATGTTAAAGCTAAATTGTTGGATGCCCCCTTGGCAGCATGATACTTTGGTAATAAGGCAGAAGAGGTTTTAAAGAAAATGGAAGACAAAGCTAAATCTATGCAAACTGTAAAAGATTTCTTGCAAGTGCAGCCACCCAGATTCAGTAGGCACTGGCCTACAAAAAAATGGTCCTTTCCTGTGTCCAACAGAGCCACTCAAGGCAAATCCAGGTGCTCAAAAGGCTCAAGATACCAATCACAGGGTTCTTGCAGGTCAAAGCAATGGGGTGCCTCCACCTTCAAATCTGGAGGAAATAAAGCACAACCATACAGTAAACAGTCTCAGTGACTTCCCTCTACCTTCACCAAGCACTTATCTTTTGGCAGCCCCCTTGGGGGGGAAAACTAGCACTTCATGCTCAAAATTGGCAGTTAATTACCCAGGACAATTTGGTATTAAACATAGTATCCCAGGGGTACAGATTTCATTTCCATACTTTGCCAATTCCAAACGGTTGGCCAGATCTGCCACAAAATCAGTGGGCAGAGGCTCAGAAACAAGTTATGTCCCTCATGGGTATGAGGGCTATTCAGCCAGTACCAGAAAAGGACAAGGTTTTTATTCAAGACTTTTCCTGGTACCCAGAAAAGACAATGCTTGGCATCCAATACTGGACTTATCAATTTTGAACACGTTCCTGGACATTCCAATATTCAAAATGCTGACTTTACAACAGCTACTGCCTATGCTGGGCAGGAACGCTTGGTTAGTGACTCAAGACTTAAAAGCGGCATACCTGCATATATCCCGATAAGGGAATAATGCAGAAGATACCTCCGCTTCAAGGCAGGTTTTTTGCATTACCAATTCTCTGCACTGCCCTTTGGCTTATCTACTGCGCCCAGGGCCTTTACAAAGTGCCTGGCACCAGTAATTGCATTCTGCAGACAAAGAAGCATACAAATTTATCCTTATCTGGACGACTGTCTCATTCAAGCAGAGGACAAGGACACTCTTCTTCAACATCTTGCGTTTGTAAAAAGGCTTCTAACATGCCTAGGGTACACAATAAATGAAAAGAAATCCCAACTGGTACCCTCTCAAATAATTACATTCCTGGGTGCAAGCTTGAATACAACTGCCCAGATGGCTTACCTTATGCCAGACAAACAAAGGCAACTGACAACATACTTCAAACAAATGGCAACAAAAACCCAGTTATCTGCAAGACAAATCCTGCATTCTACTAATTCCATATGCGAGACTGTATATGAGGATACTACAATGTGCATATGAGGATACTACAGTGGTACCTAAAAGGTTTATGGAGTCAACATTGTCACGGTCTGGAAAAAATGATTCCTCTCATTCCCTGCCTACAACAGGAGTTTCTTTGGTGGGCAGATTCATGTCACCAAAACAAGGGACTGTCATTCACACTACCCCCTGACACCTAAACCCTAACTACAGATGCATCAGACTATGCTTGGGGGGTCCACCTGATGGGGTGATGCATTCAGGGCAAATGGAACCCAAAACAAATGCATCTGCATATCAATCAGAAAGAGATGCTAGCTGTTCAGAATGCTGTGACAGCCTTCAAGGACTTACTTCATCCAGGACAACTACTGATAAAGATGGGCAACACCACAGTTATCTGGTACATAAACAAGCAGGGGGGGGGGTACACATTCCTACCCCCTTTGCAGACTATCCATGGCATTGTGGAACACAGCTTTGACTTACCAAATACATCTTCAAGCTCAATTCCTGCCAGGAAAACAAAATACTCTGGCAGACAACCTAAGCAGAAATCTTATGGGCCCGCACAAATGGAAACTGGATTCACAAATCTTCAGCATGTTAACACAGAAATGGGGGAGCCCAGACATAGATCTATTTGCCTCTCCCCAAAATTATCAGCTGGACAAATTCTGCACAACTTACACAGAAAAGCATGGAAAGTGGATGCCCTATCCTTCAGTTGGAAAAACCTATCAGTCTGTGCCTTTCCCCCTCTGCCTCTTCTCTCCAAGGTCTTACTAAAAGTCAGACAGGAAAAAACAAAAATGATCCTAGTTGCTCCGGACTGGCCTCGCCAGCATTGGTACCCAAGTCTAAGGAAAATGTCTCAACTTCCTCCTTGGTACTTGCCTCAGATACCTCATCTACTGTCTCAGCAGAACAATCAAATACTGCAAACTCCGGTCCATACTCTGAACCTTTCAGCATGGCTGATCATTTAATTATTCAAACAACACCTCTCAGTAAATCTGTGATGGATGTCATTTTGGAAGCCAGAAGGCCTAGCCTAGTACTAGAAAATATTATGCTGATAAATGGAAGAGATTCTGTGCTTGGGACCAAGCACAAGGAATGGACACAGCAAAGCCCAATATTCCTCAGCTTTTACAATATTTGACTGAGATGCTTGACAAGGGCCTATCTTTTTCTTCAATAAAAATACATGCCTCTGACATCTCGGCTCATTACAACACAGAGCCTCCCCTCTTTTCTCATCCTCTGCTTAAACAGTATCTTAGAGGGGCCAAAAATTTAAGGCCTCCCAGAAGATCACCAACTCCTGCATGGGACCTCAACTTTGTGCTGGAAAAACTCACCCTGCCTCCTTTTGAACCAGCAGCTACTGCGGATATAAAATTTATATCATGGAAAACAGCTTTCTTCTTGGCAGTCACTTCAGCAAGAAGGGTTTCAGAACTACAGGCTCTCATGGCTGTGGAGCCTTTTATTACATTTTACCCGGACAGGGTGACCCTCAGGACCCAATCCTTCTTTTATGCCTAAGGTGGTATCCAGTGTGGCTCTTAACCAGACAATTCACCTGCCAACATTTTACCCAAATCCGCAGAACAAGGGAAAGTGGATTCTGCATTAATTGGATGTACACAGACAACTAAGATTCTACTTAAACAGGACCAAATCTCTAAGGAAGTCTGAACAACTACTGGTAGCATTTGCTGCAGGGTCAGAAGGGAAGGCTGTATCAAAGCAGACTGTTTCTAAGTGGATAAGCCACTGCATTATTTTCTGCTACTTGCACCATGGTAAACCTGTGCCCAAGGAGATCAGGTCACATTCCACCAGGGCTGCCACTACCTCAGCAGCTTTTCTCAGAGGGGTTCCAACCAAAGACATTCTAGAGGCTGCTACTTGGAGCTCTGTTCATACCTTCACAAAGCATTATCATTTGCCTCTCTTCTCCAGATCCAGGGCAGGCTTTGCCACTGCAGTTCTGCAGGGCCTTATAGCCGCTCCTAATGCTATTTAGTTCCATCCTCCCATCCATAGCTTTGGGATTCTACCCAAATGAAGTGACTGCAACAGTGAAACACGAAGAACATAGTACAGATGTGTACACTTACCATAAATGTAGATGTTCGAGTGTATTCACTGTTGCAGTCCGGGTTACCCACCTGCCATCCCCCTTTTTTCTATAACTTTTCTTTCCTTCACTATTTTCTACAGCCTTTGTGATGTATTTGCTTTTAGATGAAGGTAAAGTATATGTTGCTAAAAGTGCATTTTCATATATTTCTGTTTATATATATATATATATATATATATATATATATATATATATATTTGCTCCCCATTTGGGGGGCACCTGACATCTGAGGCAAGAAAAACTGAATAAAATGGCGTTGGCTGCATGTTTTATACCCCTGACGTCATGGAAGAGGAGACAGCAACCGACGCAGGACCCAAGACTTTGTTATTCAGGCCGACTGAGGGCAACCTGCCAGCAGATTACCCAAATGTAATGACTGCAACAGTGAATACACTCGAACATCTGCATTTATGGTAAGTGTACACAACTGTGCTTTCTTCCATCCCCAGTGCATATCCCCCATAGCTTCACCAGCAACAAAAGAACCAAATATGACCCTGCATTGAAGAGAAGCCAACCTGCCCTGGAATGTCCATAGACAGCGGAGATTCATCCAGCCGGGCAAATATTTGCATGTGGCTAATTCCCTATAAGCCATGAATACAGCAACAGTGATCTTACTCTGATGTCCACTGTTGTAGAGAGTGCTCTCACACAACTCTACTTTATAAACTGAAACATTTAGGAATAACATGTACAAGCCTTGCTGAAGAGAATCAGGCTGCCTTATACCAAGGTGCAGTTTTCAGGCAAATAACCAATATGGTTTTAGACATGATCACTTTCACTGCGTTGCTTAAGTTAGTGTTACTATGCATTGAGACATACAGAAACAAATCTTCAAACAGCAGCCCTTATTTCCTTGAGTTTTGAAAGGCATTTGATGTGGTGAGTCATTTCATACTCCTAAATCAACTAAAGAAAGCAGGATGCAACTAAAATTTTGTTTAACTGGTTTTATAAACAGTCTGTCTCACAGGATGTAAAGAGTTGCCTAGCGAATAACCCTATTTTAAAGCTGGAAAGCCAACCTTGGATTTCCCCCAGATGTCAATCTTGGGCCATTTCTATTTTCTGTATTTACCAGCTTTATATTCAAACAAACAAATAGCCTTCATTTGTTATGGACCTAGTTTGGTTTTACAATGCAAAATTGTCCAACACGAAACATGCTGATCACACTGTCCCACTACCCCAACTGACCACTGTAAAACTTAAAGAATATGTCCTCGCTATCCTAATCTCTAATTGTACTACCATGATAATTGCATCAACTTGTAGAATAGATAGTCAGTGTTGTTTACTTTTTATGGCAGAGTGACTTTGGAAGTAGTATATTAGGAGATTGAGGGTAGGCGGCCTGAGCCTGGACATTGGGTGTATAGAAGGGCACAGCCTTCCTAGCAAAAAGCAATTCTAGCAAACTGTCATGTGTAACATTTGCCATGACAGCATACCAGGCAGCGGTAAACTAATCCACTGTATGCTCATTGCTACAGCTTTTGCTTAATTAAGCCAACGTGGAGTCTCTGTTATAGTACAAGTTCACAATTTTCCATAGAGCACAGGATATCAAAACAGTTATAAAGGAACTACAAGAGGGGATTCAGCTCCCTTATTGGGTAAACCAAAGTAAACTTATTTTGTATGAAAAAATTACAAGTCATCATATTTGGCAAAACAGTCCACTGAAAAACAGGCAAAGTTCATTGTCTCTACTGAACTACTGCATAGTTGAAAATACCTTGATCAATTCTTTGATGGTAATGTAAACTTTAAGGATCATGTGGATTTCATAATGAAAGATGTACAAAATGCTACTAGATGTCATAACCAGACACCATCCACATTCAGTACTTTAACTGCTGCTGAGTTTGGTTTACTAGCTTTCCTGTAGTGTGGAATGGTTGCCTTGGGAAAACTTTGTGACCATACTGTTAATAAACTCTTAGTTGCTTACAAATGAATAGCCAGATTTGCTTTTGGCCAGTCCATCTCCGCTCACTGTTTTGTTTTAAATATTTTTAAGCTGGTTGCATCTGCAAGTAGGTATAAAGTGTGCCTAACTAAAATGTTCTCACAACTTTAGTGTGCAAAAATTGATGTCCTGATTCATTACTTAGTACACTTCACACATGAAGTTTTGATTTACAAATTCATTTTTGTAAGCATTCAGAAACATTCTAATTGGAGATAGGACACTTAGTAAATTACTCCTGTGAGCATAGAATGCTTGGCCATATTCTCCTCCTTGATATTTAAACCTTCCAGCAGTGTCCACCTGTTCTTACCATGTACATATCAGGAATGTGGGATCACATAATAAACCTTGCATTGCACAATATTTGTGTAGTAAGGGTGTTACAGTTGTGTAGTATGGGTGTTACAGTTGTTTGGTAAGGGGTGTTACAGTTGTGTGGTATCGGTGTTACAGCTGTGCAGTAAGGGTGTTACAGTTGTGTAGTGTGGGTGTTACAATTGTGTGGTAAACCCGGGTGTTACAGCTGTGCACTAAGGATGTTACAGTTGTGTGGTAATGATGCTACAATTGTGTAGTATGGGTGTTACAGTTTATCATACTGTACTTAAGAGGTGATATACAAAAGTTTTGCCTTGCTTCATGAGGATTATTGCACATCTGTTTCATAGGATATGCTCATGTGTATATACACTCCCTGTCTAAATCTGTGGTTTATATTTATTTGTAACATCTCATGAACTGTTGTTAAGTCTCTGCATTCGTTTACATGTACTAAAACTTTATGTAATTGTTCATTGACATACTGCCTTCCATGTGTACTCTTCTTGAGTTATTGTACTAGGTTTTTAAATTTTGTGCACAATGCTGTTCTACTTTTGTGTAATAGATTATATTCATTTGAGCTGAATTGCATCACATTTTTGCACTTCTCATTTCATAGTTGGCAGAGCTTTTTATGATTGCTGTTAACAAACATTTCTTTTTAAACCACTTTGAAAATGGGCTCAGCCCAGCAGGGTTAACACATTTAACAAAAAAAAAAAAAGGCAAACTGTATCCTGTATCTGTCTGTATCTTTATCTGTGTATACGGGTACAATTCAGATGATCATGTAATCTGTTTTGTAGAATGTTTTGGAATTGTGTATGATTGATATAAGTTGTTGAATTTTTTTTTACACAGTCTGTTGAAAGGTGTTTGTGGTTTGGCCATGGGAGTCTGTGGCGTAGCATTAATTGGGAATATTCCTGTTCCCTTTTGTGCAATTTTGGAGTTAGCATTTATCTATATAACGTTATGAGGTTGCAGCGGGGCTTACTGTGAATTATGGTGCTTGTGCTAGTATGTATTTGCTTTGGGGTTTAAGAGTTTGTGTGTGTGTGTGTGTGTGTGTGTGTGTGTGTGTGTGTGTGTGTGTGTGTGTGTGTGTGTGTGAGTTATTAGTTTTTGTTTGCAGTGTTATGTGTGTGGGCATGGGAGTGAATATTATTAGTTTTTCTTTGATGTGTTCATACATGTATGAGTGAGCATTATTAATTTTTGGTGGCTGTGTGTGTGTGTTTGTACAGAGTTATAATCACTTTTGTAGATGTTTGGGTATTTGTGATAGTGTGGGATTTTTTTTTAGTTGCTTTTGTTGTAATCATGTTTTAATTAGATGATTCACCATATTGAACCACAAAACTAAGATCAAAAGTCCGGTATGCAGTAACCACCAACAGGCTGAAATAGTGTAGAACAGCTCACAATGAGGTTTCAAAAATAGATAACTCCAAAAGGTTAAGTAATTTATTTTTAACGCCACAAACTAAAATACACGTTTTCGTCAACCATATGACTTCATCAGAAAAATTCATGTGTAGTATTCCACAGCTTTAAATACTAAAACAATCAATGGGTAGTTAACAAGGGAATAATATGATTACTCACATTTAAAGCAACAGGTAAATATTTTAAAAACTGTATATTATGTAAAATTCATGAATGACTGAATAATAAAACAAGACAACAAGCATTCTAAAGCAAATAAATATAGTACTAACCTCATAGACCAATAACATTCTATTTTTGTAAATAAATAACTAAAAATTATTTTACAAAAACAATTTTTTGTATTAATATATAAAAAGTACAATGTTAATATGTAAATAATATAATAAACTAGATCCCATATTTACAAAAATAATGCTAAAATTATTCAAATTCTTTGTGATTTGAGCTTTAGATATGGTATTATGGGTATAAAATCATTAAGACCTGGAAATCGGTTAGATTCTAAAAGAATCTGCCAGTAGGTTTCTCTGTGGGATAATCTAACTTCCCAAGGTCCACCCCTAACGTCTTTATGAACAGAATCCAAAATGAAAAACAAAAAAACTGCTCCAATGCATGTGGTAGTGTGCCTATAAAGTGCGTTGTTTGTATTACATTTCTGTATGTCATAGTAATGTTCATACACCCGTTTTGGGGCACATACGGAGTAACTCTACAGAGAACTTTTCCTTTGAGGAAAATTTACGTTTTTTGGAGGACACACTTTACAGGTACAAGAATCTTGTACTTGACAACATGTATTTGACTGAGTGTGTAAATAAATGTATAGTACCCAAGGGTTTACGGGTACATAAGTACCCAAACCACGTGATATGTGGTAGCGAGTTTCATAATGATCTCATAAAAGCCTTTGATAGGTGTGGCCTTGATATTGTGCGGGCCATTATCAAGAGGAACGATTGTGAAATCAAAGTTTTATCTGAGCAGATTTTTAAGTGTAATGAGCATATTACTAGTGATTTACTGTTTGAAGTTGAATCTTATAATTTAAAATACCAGGATGTTCGTAAACATATTGACAAGCAATGTGACATAGTATTAAAAAGGAAATATAACAAACTCAACAGGGATCTTAGAGAATACAGGGAAGGTAGACAATACCCCAATCCACCTTATGCTAGGGGAACATATTCAAACAATTTACAGTCCAGGGGAGGGCCTGTTTTTAGAGATCAACCCACTTCACCTATATTAGTTGAGGAGGAAGGTACTGATCCCATGGTTGTGCAGGCTCAATCTAGTGAAGATTTTTTTACCCAGGAGATCCGAGCACATTCGGAATCAACAGGGGGGACCTCCATACCCTGTATATCCGATATTTGCGCAGGGAAGGGAAAACCGGGTTCAGGGGTGGAAAAGGAACAGGAACCAGGAATGGCAATAACTAGTGGTATTTTTGTTTCCAATATTGGCATGTACCAGCTTTTTAGTAAAAATGGTTACCACATTTACAACTATAGTGAAGTCCCAGTTACAGATATCTGCTTTGATTTGTTCACCAAGGGATTTAAGTTTGTCCCGACTAGAGGTAGCCACTTAGTAAACACTATTCTAGATCTTAAAATGTTCATTCGTAAACTAAACCTTGAACATCTGTTTGGTAACACTCCAGTGGCTCCTAGTTTATTCCTTAAGAAGTCCAGTACTTTCCATCCACCCTTACACCCTCAGCTAAGTAATTTGGAAAACAGAATTGAAAAACAAATCCGTCAGGAACTCACTCAGGTTAATTTCCAATACAATTTAAGTTATGAAGAATCTAACTTATTACATGATTTAGCACACAATTATTCTCTGAGGGTTATGCAACCTGACAAGGGTGGGGGCACTGTTTTCATGAGTCAGATTTTGTATGAAAGTAAAATGAGCGACATCTTGTATGATACTAACAAATATTCTTTGACCTCTATTAATGAGATATTTCTTTCATACAAAAAAATTGATCTGGCCATTAAGGATTTACTTGACCAGGAGGTCATTGAATTTGACATTTATTCCTTTTTAGAAACTCCCTCTCCTAAGGTGCCCACCATATTTGGGGTACCTAAAGTACACAAATGTGTGGAAGATCCACCCCTTCGACCCATTGTGGCGGCACAGGGTTCTAAGACCCATTCCATTTCTAAATTCTTAGACTGGAAACTTAAACAGATTTGGGGGAAGGAATCCTATTTATTAAAGGACTCCTGGGATTTTTTACGCAAGGTCACCCATGACTTGTATAGGCCAAATTTTTGACCATTGATGTGGTAGACCTGTTTTCCGTAATTCCTACGGAAACAGGGTTAGAATGGATGGAGGAGGCTCTTTGGGGTTGTCCAGGAATTTCCCACAATGATGTTAGTATGATTATTGGTCTATTGGAATTGGTATTGAAAAACAACTTTGTGTTCTACGGTGGTGAATATTTCCAACAGACCACCGGGGTATCCATGGGAGCAAACTGTGCCCCAACATATGCAGACATCATTATGGCAGTTTGGGAGAAAAAATTTGTCCACAATAGTGATTTTGTAAACAACTGGATTCACTACTCAAGGTTCCTGGATGACATTTGTATCTTCTGGGTCGGCCCCACTGAGATTATTGATTTATTCCTCTCCTACATCAATAGTACTACTACATTCTTAAAGTTTACACATCAGACCTCTGCAAAATCTGTTAACTATTTGGATGTTACCCTCAGTAAAAGTCCATCTGGGTTTACCTCTACAGTATATAGGAAGCCCACCTTTTCAAACAGTTATTTACACTTTCATAGTTCCCACCCCGGATTTCAAAAGCGAGGAATTATTAAAAGGCAGTTTGTCAGGGTGTCGCGTATGACATCCCAGGATACACAGTTTGACCTTGAGTGTGACCAACTCTCCTCTATGTTTCTTGAAAGGGGCTATCCCACGTCCATGATTAATTCTGTTAGGGACGAAGTTACTAAAGGAAGATCAACCAGGTTTAAGCCTATTTTGGGGCAAGGGCATTTAGAAGTAGAGATCAATCAGGGTGCAACCACCCCGGCTTTTGATAGTGGTCATCTACTTTTTATTACTGAATATAGCGCCAACGTTGGCAATGTTATTAATATTATTGATAAGGAGTTTAAATCCTTTCAGGATTTAACGGATTTAAGTGGCCTTAAGGACAAAAAATTCAAAACTGTTTACAGAAAGGGTTTTAATATTAAAAGAATATTGGAGCAGGATACACAATATTTTCATTTGAGAGAACATAGAAAGGGGACCTACAAGTGTGGGCGGTGTTCCCAATGTAAATATATTTTTAATAAAGAAAATGTGTATCTGGAAGGCAGAAACAGAAAAATTTCTTTGGTTAGATTTTATAACTGTTACTCATTTGGAGTTATTTACTTGGCAGTGTGCCAGTCTTGCCAGGCATTTTATGTCGGAAAGACTGAAAGACCACTTCGTAAACGGGTGTATGAACATACTATGACATACAGAAATGTAATACAAACAACACACTTTATAGGCACACTACCACATGCATTGGAGCAGTTTTTTTGTTTTTCATTTTGGATTCTGTTCATAAAGACGTTAGGGGTGGACCTTGGGAAGTTAGATTATCCCACAGAGAAACCTACTGGCAGATTCTTATAGAATCTAACCGATTTCCAGGTCTTAATGATTTTATATCCATAATACCATATCTAAAGCTCAAATCACAAAGAATTTGAATAATTTTAACATTATTTTTGTAAATATGGGATCTAGTTTATTATAGCAATAACCCACGCCTGGGTGTGGGTAATGCTAAATTTACCCACGGTTGGCGTGGTTTGGTCCCGAGGGCGAAGCCCGAGGGACCAAACAAAGCCAACCGTGGGTAAATTTAGCATTACCCACACCCAGAAGTGGGTTATTGCTATTATACCATGACATTATTTAAGAAAATAAACTATTACTTTTCTTAAATAATGGCATAGTATAATGCCTGTTTGCTGCCCTTCCGCAGATGTCTGGCATCCGGTAGTTCTGATGTACTGCGCCGCGCAGTACATCAGAGTTGTGGCAAAGCAATGGAGAAAGCAAGATCTCCGTTGCTTTTTTATAGCTATGTTAAATGAGTTTAACATATGAGACAGTTTTAAAATAAGCAACGGAGATGTCCGCTGCTTATTTTAAACTGTCTTGCTATGTTAAACTCATTTAACATAGCGAACACTAAAAAAGCAACGGAGATCTTGCTTTCTCCATTGCTTTAAACATGTCTGCTATGTTAAATGGGTTTAACATAGCGAGACAGTTTAAAATAAGCAACGGAGATCTCCGTTGCTTATTTTAAAACTGTCTCGCTATGTTAAACCCATTTAACATAGCGAGACAGTGTTTTAAAAAAAGAGTTATACTAATGGAAAAAAGTCCGGGCGGCCGGACCTTTTCCCATTAGTATAACTCGATTTACAACGGGCACGCTGGCCAATCAGCGTGCACGTTTTGGGGGGGGTCATGGTATAATATATTATTTACATATTAACATTGTACTTTTTCTATATTGATACAAAAAATTGTTTTTGTAAAATAATTTTTAGTTATTTATTTACAAAAATAGAATGTTATTGGTCTATGAGGTTAGTACTATATTTATTTGCTTTAGAATGCTTGTTGTCTTGTTTTATTATTCAGTCATTCATGAATTTTACATAATATACAGTTTTTAAAATATTTACCTGTTGCTTTAAATGTGAGTAATTATATTATTCCCTTGTTAACTACCCATTGATTGTTTTAGTATTTAAAGCTGTGGAATACTACACATGAATTTTTCTGATGAAGTCATATGGTTGACGAAAACGTGTATTTTAGTTTGTGGCGTTAAAAATAAATTACTTAACCTTTTGGAGTTAATCTATTTTTGAAACCTCATTGTGAGCTGTTCTACACTATTTCAGCCTGTTGGTGGTTACTGCATACTGGACTTTTGATCTTGGTTTTGTGGTTCGGTTTGGAGTGTTCTTCTTTTTTGGTTACTTGATTCACCATATTCTCTTATTCTGTCTCTCTCTTGCATACGTTTCATATATATATATATATATATATATATATATATATATATATATATATATATATATCTGTGTGTGTGTGTAAAACCGCAGTTGACAAAACACGAGTCCAGAAGGGGAGCAAGTGCAGACATTAGTTTTTTGTGGTCTTTGGCATTCAAGTTTCAGTATGCTCAAATTGACATTCCCATTCTTGAGCTTGTAATCTCCCCCTCCCCCCCCTCTCTCTCTATATATATATATATATATATATATATATATTTATATATAAAAACAAACACGAGTGTGTGTGTGTATACAGAGAGAGAGAAATACCTCTATAAATATATAGTAGATATTGATATGTAAATTATTCTCCCTTTCTCCGTTGCCTTTCTCCTTGAACATGATTTTTAACTTTATTGTTCATGTTTTTTCCCTTAAAGACTTGAACAGTGAAACAGTAATTTTAACTTTTATTTACACTATGTATTATTAACTCATTTCATATTTTGTTTTTGTTTTTAGGCTGTTTCTTAGCAACATCTGTTGTGTTTTGCTGTTACCTATCAAATTTTGTTGCAGTGAAGAAATGAATGATGTTGACATTACAAGTTTTTCCTCTTTCTGTCTTCAACACCCTGACATGCTTACTTTTCCCCACCCACAGAGCTTACAGAAAGTTTCTTAGATTCAGATTTGGGAAGCCCTACTACTAGTTTACCACCTTGACATTTATCTTTTTTGCAATACTTTGAGTATTCACAACACAGTGGCACTAATGTTAAAGTGTGGATGTATGGGGTACACATTTCCCCTTATCTGGATGCCTGCCTGATTCAGGCCACCTCAGCTACAGAACTTCATCAGAAGCTGTTATAGACCGTGGGCTCTTCAGTAGCCTAAAAATCACCCTGAATGCTCAGAAGACCAGCCTACACCCTGTGTAAGACAGGTGATTTACTGGATATGAAAAACTGTAGGGTACCTCCACCCCCACCCCGGTAGAACACTGTGGCAGACTTCCCAAGCAAGGTGAAATTGGCTCCCCTAGAGTTACATTGTGGGCAAAGAAACCTTTTTATTCATTGCAAAACAGTGGGACTGACAAAAGAGGATCCCTTTACACCCAAGTGAATCACCAACAATATACATACAATGAAATATTAGTAATAGATATTTTCTCTGTCCATTGAAACCAAGGACTGTTGTACATCTTTCCACCAACAACTGCATCTTAAACCAAGAAGAGAAAGAACAGAGCTCATTTGTGTAGCTGTCAGCTGGCCAAACCAGGCCTGGTTCTCTCAGATAATGATAATATCACCAAATGAACCATTGGCACTTTCACTTTTCAAGTGCCTCAGTATTGTATCACAGAAGCTTTAAGGCTGCTCTATGTAGCCATGTTTCCAGAGAACTTGCTGTCTTTCTTTAAGGAGGCAAAAAAGACACAACACAAGGAAGTTTTCATGTTGGTGTGATAAACAGAGTGTGAACAAAGTCTCTTCTTCTGTTAATTGCTCAGGTAAGGCGTAGTATACTCTTGTCTTAAGGTACATGCATCTTACATCACTGCCTGCACCGACTTGTAGCCACCCATAGCATCCAGTACAGCAGTAAACAGTTCAGTGGTCCTTAACCTCAATCTGCCTGGACATCCAGAATTGGTGCTGTGGTACCTGAACTTTGCAGTGATGTTAACTTTCTTTCCATTTGATCCTGCAAAAATAGCTAAGCTGATGTGTCTGTCATGGATGATTCTTTTCCTGGTATCAGTTACATCATCTGGAGGGACTTTTTTTTTTTTTTTTTTTTTTGCTTTCCTAGGTGCTTGTTCCTTGTATGCTTGCCAATTGGCTGACTCACTCCTTTTGGTTTGGAGCCCATTTATTCCTCTATTAGTGGGGAGTCCCCATCATGGAAGCCATTGGGATCATTATTAAAGTAGCCATTGGGGGCACCCCATGGCTGGTGTAAGAAATTACATCACTGGTAGGGCCTATAGTGACTTTCCTGTGTGTGTGTGTGTGTGTGTGTGTGTGTGTGCCCACAGATGGTTTTACCCACACAGTAATCAGGGTTTTCATTATCAGACTGGCAGAGCAAACGCCACATCCTCCATTCTGACTGCTTTCAGTGCTTTTAAGTTTTCAGTTACTCATTGGTCATCAGCTGACTTGAATCACCCCCCCCCCTCAAGGATGGGTGAGCTGGATGGGTCAGTCACTCCCATCCCTCACTACTCCTACAACACCAGAGCTGCTATTTGAACCTGGAATGCTTTTGTTATGGTCAGTACTTTATCTCTGTATTCAGTGGAGCAACACTCAACCAAAGGAATTTCTGCTCTGCAAGAGATGATGTGTAGGGAACCCTATACAGTCTTCCACTACTACCTGGTATCCCTAAAGAATAATCTTTCCCTTTCTCCAAACGATATTTCTGAATCATCTGTTAGCCAGTCCATCCAGTTGCTTGTCTTCTTTATAAGCCTGAGAGCAAGGTCAAGAAAATGTTGCATGCCGCAGATGTACACAGACAGGTATTTTATTATACTAATAGGTGTACACAAGTAAGTTGCTCATTTCTTTTGTGACCCCCGTATTCTCTAAATGGCTAAGTATGACAAGATTTTGAGCAGGTAAGGGGCCACTCCATTAGACCTGCTGTCTTCATGAATGTTTCCACTGAGAGTACCTGTGAGGCTACTACTTGGACATTCAGTCATACATTTTCCATTCACTGCAGACTGGACAGTTAACCTAGGAGCAGAGCAGGATTTGCACTACAGTCTTGTAGGGCATGTCATCCATCCATTTTTATTCTGCGTTAGGCAATATACTGCTTATAGTTTTTTATTAATTTCATTGGTTTTCTACAGCAAAGATTATTTTCATGTACATAGTACTGTTATGCGAGGGTACTCACTTTAGCTGTAGATGTTTGAAAGTATGTACGGTTTGCTTTAAGAGGTACTGCCTGTGGGACATATCTGCCAGAAAGGTGTATGTTTTTCAGTTGAATGCCATTTTAATCCTTATGTGTATAGCTGGCACTCTTATTAAAACTATTTTGGTGAGTATCATTAGGTATGGTTCTGTTTTGGGGGGGGGGGTCTTATCTTTGAAGGCTTTCATTATTTACTGCTGTGTGAAATTTCTGCTTGTGGGCTGTGCAAATGTAACTACCTAGAATATTTCAGTAACATAGGTTAACTGGACAAATGATCTACTGTAAAAAAAAAGATGGTCCATGTTTTGCTGTCATTTATGACTAGAGTTAGTCTTGACAATTTAGATGTGAGATGTTAACCACACACTTCTTTATCCTTCTACCCTTCCCTGTGGTTTAGAAGTTATCACTGAATAAACAATTGTTATAACTTCAGAGTGGTGCTGACAGCCGATGCTCATACTGCCGCTCCATGTTATTTGTCTGATTGCTATACTTATTCCCTGTTGTTGTCACTGCAGTGAGGATCAGTAAATCTTGCATTTTTCAAGCTTTCATGCCTTATGATTAGCAGTTAATTCCAAATAATACTTTTCTACCAGTAGTTAATTTCTTGCAAAATCCCATGAAACACCTCTGAAGTGTTACCTTGCTAAGCAGTTTGTTGATCGAAAGTGCAGATAATTCTACATTGCTCTTCAGTACATTGCTGTACTTAGAATCGGTAAATTTCTGAAATTGGTGCACCTTGTTTGCTGTAGCATAGACTAGATCCAGGCCTACTGAATCTAGCTTTGTTTGTATAACTTCAGCATTAATCCAGGCCTTCTTAAAAGTATTCAATTGTCTTTATTACTGCTTGCTAGTAACCTGATTAAAGTGTAGCTATCATTCTAAGCCTTTTGATTTACGCACTTGGGCTTCAGACCAGTTGTTTTACATTAAGAAGGTTTGTGGTCTGCACTGTTGTGGCAGGACAGGTAGCTTACATCCTTCTAAGTTGGGAACTGCTGATTGAAGGCTCATTGTCTGTTATTCTAAAAGTGTATTAGTTCTGGTTTAAGCACTTGGGCTTCAGGCCAGTTATTTTACATTAAGAAGGTTCATGGTCTGCACTTTTGTGGGAGGAGAGGCTGGACTCTGCCCTTCTGAGCTGGGAATTTCTGGTTAAAGGCTTATAGTGCCTGCATATTTGAACTGTTTCTTACTAAAATTGGTGTGCCTTGTTTGCTGTAGCTTAGACTGGATTCAGGCCTGCTGAATCTAGATTTGTTTGTATAACGTGAGCACTAATCCAGGCCTTCTTTTTTGGAAAAGGTTCCCCTGCACCCCAGTTGCAGGAGTGTGCAGTTAGAACTTGTCTGACTACAGGAACAGGGCTCAGTTTTGAGATTTTTTTACAGGTTAATTGGGTAATTTTTTAACTCATTACAGCCAAGTGATGTCTACAGGTGTTTCTGCAGTTACTTCCTCCTGCTCCTTTAGGCGTCAAATATTGCCTGTTCATATTTGCATTAATAATTCCAAAACTGTGCTACACACAAGGTATCAGGATATGTTATCTTGAAGCATATATGATGGCAAACACACTTGACCTCTGTTAATAAGTATTTGTTAGAAATGTAAGGTGATAACGTCATTTTTTTAAAGGCTGAAGCCACACATACTGGGAGTTAAAGGTACACACTCAAAAGAGCTGCACTGGAGGGAATGAGTTAAAAGCCTTTTCTGATTGCTTGTAGTCATCTATAGCTGTTTTAAGTGTATTTTTTACTGTTGTAGTCATTTAAAGCTGTTTTAAGTGTATTTTTTTGCCTTATCTTTAAAAAAAAAAACATTTTCCTTGTTCCCCACCTTTCTAAGCTAGTATAGTCCAGTTTTCAGGCTAGTGCTGAATTCAGGGCTATGTTACAATTTTCTGAGGTGCCCATACCTTACTTGGATAGAAGGAGGTTTCTCTGTTCACCTGTGAGAGAGGGAGCTTTGAGCAACCATCTGTCCCTGGAGGAGTGGTTCCAGCCCAGAAGTTAGTAGTTTATAGGCCATTTTGGGTTAATTTCTCTCTCTTTCATTCCCCTACTGTCAAAACCGCATTTGCACGGTTATGTACGTCTGGGCAGCACCGGTTAGCTAGGGCTAAATTTATCCCGGCTCTACCAAGTCTTCTCTTCAGTTTTTCCCTTTAAAGTAGTCTAACTCTCAACCTAAGCACTTAAAAAGCATCCTACAGTCCAGCACTTGCTAAGACCTAATAGAAAGCACTAATATACCCTGACACTTGATTGCCCAGCAGGGCAAGGCTCATTATTCACCCCTCACCAACCAAGTGACTAAGCAGCTCACCCTACTACTTAGGCATGACCAAAGGGCAATTTCAGGTATACTCTCCAGTCCAGCTGGTGAACCTGGGTATCCTGAGGCAATGTTACAACTGCCTCATGTACACAGCCCTCTCCTCCTACCACAAAACATTAACATATGTGAGAGATGCAATTATATAGCTAAATTGGAGGCTAAGCTCTCTCCACCCAAGACTGGAACAGGCAGTCATGAGGAGAAGGTTAACACTTGCACCACACCTCCAGCCTCACATAGACATACTAAACCAGCACTGGCAATAAATACACATAAGTACATGAAATCATACTTGAAGGCTCTAAATAAAAACATGCAAAAGCATCAGAGACCTCCAAAGCAGACACCCAAAAAACCTGCACCTCCCGTCACAAACCAGACAACACATAAAACAAAAAAATCAGTGTGCCGCACAATCACAGCCCTTAAGGTGAAGTAACATACCTAACACTAGTAATAGGCGACTCTGTAGTCAGGCACACTGATGTCCCACTCACTAGACTGGACAAGGAGAAGGTTACTGTTAACTGCCTGTCAGGAGCCAGAATCCGCCACATAACGCAAGCACTCAGGTCACTTCAGAACAAGTACAAATTTGACTCTGTCATTGTTCATGTTGGTGTGAATGACCTGAGACGTACCTCCCTGGACTACATGAAAAGAGACATAGAAGAGCTCTCTGATCATGTAGCCCAGGCAGGTATGACCCTGACCCTGAGTAGCATCCTGCCCTCACCAAGAATGATACAGCAGTATAAAGAAAAAAACGATCAATTTCAACAATTGGCTAAGCTGCTGGTGTCATTCAAAGGGGATCCAGTGTCTGTCAGCCTGGGACGACATGCTCGACAAGCCTTGTTGCTTCGCAAGAGACGGCTTGCACCTGTCACCCTTAGGCTATCGAATACTAGCCAAGGCTCTTGCTGCTCCCATAGTGCCTTTTTTAGGCAAGGCTCAAAAGTGAAACCCACCTCCGTAAACTGCACAAATAAAAAATTCAAGGTTATGCTACTCAACGCCAGGAGTTTAAGTCTCAAAATGCATGCGCTCTAAGCACTCCTCAGTATGGAGAACGTCGACATCTGTGCAGTAATTGAAACCTGGTTCAAGGCTCCACAGAGCACCCCAGCACTACCAGGATGCAACTCATACCACACAGTAAGGCCACAGAACATGGACCAAAACACAAAAGGAGAGGGTGTATCCATATTCATCAAGGATACCTACACCTCCAGGTTAGTGGCGCAGCATGATACCTCCGAGATCATCCATGTGCAACTAACATCAGGCAAATCTGCAATGCAAATTGTGGCCTGCTACAGATCACCCCCTCCAAGACCCAGGACCACCAGTCTGCCTTTCTGGAGACACTGGAAAACATGAAGTTCCTACCGAACACTCTGATATTGGGCGATTTCAATTACCCTACCATTAACTGGGAAAACTACTCAAGTATAAACTCCCAGGTCCAGCGCTTCCTGGAATTTATCAACTCAAATGCCCTGGATCAGCTGGTAAACTCCCCTACCAGAGGTGAAAACATATTGGACTTGGTCATCTCCAACATGGGCTACAGGTGTTCCACACCGGAGGTCAACCCATCACTGGTTAGATCAGACCATAAACCATCACTCTGGTGTCCACACCACACCACTACCTCCAACCAAGGAAACCACAGTGAAAAACTTTTCTATAGCAAACTTGACCTTACTTAAGACAGAGGTGGTAAGTTTCACAGCCCCCACGCTAAAGGATAACAGTGTCCAAGATGCAGGGACCTTTACAAGGATGCATGGATCATGCCATCCCTAGCAAACCCAAGACTCACTCCCCTAACAGAAGGAAAACAGTCTGGTGAACCTGTGCCATAAACAGGCTATACAATAGAAGAAGGAAACTAGTTCAGAAAAAAAGCAAATCCCAAGAAGGAAAGACATCCCTGATCAGTATCAGTAAGAAAAGTCCCTCATAAAATCTTCCAAAGCTAACTTTTTAAGAAAAATAGGCAAGGATCTGAAAGATAACCACAAAGCCTTCTTTAGCTATGTCAAAAATCTAAGTGTCAACTCGCAGATATGCTCTGAGCTAGTGCAAAATAGCACAAAATATAATGAACCCACTGATATTGCCAACATCCTGGCAGATAGATTCAATGCAAACTTCACCCCTAAAAGGGCCCACAACAGCACCGGAAAAGTGTAGTGTCCCAGAAATCACAGACGCACAGGTGAAAACAACCCTTTCAAAAGCCAAAAGCACAGCGTCAATGGGGCCAGTTGGTGTCCCAGGCTGCGTCTTGCACAAACTACAGAACAAACTAACCCCCCACCTAAACTCTCTGTTCAACCTCAGCCTCTCCACAGGCTGCGTGCCCATAGAATGGCACACAGCAACGGTTATTCCGCTCCCCAAAGGAGGGATCACAACTGACCCTGGTAACTATCGCCCCAAAAGCCTGACTAGCCTGGTCTGCAAGGATATGGAGCGCATCATCATGGAACTCATTAACAAAGACATTGAGAACCTCCAAACACGTGACCGGACCCAGTTCTGCTTTGTTAAGGGCATCTCATGCCTACTAAACCTGGTTGACTTCTTTGAACCCCTATTTCACGAGATGGGTTGCCAACTGGCTTACAGACAGAACTCACACGGTAAGAATAACGGGCTCCAGGTCCAACTCTAAACCAGTCACAAGTGGTGTCCCACAAGGCTCGGTCCTGGGACCCCTACTGTTCGGCATATACTTCTCAGAAGTACAGGCAAACACAGGAGGACTGTAGCTAACCAAGTTCGCCGATGACTGCAAACTGGGAGCCATAATTGACTCTCCGGCTGACACGGACATTCTCCAAAAGAGCCTTAGTCATGGTTTTAAGCTAAATGACAAAAAAATGCATAGTCATCCCGTTTGGGAAAAACAAAACACTCATGAATTACCACATAGGTGGCAGCCCCCTTAATACAGAAGAGGTAATAAGAGATCTGGGGACCCAGGTAGATAAGTAATCTCTCCTTTGACAATAATATTGCCAAAGTAGTTAGGAAATTCTTCTATGTAGCCCATCTAATTACTAAAGGGTTCGCATCTAGAAATAAAGAGGTTATAGTGCCCCTCTACTCGTCACTCATCAGACCTATCATAGAGTACAATGCCCTGTTTGGGATGTACCTCACAAGACACTTCCAACAGCTGGAAAGACCACAAAAGTACCTCACCAAGAGGATTACTGGCCTCAAGACATATGTCCTATGCAGCCCGACTGGAAAAGCTCCAGATGTACTCAGTGGCATATCGCTTACTCAGAGGTGATCTCTGCCTGACTTACAAAGCCATGTCCAATTCTGAATTGATGGACATGCTCCACCTAAAGATATCCAAGTCACTGCGAGCCACTCGCTCTAGTGAGCTAAACCTTGCCACAACAATAAATAGAACATGCTGGAGGGACAGATTCCTGTCACAGAGACTCCCCATGCTTTGGAGCAAAATTCGTAAATACATTAGGCAGAGCCCCTCACTAACACTCTTCAAGAGAAACCTTGACGGTGGATGGGTAACAGAAAATACGCCCCTGGGATCACTTCATTGGTTCTTCTTGACAGAGGCTCAGTTAATTAATTAATCAATGGGACGGCGAAAGCTGACGCAGTCTAGCTAAGCTTATAAATGCCCTCGGGCAGATAGCCTAGTACCTACCTATGAGCCTATAAATGAGGCCTCTCTGCAGAATTTTAATCCGACTTACTCCTGGATTGAACCATCTGGGCTGCAGGTGACTATGACTTAAGCTATGCTGTTACCTTCTGGCACCATGTCTGACATTGTCAGGTTTCTGAATTGTAGCAAACCACTTCTCTGCTTGATTGTTAACACTGTCAAGCTATTAGTCTCACCACTGATGGTGAACTAAAATTTGTCAACAAATGAAAAAGATAATACTTATAGCATGTTGAGGTATTAATTTATTAGGCTAAGCTGTTCTTCAGAAATGACGGTTATATCACTACAGCTCAGTCTTATTTACTTCAGTCCATTTTACACCTCAAGTATTTTCATTAATTTTTCATCTTCATAGGTGACTAAAACAATCCTATAATTACATAACTAAATTTGCAATCAACCTTCCAGCAATTATTAACCGTATATTCTCACCTCACTACAACTCAAAGCAGCCCATACTTCTCTTACAACTTGTCTGATGCCCTGATGTTCAGTCACCAGTCCACTGGTGTATTTAATCCCCCAGCTTTGCATTGGAGTTGTTATACTTATCACAACCCCCCCCCCCATGTTTAAGTAGTCACCATGACGATAGTCTTTTCCTGTGTGCTATCAAAACTATAGAGTAACCTACCAACTGCTGTCAGACAAATCCTTTCAAAAACTGAATTAAAAATGACCTTAAAGTAACACCTTATGATGAAGTGAGAGTGCATCTGTAGGACTAGTGCCACATGATCACAGTCTTAGCTAGTCTGCCATCCTTTCGAAACTTCTTTCACACTCCGAACCTAAACTAACCTTTGTTTTCTCTCTGGATTTACTTAATATGACACTGTTCTTTTTGTAGTTATGTGAATAGGCTGTGCTCTACCCCAGTTAACAAATTCAAATTTAAAATAAATAAAACTCCTTATTGAATTATAAGCTGTAACATAATTATCTTAAAAATTTGTGGTAGTGCAGTGCGTGAAGTATATTGTATTTATCTTTCTTTAAAAATGTATGTGTTTGTCTTGAGTTTCCTCTATAGTCCTTTATATACTCTGTCTTCATTTGTGTCTTACCATGAAATGTTTTCCTGTCCTTTCTTTCTTTGCTAAGTCAGATGGTCCTTATATTTCCACTTACATTTTAACTTTCTTTATGTGAGTTTAAAAAAATTATAGGTTCATAGGTGTATACAAGTCTAATGACCACTGGGACCTTTATAAGCCTAGGCATGCCTTCCAAAGATATCCTGCAAGTTTGAGCCTTAGTGGTTATTGTAAGGGGAATATGTAAGCTAGGGTATGATTTACAGACTAGAGACATAGGTCTAGGTGCTAGACCTGGGGTTGAATTTCCTATTTCCCATCCAATGGTGGGCTAAGAAAGAACTCTGCTTCACATGGATATGAAGCCTGTTTCAAAAGAGCGGAATTATTTGAGACACGTCTGTCCCTCCAGCATATCCTATTTGTGTCTGAAACAAGGTTCAATTCCCTAGATTGAGTAGGTCTGAAGCTGTTGGTTTTGCAGGTGTGCTAAAGGTCCATCAGAGCAGGACCCAGTGATGCCTTGCATGCCAGGCACAGATTGCCTCTCAGTAGTCTGTAGGAAACTGAGTAAACAGGTAAGGCTTTGAGGAAGTCTACTTAGGACATGTTGTTTACATCTTTACATCCTCTATTCTTTTTTGTGAGGAACCTCTGTGGACATTCCAATTGCTTTGTGTGCCTGCTTAGGCAAAGTAGCAGCATGAGAGGTGTTAACTCTTACAGAGTGGTCTAGCTACTTGTAGAAAATAGACAAGACTATGAATGACACTATTCAGTTCAATCCTAGTTAACTTTTTTTAATTTTCTCACAAGCTACTGCTGAGGATGATACTCACATGTACTATCCCCTGAATCCTCACTGTGGGTTTGGCAGCACTGCTATCAAGCTTTTTGCCCAAGTGGGTGCACTGTTTACTGTGAACCCTCCAAGTGATTAGTTGTGATAGTTGTGGTCACTGACTCCTCAGTAAGTAGACACTCTTAACTGAATAATTGTTTGATATACGGGACTGATTTCTCAACTTCCTTTTTAAGGTTGGTGTAAATTTTTTTGGCCTTCTTTACAGCTGACTGTCAGCTGAGCCTGAGAGCTTCTCTTTGTTCACCAGGTCTACTGACCTCGACAACCCCCCCCCCCCAGGCCTTCTGTAGCCAGTATTTAAGACCATTGAGGAGACTGATGCATTGAGGAACATTTTTTGTTATATCTGAGTTCCCACCCCACTGCACATACATACTGTCTTGGGATGGGACAGTACAGTGGGCAGCTCTGCTAATGCCTTGCTTCCCTGATGACAACCCCCCCCCCCCACACACACACACACACACATATCCGCCATTGATTAGCCACAAGGTGCATCAGTGTGCATGCCATCACCCTTCCCCCCCAGCCATGGACATGCACATTCTCCATTGTCATTATCCCAGATCCTTGAGATGCTAATTGAACTTAGGTCATTTTGGTCATAGTTGAGGCTTTATTTCTTTGTGCTACTGTGCTGGCTAAGGGTGACTGAATTTCTGACACCTTCATACAGTCATATTTGTAGTGCTGTAGGCTGAAATTAAGGAATGCATGCAGGTCCTAGATCAGCTGGAGAGTGAAGGTTTGAGCCCCTTGAAGTCCCATTCCTACTGGAAAGGGTCAGTGCTGTGAAAGGCACGTGTGCAGACCCTCAAGAGAATGTGATTGTACTTCTTACATCTTTAACAGTACATAAGAGTTTGGCATAGCATTCTTTACTGTTAGCTACAGAGAAAAGAGCTTAGATATGGGTAACCTCCCAGTTACCCTGAGATTAAAACTGCACCATTCACTTTCCACCTGGGAATGTTGCTTCTGTCCATACTACTGTCTGTTTTTGACTGCTCCAGGTATCCAAAAGGCCACATTTCTTTGAGGAGTGGGGCAATTTGCCTGAAGTTGTCCTTTTAGTTAACATCGCTCTAGCAAGTAGTATAGTGGCAGGAGTAGGGAAATATGGAAGTGAAGATCAGGGAGTGTCTGAATGAATGGCTGCCTTGACTAAGGAAAGACAGCCTGGAAGGGCTGATAAAAAAAGCTGAACAAAAATTAATCTGAAACACAAATTAATTTTAGGTTAGGGACAGTCAGCTGCTGCTGTTTGAGTTTCCTCTCTGTTATTTATTTTCCATTGTAAACACACTGTATTTATCTTCCCTGCAGGCCTCAAGGGCTGCAGCTGGTACTATGCATTTGCCGCTGAGAGAAAGAGAAGATCAGGTGGTGGGTGGTGAAGTTGTCATTTGGAACAATGCATATTTGGAAGTTGAGGCTGGAATTTTGCCTTGGGATTCCCCCTGGCAGCCAGCTGTATACTTTTGCGAGTATCCCACCCCCACATCATGCAGTAATAGGATGCTATGTAGGTGTGTTTCATCTGCCAGACGGGTTAAGTTAGGTAGCCTCTTCAGTGTTATGGCAAAATTCCTGCTTTTTACAGAGAAAGCATTTTTACACTGATCAGGGAGGAAAGCATCACTTGAGTAGTGCATGCCTGTTTTAACATGTTTACTTGCATAGATATTTAAATACCCCATTAAAAAGCTTCTGTTAGTAATACTAAATATTATGCAGACTTGCATGCAGAGATCACTTGTGCACTAACTTTCTAAGAAATAATTTTTTTTAGCTAGTTGCACTGTGTCATCACTTCCTTTCCTTTCCTGCCACAGATGGTGCTTTCCTTAAGTTACGACTTGGCAGCATTTAAGTCCGGATGTGTACAGTGTTTTTCTTTCGAGGAGTTTACTGCAGCAGTAAGTCACAATGTTTAGATTGCTCAGTGTCAAAATGGTGCCTTTTCCTAACATGTTTACATTACCTGCTGTTGCCCCTGTACAGGTTAGTGCAACTTTTTGCCCACATTACTAATGATGTCTTTGTACTTGTGGTCCTCATGTAAACAGTTTTGGCTTGCACTCAGATCAGTTCTTGTCACCATTTCAAAAGGATGAGTTGCTTAAAAACATATTTTATAATTTTGCAAGTGTGCCCTTGTTCAGTAGTCCACTTTTGCCTGACATTGTCAGGACAGTTTCCAGCTATAGATTTCAGAGGTACTGAGTCTCTTCCAGAAACTTTGTGTGACTAAACAAGAAGGTCTCACACATCCCCACAATAGTGCTGCGTGAGGCCTACCACTTGTTCTGAGCTAGGCTACCTGGCGATGTGCATATAAGTAACAGAATTACAGAATTAATGGAAACAGTGGCATAGATGTCTTTTGTAGTACCCGGGTGTGATCATTTGAAGAACAAAAAAAAAGACGTCCACTTCTTGTACTGGCATACGGGCATGCATACTATGTAGCTACTACATGGAAAGAAAAAAAAAGAATTAAAGAATTTTTTTTCCAACTGTACCAAATTGCTTGCTTCAAATGTAGCAAGCAGATGCTGCAGTTTAGACCCAGCATTACAGTGCTCAGGTTTTAGTTTAAAAGAAAATTATTTTATTTATTTATTTTTTTAAGACTGTAGCAAGTAGTTGCTACAGTTTATAACCTGTATGCATACCTGTCAACCTGGAAACATCAAAAATCTGGACAAAGGCCCATGAAAAATAGGTACAAATCTGTAGGCTGATTAACATAAAATTTGCATACATACTTATGTAACCATGCCCACTCCAATGGGATTGTGGAGTACCATCTTTCAGACACAAACTGAAGAAACCAAAATATGGCCTCAGACTGCCCAGCAGTCATTCCATTGTCCCATTATTTGGCTGTTTCACCCCATTTACCATAAACACTGTAATGTGCATACTGCTTTACTTCTACAATGATTATTTGCATTTCATTTAAAACTTTTATTTTACATTTTGTAGCACAAACACTAATAGACATCTACAAAGCAATACAGTCTCACAATGAAAATAGATTTAGCATTAAAACTTCTCTGCCCTTGAAACTCACATTAATTGAAACAGCATTGAAACCCACATTCAAAGAAAATACATCTGTCCAATGGTGGATGAAGATTACCTTTGGGCTGTTTTCAAATAATAGGCCCATTGCTCACAAAACTTACATGTGTTCTTTGATTCACCTTCTTGACTGTATTAAATTATATTCCTTGTATAATACAGCACACTTGTTAGAGCATGTTTTAAATTGATTATTTTGAACATTTTTACAGTAAGCAATGAAACAAAATGCATGAACCAGTAATGACAAAACTTCCTGGTTTCAGAACATTTCCATCATAAAAATCTACTCAAACTTCTACAATCCACCAATATTAGTAAATATGCACAATCTCTGCAGAAGTAAACGTCATCTAAATAATTCCACATTAAATAGATCTGTAACTAATGAAGAGGTTGCTGCTAGCAAACAACTTTATATTTCATTGTTTCATCTGCAAGAGAAGTGCCTGCTGCCCTTGAAGAATAAACTGCCTATGTTACATTAAAAAATGATAAGCTAGTAATATTTCAATAGGGAATGGATGTCAAACTGATAACAGGTTCATAGTTACTAGGTGTCTCTACCAAAGGAGGACATTCTCAAGACTGCAGCATCCATCCACCCCCTTTAAAAGTACAACACAGTACAGTATCAGCAATCCATCTACATACTGTGGGAGTAGAACCCACAGCCTTCTGCAGCAAAAGCAAGTATACTACCTGTTGTGCTACTAACAATGCAAGTAGACTTTGTATAAGCAGCACTTAACTTATCTTTTCCTGAAGAACTGTTCAGCACAAGAAATCAGGAAAAAAGCCAAAATGTACTGGGGCAGGGATAAAGGCCCAAAACCGGGGACACATTGTATAATCTTAGAAAGTTGCTAGAATAAAATGTTGTTACCATGTGTTTCCTGAAAGATAGGAAGACTGAAACTTAAATGGGTATCATCATTTAATGAACTCAGTTCTCACTGATTTGCCAGAAAACCATAAATTTTATTTTTATTTAACATTTATTTACTGGGAAATTCCAACTTGGAACAAAGTCAGTTTTCAGCAGAGCCTCCAGACGCATGTTTTTGTATCATGAGAGAAAAACAGAGCACCCAGAGGAAACCCACACATACACAGGGAGGACATGGTTGGGAGGGTGGCCTAATGGTTAAGGTGTTTGCCTTACAAACACAAGATGCAGGATTTGAGTCTCACAAGGGATAATTGGCTAAGCTTAAAATGGCTCGCAAGGGCAGTTAGCTTAGTACTAATCTATGAACCTATGAACCTATGCAGACTCCACACAGAAGTCACTTCACCCAAGAATCAAACCAGAGAACCTGTTGCTGTGAGGCAATAACAGTACCGCTGCACCACTACACCATCTGAATTTTAAGAGGAACAGACCAAAGGTATGAGCCAAATATTTTGTGAAAATTTGTACAGTTGAGAGCTACAACTCTTTCATCCAGAAGTGGAGGTATGGGTAGAGAACTCAGGATCTTGCTCCTTGTACCTAAGGTACAGTGTTTGAGCCTTAGTAACCCTAACCACTGGGTATACCTACCTGGGACATTTTGCAGCCCCACACACACACACACACACACACACACACACACACCCCTGTGTGTGACCAGTATGCTTGCGGCAGATCCACACACACACCCTTTGTGTGACCAGCATGTTTGTAGCAGATCCACACAAGTAAGAAGAACCCGAAAGAATCAATAAATGCAGTGTGACCAGTAATTTAAATCACTAAATGGTCATCTAGTAAACCTAGAAAGAATCATCATCAGTACATACAGTGTGATGGAAAGAACCGTTCACCACAAATTGCTCAATTAGTGCTAACACCAGTAATTCAAATGAAATGCATGCAACTCCTAAATGTTGAGATTTTACTTTACTTGTCCTCCAGGTGTCCAGTGGCTGGCATGCTACTTTGGGTGCCCAGAAACAAAGTACAGTGAATCCCTTGCACCCTCAGCCAATTCCGACAGGCCTGCAGGCTGCCCATGAAGCTGACGTCACCACACACACCTCTGCACATGAAGACGTCAGCCCAAATGCCGGAAAAAAATTTAAAAAAAAAGTCAGGAAATTTGGAAATTAAGGGGTGCCACTCGGGAATCGTGGCACCCCATTATTTGGATCTCTAAAAACAGTAAAAAACAGAAATTTGGTACAAAAAAAAAAAATATATATATATATATATATATATATATATATATATATTTTTTTTTTTTTTTTTTTTTAAACTGTAACAAGCGGTGCTGTAGTTTAGACCACACAGGGAGTGCTACAGTACTCAGGTGTGACTGCAAATGCAGTACTAGCTTTTCACAGCCAATATGCACTAAACTAAAGAATGACAGGATTGGATAGCAGATCATGTCTCCTAACACTTTGCACATGGGGAAGTTTCCCCCTTTTGCCCACCCTAGCTACTCTACTGACTGGAAGTGACTATTCTACTGAACCCTCAACACCAGAGAAGTGATATTTTGATCCAGATTTGAGACTTGTGTTGCCTGCTAACAGTATTTTTGTTTGGAACTGTTTTTCATGTTTCCCCACTGTTATATGCATGTAGTTGCTAGTAGCTAGTTAGCAATGTTAACTTCTGTTGGCTGTTTGTTTGCACTTTCTTGTTTTAATTTGTGTTTGTTACATGGTGTAGTACTTGTTTGAGCTAAGTTGCATGATTTTTTGAGTACCTGAGTAACAGAATTACTGAAGTGACTACTGTACTGGTCCTTCAGCACCAGAAAAGTGATGTTTAATTTGAGACCGCTGTTGCATGCTAATACTATTTCTCATTTGGAACTTTTTTTACTGTTTTGTCTTTGTGAATTCACTTGTAGCTAATTAGCAATGAGTTTCTTTTGTTTGCTCCTTGCTTTGTCTTGATTTCATCTGTGCTGTGTTGTACAACCTAGCGCTTGTTTGAGCTGAACTCTTCAGTGTTTTACATCTGAACAATAGAATTACTGGTCTGGAAGTAACCACTGTACTAATTACTCAACATCACGAAAGTGACTTTTTGAGCTAAATTTGAAACTTGTGTTGTTTAGTACTGCTTTTTGTTGTTCACTGAAGAAGGAGACATCACACTATTCTTGACATTCATTTGCTAGTATTTAAGGAGCATTGTGTTTCTTTTAGTTGTTTACTTGCTCTGTCTAGCTTTAATTAGTGCTGTACTGAACAGTTTAGTGCTTATGTGAGTTGAGCTGCCAAGTGCTGCCCAGTGTGTAGCAACAAGTCAGGCCACACTGTGCTGAAGCCAGTCCGTGCACGCTTATACTGTACTCCTTCAGCTGATCTGAAATCTACTCTGCCCCAAAAATCTGTGCAAGCAATGCAGATTTATTTTGGTACCTGGATTTTTTATTTTATTTTATTTTATTGTGTTTGCTCAGTTGTGTCACCTGTCTGTCATTTCCTGCTACTTTTAAATTGTACTGAATTTGCATAATTTTGTGGCAACCAAGCCTGCATTCTTTGTTTACTTATTTTTTGACACTGTTGTCTGCATTCTTAAATCATTGTTCCTGTACTTTACTGTGTACATAGTTGGTGCTATTCTGCCTTATTGTAACTTACTGTACCGTGTGCATTGTAGCTTTTATTCTGCCATACCAGTAGCACCCAAGCCTGTCTTTTTTGGCTTATTTCGTAACTCAGGAGCAGTACCTGTGTTATTCCAGTTGTTTTTCAAAAATTGTAGTGTTTCTGTCTTCATAGCATCCAACATTTGATTGGATTTATTTCCATAAATAGGGTACTTTGTAGCATATCGCAGTGTATTGCACATTATGGTATTGTATATAAGCACATTTTGTCTGCTTCTACCTCTTATTGGAGTAGTTGTACTCCTGCAGGTAGATTACTCACTGTACAACTCCAGAGTAGTTTGTACTCCGTTAAACAGAGTACTGGTTAACATGTAGTAGCTGCTTGATCCTCAAGCCAGGGAAATTGTACAAGTGAGTAGTTTGTACTCCCTTATTCAGAGCACTTTATAGCTTGTAATAGCTGCTTGTTCCTTTAAGCTAAGAATACCTTAAGTGGGTAGTGCTCCCCAACCTCAAATATGTCCTACAGCCTCCCTTACCTGTTCTCAAACCGCAGATACTACTTTCATCATTTTATGACCCATGCCTCTGGCATTATGACACAGTCTGATCTCGCCCCCTTTCTTGATAGCCTACTTCCAGTAAGTGTCTTGAGGCAGTGTAGCACCTGTCTCATGCTTAGCAACCGTGCAGTGCCACTTAACTCCAAAACCTGTAAGACCTATAGATACATACTTTTCCTGCCTAAACTGTTGCACCAGGCTGCTTTTGGCAAGCACTTTATTTTCACACCAAACTAGTTACTGCACACCATCAGACATTTAACCTATGCTGAGACTAGTAAAAATAACCTACCTAAGTCTTCTTGAGTTTGCACAAGAAAATCTCAGCCTCACACACGGAATGTAACATCATCTTCCACATTGTGTCTGCATGTAGCTTCCAAACTAGTTACTACAGAGGCATTTAGATGCCCATGTGGCTATGAAAGCCTGCTACCATGCAGGAAAATGACTTGCTAATTGGTAGCTTTACTGTGTAATACACTAACTTCACACTTAATAGGCTAGACAAGAACAGGGTGACACCAAGCTGCTTGTCTAGGACCAGAATTTGAGATATCACAAGGACCATAAGAACCCTTAATCCTAACAAATATGACCTACCGAAACACATGACAGAACTTGCTGTGCATGTGGGAGAAGGAGGGAAGACACTGGACTTGAGGAGCATCTTGCCATTATCAAGAACGATTGAGAAATCTCAGGACAAGGTAATTGGCTTCAGCACTTGGTCAAGTAGTTGATGCCATTCGGAAGGGATGCAGTGCTTATTAACCTGGGATGAGATGGTAGGGCATTTGCTTGGGCAAGGATGGCTCACACCTATGGCATGAAGGCTTTCACATGTTAACAGTCTTCACATTGCCTTTTTTTAGGCAGAATCCACTTACTGGCCATTCCAGCATAGCAGTTTGAGATTTAAGCACCATTAAAATGGCACTCTACTCCGTCCTAATAGTCTTAACAGAAAGATGTCAAAGCTTGAAGCTCTTCTGCAACTTGAACACATCCATTATCTGTGCACTCACCTAAACGTGCTTCCAGTGCAACGAAATGCACTTCCTCTGTACCAGATTTCCATGCCTAGCATGCTTTCAGGCCTATGGGTAACTTTGGGGGAGGGTTTGTTTTTGTCAGAAGCCCATCACCTCACACCCAATTACTTTGATCCTAACTTAGTGCCCCTGGAAGTCTAAATTACACTCTACAAAACCAACTACTGTATAATTTCATTTTACAGATCTCTGTTGGTAAACTTGGGAGGACCATTATAACTATCTCACTGCACCGAAAAGCTTGACTGTCAAACTTAACACTATCATGTTGGGAGACTTTAACCAACCAACCATTGATTGGCATACTTACTCCACAAAAAACAAATATGCTTAGCATTTCTTGACATCAGTAATGCAAGTGCCATAGAGTAGATTGGTAAGTTCTCCACTGGGGGCCAACCCTCTTGATGTGGTGCTTACTTGGGCCCAGTTTGTACCCCATCCTGCATCACCTAATAGTAAAACTATAACTCAGATACTTTGGCCAGGTAATGTGAAGACAGGATTCACTAGCGAAGACATGTATGCTGGGAAAGATCAAAGACAAAACAAACGGGGAAACACAGGCTAAGTAATGAGTATAAAATTTGCAAGAACTTAAAGAAGCAGTTCTTGACAGACAGGCCTGGCATGCTACAGTTCTTGATGGTCATATTCATCTAAATGACTGAACAACAACCTGCAGCATCTCAAACACCCGTACAGAATCTGGTGGTATTTAAGATGGGGACTCACCATCCATGGGTTGCAGGGGCATTGAGCAGATGCACTTGATTGACAGCAGTTTGACTCTGCACTAAACTGTTCTAACTACAGTAGTCAAATGGTTAACCCTTTAAACAAATGTCACAAAACAATAGATCCTCCTTCAAAAAAGTGAGTTTGACAGTACCTAGGGATTGTTTACAGTCCAATGGATATGGAACAGTGGGAACAATATGCAATATGCAGTTTTACTGAAATCTATTTGTTACTGATCTATTGATTATCTCCGTCAATGTTGCATGTGTTAGGCAAAAAGCACAGTGAGTCCCATTTGAGCAGATATCCAGGTGTAAAGAAAAATGGTGCTTTGCAAACATATATTGCTTAGAAATAATGTATGTACAAGCAAGTAGCATAAAGGCATGTTACATATTATAATGAAAGCATTTAATTTAAGTCTGTAACTGCAAAGGCTATGCATTTCAGCTTAGTTTTATCACTGATGTCCAGCCCTTAGCCTGCTCTTTTGTACACAGACATTTTCCCTTTCAAGTTTATCAAACTTTCATACTTAATGACACTGGTAAAATGCCTTTGCTTTCTGAACTTTATGTATGTATGCATTTATTTTATTAGCTATCCGTGTTATATTTCATTCAGTGCTTTATGAAGCAAGTGAGAATTTTGAGTGGCAAGAAGCAATGTGTGGTGCCTCATTATTTAAAGTATGTTATTTCTGTTATGAAAAGTATTTTCTGTAGTATATTACTAATACTTAGCTCAAGTCTATTATTTATATATGTTGTCATGATTTAAGTAGCAATTGTTTGTGTACATTTAAGAGTTATAATGGCATTTTAAGTGCACAATAACATCACCTTAGTATTGGTGACAAAAGAGGTGGCCCTACATAGCAGTATTCTGTTTCACAAAAAGTGAGTCCCACTCTTTAATATCGTTATACAATTGTAATGTACACTAACAAATTAACAAAGCTCACCATTAAAATAGGTTTATAACCCAAAACCTATTTCCATTCTATAAAACAAACTTCTCTAATATATCAAGTGTTCCAATGCTGTGACCATCTTCAAAGCAAATCTAGGTAAGTAGATGGGTAGCCACACCTCAGGGATTACCCATATGGCCTTCCTTTGCAAGGGAGGTGTTTGTTTAGAGTGTTTCAGGGCTAATGGATCCTTATAACGTCCTATTTAACAAGTGCAGGCATTTTTGGTAGCAGTACTAAATTCAACTCAGGTGAATGTCTTACTTCCACAGGATAATATTCAAGACATTTCAAGCTTCGTAATTCATAATTCTTCTGTTTACAGTCACTGAGTGAGAGTTTCACTCTGGGACATCTATCTTCGTGCTTCTGAATAACTCATGTAATGCAAGGCTTCACAATGGAAAGCTTCAGTGTTTGGTCATGTGATTTCATGGTTGTATAAGGAGGGGTTTTACTGTTTGAATTTGTCTGAAGAAGTTCATTTGACTTGAGTGAACGAAAGTGCTCACACATTAAAGTTTTGGTTTACCTTTGGAGTTGTGACCCTTTGTTCCTTACTTTATTAAAGTCTATGGACACAACAGACGCTTTTCCTATGCTTACATCACTGAAGGCTAATCTTGTTTTTCTTCAGTGAAACCAGTGCAAGGAAACCTTGTATTTTTAAAATTAATTTATATCTAAACAAGATGTCAACAACATTTTCTGATTTGGGGGGGGGGGGTGCTGTCTGGAGTTTATACATGGCATGCAGTAGTGCTAAGGTACGTTTCAGAACATTGGCAAATAACTGTAAGGAACATAAGAAATTAGTCATTTGCCTGTCTGGAAGCACTAGTCTGAGTTCTCCAGGCAGCAAAAAAGGAATTATTCTGGTCGGCTGATCCTCATAACTCATCAGAAGGAATCTCGCACAGTATTCCAAATCCTTACCAAAACATTGTAGTATATTATCTTCAGGCTGAGGATTGAGAGCACATGTTAGGACTTGTCATTTTACTTCCACCTTTACCATTACGATCCCCTACAATAATTTTAGTATCTTTTTTTTGTTGTTGTTGTTTACAGAAGGTGCTGGAGGTCCTCTTAATTGTTCAAACTTTAGTATCTGTAGTTAGAGAACAAGCTTGTGTCACTGTAAGGTTGATTGGCTTGCTTTGTAGTCTCAAATTATTCTAGTATTTCTGGGGTTGTAACCAAGCACTGCTTTTGACACCCTATTATTAACTGCGGGAACTGCTCTACACGATTATTTTTCTTTTCTTTTTATACTTATGCATGTTTCTTGTCCACAGTAGAAGATCTGATGATTATCTGACACAGAATGCTTCATTCCAGTCCATTTTGTAATGCTTCAGCAGGAATAGTGAAAGTGTGTGGCATCCCATAATAGTTTTTAAATCATGGGATGGTGTATGAAGCTTGAAACTATAAGCAAAATAATTGTATATCTATATCTATATCTGTATATATATATATATATATATATATATATATATATATATATATATATAAAATTATCTATATGAGGTTTGATTAGTAACTTGCGCAATGCTCGCCTAATGTTTCTCTCTAAGCTAGTTCTTTTTCTTTCGGCTTTTTCATGGTCAGGGGTTACCACAGCTGAACAACAGTGTGAGAACAATTGGCATTGGAGATTTACGGTGTGGAGTTTCTCTGTAAGCCTTTTCTAATTATCATTTTTAAGTTATTCTTACATATTTGTTGTGCATTGGGTCATGTTTATTTATTTACTACAAAGTAACGTTTTATAATGTCATTTTATTTAAGCCTGTTGTAACAGTTGTTAAAAGTCTGCTTCCTGGGACTCTAATGTAAGTTAGCACAGTTAGACATTCCCAGGCAACAGTTATGAGTGAGTAATTTCTTAAGTGAATCGATGATTATGAATCCTTTTCAGCCATGAAGCAGGCCACAAGAGACAATGTAATTGCCGTATAATGGACACTTTAGACTGGCCTGTCAGACAGCATGTTTTTGGAAAGAGGGGAAAACTCGAGTCTTCACTGGGGAACCCACAGATATTTAGGGAGAACATGCAGACTCCCCAAAGACCGTCTGGAAATCAGAAGGGAATGTCAGGTTCTGAATCTGTAAGGCAAAGGTCTTAACCACAGAGCTACCATGCAGCCCATGACTAAGTATGCAATGAGTAAATAAACATGTATTTTATTTGTTATACAGTAATTATTACTGTATTGCTAGTGCCATATTTTAACTGAAAAAAGTTCTGTTTTGGTGATAATTCTGGTTTCTGATTGGGATCATGCATGAGATATTGCCATTTTGTTAACTGGAAAGTTGATAGTGACCATTCTTCAAAAGACAGCCTTGATGACTGTGAGAATAGTCTCCTGAGTTAAGTGTTCAAAGCCTATTTTCTCAACACCATGAGTAAGAGGAGTGTTTTTGTTTGGAAGTCGAGTATCTCATGCCCCCAGGGTTTTGTGACTGGATTTAGTATATTTTTGTAGTGGTGCTGATAGGTATGATGTCCGTGTACTCTCCCAGCAATCAAGGAGCCTCAATCCTCACCACTAACACCAGTGAGGGGCGTCCACATAGGGGAGGATATGAAATACACACACAGTAAAGTACAATTTCCCTTAAGAGCACACAGAGATCACAGTCAGTCTGGGGCTGGTTTCTCCCTTTCTCTCCAGCTTCCCAATAATACTCCTCACTGGCACAGCTATAGGGACCAGATCTCAGCCTAGTGGGCAAGCTAAAACCTCCAGCACCCTCTCTGTCCAACCGGTGCTTCGTGTCCCTGCCCAAGTAGCTGATGCACACACACTTTGAGATATGAGTTAAATACAAACACGCAGACACTCTTGGGGAAGGCTGGCACAGATTCTCCAGCTATGCCCTCTTTATGCCCAGTCTAAAAGGTAGTACCAGCTGCCACCACCCACTAATATTTATCAGCTACTAAAAAGGCCCTTACTAAAGGGTGTCCAATTTTTACTGTGCAATATTATTATCCAAATGGCAAGTATGACTGAACAGCAAAGCTTATTTGGAGTGACTTGGACAGTGTCATTATATACATGCAATGTACTCTAGAGCTTAAATTATCTCTGCACAAAACAGCTACAGTTGAAAGGTTTAAAAATATTTAATAATAATAAAAACACAAGACAATACTTCTTACTTCACAATGCTAGTCAAGAGTTCAGACACAGGAAAATGCATAAAATAATATGGTACAATAGTTCTGACATCAATACAGAAAAAATGTGTAATATTCCTATTTCCTAGGTAGTTCTAAAAGAGACACTGAAGTCTAAGATTCTACTTACATATAGACACTGGCAGAGTGCTGGTGAGTTGGATGTTCTCAAGACAAATGCAAAATTCTCTCTGATTCTCTCTCTTTAAATTGATAACACAGTGCTACTTCACATTACATCATTCTAAACAATTTTCCGTTTTCCCAACCTAACAGAAACTCAGAGGTTAGTAGCCCTTTTGATCTTGTAGCTAGTCAGGAAGCCAGAGCAATAAAATAAATTATACTTGTAAATTCTAGCCCTTAACTCTGGCCTCAAAACACTAGGAAGAGTTCCTTCATTTAGACATCTCGGCTCCGAGTTTTGACATCAAACAATTACACAATGCATGACTTATCAGCCTTCCTACAGCAGAGTGCACTGTTGTTACATTTTTGCAGTTCCACATTTAACGGCATTTTCTTTCATTTAAGAGAACAAAGCTGTGGCTTATATTAATATTTACAAATGACAGAATTATCTACAAAATTCTATCTGCTAGGCTGGCAGCCTTCACCTATCTTCACAGTAGATGGTGCGGGGGAGCTTGCCCTCACCTGCAAAAACACTGAAAATATTCAGTTTTGTAGGTTTTGGGAGGTGTGACTTGACATTTTTGTATGGGTATTCAGTGAAGTGACCATTCCTTTCTCTTTATTGTGCAGTTAGGTAGAACAACCTGACTAGACTCTTGAGAATAGTGAGAAAGAATAAGCAGATACTTAGGTGGCAGGTTTCTAACTTCCCTTACTATTGGACAAGAAAGACTACTTGGCGCCCTAACCACTGACTTTATGCCACTATTCTTGAGCTGTTTAGTTAGTACAAGGGGTAGGTGCTGTTAAGCATTGGAATCTCTCTAGTTGTCTTATCCTTGGCAGAATGTAACCCATGTAACTTAGGACATTGCAACAGCTATCTGTTCCAGTATCTACTGTTATGTTAAGCTTATCGCCCAAATGTTGGAATAAATGAGAACAGTCTTAAAAACAGGAAAGGACAGTCTACTTTCACTAAAAAGGCAACACACTTAGATACCTGTACTGTCTTATAAGCTCCTTGCACAAAAATGCCCCTCGTTTATAGGCAGTAAATAAAGCCCATCACCATTTTTACTTTTTGCTTTGTACATGTTTTAGAGACTTTCCCGTGTGATGTCATGGAATGGAAATATTGTGGCAGAGCTCTGCTAAATTGTTACTTTGTCTGCAGCAGTGGCTGCAAGAAAAGAAATTGAAAAAGGATACACATGTAACTACAAAGGTTCTGTGCAGCAATATTTAATTTTGGCTAAAATCGTGCTGTAATGCTTAACAGTTTATTTCATTTTCTGTTACATTGCTTGAGTATGATTTATTTGCTTTACAAGGTGCAGGCAAAAAAATATTGGTTGCTAGAAAATTTTCCATGGTACCTTGTAAGGCTAGAATACAAGTGTTTTGCAGATTGATCCAACAGAATGTTAAAGATATGTTATGTAGCAGAAAAGAGCTGATATTGCAGTACCTTGACAGTCAAATGTAAGTGACCAAAGTCTTTTTAGATAATGGAGTCCACTGCCTAGACCTCTAAAAAGTTGCATTACTGCTAATACCTACAAGGGGACATTGTAACTCGTAGGTGTGCAAACTCAAAAAAGATTCTGGAAACCTACAATTGTAGGTAGTTAGTCAAGTATTCAAACCCCTGTCAGTGGGGAGACTTTATTTGGTGAGATGGTACAGGAACCTGCTGTTAACTTATACAGAAAAGAAAGAGAGAACTCGGTGGTTATGAGGTTTTCATCCAGCTCCTTAGACATTTCTTCAGAAACTGTCTATCCACTAAATAGCAATTTATAAAAAGCAGCTGTTAGAGATGCCATAGTTCAGAACTTCAGCCAAAACATTTCAGGGACAGAGAATGGCGTTTTTTCTACCTCTCCCCTCATAATACTGTAGCTTATGGGGGGGGGGGGTATGCAATTTCTAGACATGGCAGAAAATTGATTAGAAGTGGTAACAGATAAGTGGACCTTGAAAGTAATCTGTTATGGCTAAGCTGCAGAATTCATAACAGGCCTTTTTCTCAGGCATTTTGCAGAGATGGCAGCTCATTTAGTAGTTCAGATCGTGCTGGTTCAGCAGTTACTGGAAAGACAAGTAATACACAATGTGTCCCCTTCTGCCTCAAGGGAAATGTGTTTACAGTAGTTTCTTCAACATAGCAAAACAACATTGTGGATCTCATGCCTTCAACCATTGTGTGTTAGTTTAGAAGTTCAGGCTGTTAATTCAACTGGTTTTGTTACCCTTCTTTCGGCAAGACCCCTAGATGATTTTCATGAGTGTGGGATGGGCATGTCTACGCATACTTGCATGGTAGAGACACAGAAAACTAATTTGCTTTCGAGAAGGGTACTGTTTTTCATTTTTGCCGTGTGAGCTAGCCACAGCACCCAGGACATTGTAATGAGTGTTTTCATATTCACATACCTTGGTGACTGTTCGGTAGTGGCTGAATTTTAAGATTGCCTCCTGGAACATTTGAGTCCAGTTCAGATATTGTTCAGCAGAGTAGACATTACATTTAGTTTAGCTAGATCCCCCTTCATCCTCTCTCAAACTCTGTTCTTCTTGGTGGTGTTAATAAGACTATGTAAACTTCAAGGTTTGCCTTACTTAGGACTAGGAGAAAGGTGTTGCCTTAGTCAGTCATAACTAAGTAGTATCGCAGGTACATGGTTTATATTGTAGCACTTATGTTTTACTCGTATCATGAGAAGATCCAGTGCTTCATTAGTAATGTATGGAAGAAGGCTGTGGATTCTCTGCAACAACAAATGCAAGCCTTGCCAGAAATAAGTGATTTAACCCGCTACAAAGTAAATCAGGATTTAGGGTGTTTATATGTCACCCCATTCTGTACTGCAAAGGATTAAGCCTTTAAGTTGTTAACAGATACTTCTTATGGTACAGGGTTTGATCCCCTTAGCCTTTATTTGTGCGACTTTTACTGTGTGACTTTGAGCAAGTCACTTAACCAGGTAGTGCTTTGGGCAATTGGGAGTTTGGTGTAGGCTTCTTAACAGCCTTGTGGACTGTGTGCCAGAAACTATCTATGAATACTGCTCTGGCCTTAACAGAAGAAGCCTTGGACTATGCCCAAATAGAACAGTTTTAGCAACTGAGAATGCAATCCCTTTGGATGTAACAAGAAATGACCTTGCACATTGATATAAAGGCATTGTCAGCAGGCATACAGGCATTCTCTTCCCCAGAAAATTAAACACATGGATTCAGACAGGTAAGACCACTTTAATATGATGCATGAACAAACAGGAGGCATGTGCTCAGTCATTTTGCAGGCTAGCAGTGCAGTTCTGGAAGTGGAACCACGTTTTGTGTTTGGACTGTATGCCTGCCAAGCAAACGGAACACTTTGATTAGTGGTCACCAGAGGCCACCATATTTACATGTGAAAACTGGTCACTTTATAATCTTATAGCATTTGCTGAGGTGTCCCCGAGAAGGAGTTGCAACCCAGACTGTGCTCAGCTACCAAAGTGTTCTTCCAGTGCCTAAAACTTATATGATATATCCATTTTCCTTTAATTTCTTGAGTAGCCTGTTGTGTGCACTTCTCGCTTTACTTCTCATTCAAAGAGCAATCTTCAGAGCCAGGCAGGATTCATATAGACAAATTTTAGTTAGACTGAAAACGATGAGGTTAAGCTTAGATGTTTCAGCTACTGAACATGGCAGCTTTTCTTCTGGTTTACATACCATTTTCTACAGTCCTACTGACTCAAGAATATTCTTTCCCAAGCTCAGATCATTGAAGTTATATGCTTGAATCTGTCTTTGACTTTTAACATTCTATTTTCAGGTTACATGTTAACCATCTTAATAACAGAGAAACCCTTTAATCAAAAAGCCATACTTGGAAAAATTGATTTTTTTTTTCATTTTGTAGTAATAAACATACATCCTTCTATATCATTGTTTACAGTATTCTTAACTATAGTGATCGCCGCCCAGGGTAGTCTGACGTTTGGCCAGTATACCAAAGCCTTATGATCTTGTATGCATCGTGCTTCACATATATTTGCTCCACACAAGATGTAGGGCATAAAAGGGATGTACGGATGCAGTTACCCAGAACTTCTTTGTCACCAGTTCAAACGCCATTGGTCTAAATGCCTTGTTGCTGTGCTGAATACCTAGCTGTCAGATAAGTGCCCCGTTGGGGTTGTTTATTTTTCTTTACTTTGGTCTTGTATTTTATTTTATTTTGCTTACCTAAAATTCATGTTATCCAGAAAGGGAAAATGTCAGTTTGAGAGGCAGATTCCCCATAAGGATTGTCACAAAGAATGTCTGTTTTGTTTGGGTGCTTCCCACGACCAGACCTCTTGTAGTATCTGAAAGGCATTTGTGCCTAAGAAACTTAGAAACAATTTGTCTTCCCTGGCTGTTTATCTTGAAAACCAATGACTTAAACCGTTAGCCCAGGGTGACGTGGTGGAATCCATTAACCCAACATACTCCCATTAGGTAAGAAGAAGACCAAAAAGGCTTAGCTGGATTCTTTAGTTGTCCAGGCTGCACTGGACATCACTTTAGAAGTGGGCAGTAGCTCTGTAGGCCATTCAGCATCTACATTGTATTCCTGTGCTGCAACCCCATTGGAGGCCAGAATGGATCCGTCTTTTTGCATGTCCTCTGAAGCTTATCAGGGACCTGCTGTGGATGTTGAGAGGGAACCACAGTTGATTATCTCAGGGATACTAGAATGATTCCACAGATATTGGTCAGGAAGAAGGTTGTCCCTTCCAAGAAAAAGCAAAAGATGAAGCACATTTTGGTCTGTCCTAAGAATCCTCAAAGGGAATGGCAAGAATTTACTCAGGGCTTGTTTCTGCCTTGACAGCCCTGAAACCTCCTCAAGGCTTTTCAGTGCCTGCTCCTCCTTGTACCCCTATCTCTTGTAAATGGACTAGGGAACCAGATTTCTTGGATGAGGACTCAGAGTCTGATGAGGGGTCCTTGTCCTGTTCTTTACAGATGCCTTTTTCTTTGGTTTGTGGTTCTGGTGAGGAGGAGTCTATTAGACCTGAGTCTCCTTTTAAGGAATTGTCCTTTGGGGACACAGTTGCTAGGATGATGGAGTACTTTAAGTGGGATTCTTCTCAAGTGTTTGATATTCAGAGAAGATGCGAGTTGCTTCAGGTGGATACTCCTAAACCATCCTCAGTTTCTCCTGTATTGGCTGGCTTGTTAGACACTTTTATTGCTGCTTCCAAGTCTCCTGATTCTCAGCCTCCTGCTCTTAATAAACCTAATAGGCTCTATAAGGTCTCTGAGGATTGTTGTTTTTTATTTGTGTCCATCTGCTGATCCTACTGTGGTGTCAGTCGCCTCTGACAAATTTTCCATGCTTTTGCCTTCTGATAAGGATACTAGGACAATGGAGAGGATTGGTAAGACAGTTTACACCGCTTCTACTTTGGCCTTTAGAGCTATTAATTACTAGACTCACATGACTGGGTATGCTGTGGCATTGAATTCTATTCTCAGGCTTGTCAGGTTATTTCTGACCTCACTGATTCTGAAGGCAAATCTTCTGCCTTATGTACTTTAAGTTCTGTTTCTCAAGTGGCTCAGCACTCTGTCAAGTGTAGTTATGATGCTGCTGATGCCTCTTCCAAAACCTGCAGCTTTTGGGTCTCTCATGAGGCATTATTCTTGGCATTGTGTCCAGTCTTTGCATGAGGGCGTTAAGGCCAAGTCGTTGGATGCTCCTTCAGATAATAAATATCTTTTGGGACTGCTGCTGTTGACCTGTTTAAGTCTCTTCAAGAAAAAGGCAAAGTCTTGCACTACCTTAAGCCTATTTTTGTCTCTCATATCTCTAAGTTTCAGAGGAAGTAACCTTCTAGATCTGCTGTTTTCCACAGGCAATCATGCTAGACCTCCAAGGGCAGTAAGGGTGGTAGGCAAGCTAGCCTCTGATGCTAAGCCTTTTCAGACTTCTGTGACCCAGGACCCTCCTTTATCTGATAAGGCTGTTTCTCTTAAGCAGTTTGCACCCCCCCCAAACCAAGTTCCTTTGTACTTTTGGCTTTCCCTTTTCTCTTCCAAATTGCCTTCTCATCACTTCAGACTCTTGGGTTCTTTCTTTCATCTATCAGGGTTACTTCATGGTATAGAAGTCTCTCCCTCCTTTTTCATAGATTCCTCAACCTCCTCTAGAGCAACTTCCTCATTTCCTGGAGGTCCTAGGGTGCCTGGTGAACCAAGGAATAATTCAATCTGTTCCCCAAAAGGACAGCTCTTGGTGACCTATTCTGGATCTCTCCCTGCTCAACACCTTTCTCAAGGTCCACTCTTTTCGGATGCTTACTCTTCAAACCCTGTTTCCTCTTTTACTATCCCAAGCTTTTCTGGTGTCTTTGGCTCTGAAGGATGCTTACCTTCATATCCCTATTCACCGTCTTTTAAGTAAGTTTTTACATTTCTTTGTTTCTTCCTTTAATTTTCAGTTCTCTTCTTTGCCATTTGGCCTTTCCACTGCCGTAAGGGTATTCACAAAATGCCTAGCTTCCGCGATTGTTTTCTGCAGGCTCCAAGGTATTCACATTTTTCCTTAGCCAACCTCTTGCTTTAGGCACCTTCACCCAGTCACCTGTAACAAGATCTGGAGTTCACCCCCTTTTTTTCTTCAAAGGCTGGGGTTCACTATCAACTTCCAAAGTCCATCCTGACTCCCTGTAAGGATCATATGTATCTGGGATGCAGGATTCAGATAGTGCAAGTGTTGGCTTCTCTTCCACCTCCAGACATTTTGTTATTGACAGTCTTCTTTCAGTTTATTCTTCCTCTGACTGCCATTCCAGCTAAAGAGTTTCTTTGGGCCCTAGGATTCATGGCTTCTTCTATTCCGATGTTCCTTCTTGCTAGACTGCATATGTGGAAGCTTCAGTGATACCGCAAGTCAGTTTGGCTGCAGCATTGTTACTGTATGGATCTCAGTGTACCTCTCCTTCCCTGTCTGAAGAAGGAATTTGAGTGGTGGATTTAACAGTTTGCTGTCAACCCAGCCTATCCTTTCAGCCTCTAGTCCCTTCTCAGGAACTGTTCACCAATCCATCAGACATGGGGTGGGAGGATTCATGTGATCACCTGAAAGTTCAAGGTCTGTGGCCCCAACATCAGAGGTCAGGCAATGTTAACATTAAAGCATTAAAGCCTAGTGCTCCTCATCAGGTTGTCCCCTCACTGCTGGCCTATCTCTCTTGGTCTCCCAGAAGCTAAAAAGCAGGCCATTTGTGTTGGCACCCAGGAAGCATCCCTAGCTCCTCTTGAGTGATGTTTTTTTGATTTCTAAACTCACCTATACTGGCTGTACTTCCATCTTGCTTAATTATTTTATGTTTTGTCCTCTTGTGGGCAGCACACACGTGACACCAGCTTAGGTAGTTTTTGTCCCTAGCTTACCTGCATTCTAATAGTTACCTCTTCCCCTTTATCTATTATTGCTACTCCCTCCCGCCCCTGGTTGACCTGAAGTCTCCCTCGTCTGCTAGCCTTACTATTGCTGCGACGTCCCACTTGCCTTGCCTTTTCTGTTTCCTCACTGTCTCTCCATTACCTTTCTGGCTATTGCACTCCTTTCTCTATTCTCCCTACCTTATGATTCACCAAACGACTGTATCTTGAATATTTCTACTTACTTACTTTCAAATACCCCTCTCAGTGTCCCTCTGTAAACTGTATATTTTCTTACTTATACCTTGTACCTGTTATATTCTTGTATACTGCTTTCACCTTTCCATCTCTCTTTACCTAACTCTCCTATACTCACTGTTTAAACTACGTAGCATATGAAACTCGTAGTGTTTCAGCTTCCCTGCTAAGCTGATTGATTACGCTCTCTTCTCTAACTGTTTCTGCCCCACTTCGCTCCCCTCCCTACCCCCTTATCCCACCCACCCTACGTGCCCTTAGCCTTATACCTCACATACCCCACCCCCTCTATAATTGCACCTATCCTAGACTCCTACCTCATTTGTAACTCCCTCCCAACTATACCTTCCTCAATTACCTCTCCTATCTCCCCTCCCCATCCAAAGCTAATTACATACTCTGACTCTTCCATCTAGCTTCTCTTACTTATTCTGTAGTCTTAGCCTAGGCCCTTTTGTCTATTCCTTTCATTCTCACCTCAACATGTCCATTAAAACTTACAAACCTCCATCCAAGACCCCTGTAACAGAAACTACTCTGATAAAACTAACACTTCTGCTTATTATTTCTCTTGCTCTCACACTACCCTACTTCCTGACCTGTTATGAATCAAATCCTAACTACCACTTTAACTACTCTCCCAAACATACTGCCTCTGATTTCAAAAGCCTAAACTTCACTCATTTAAACATTACATCTACCTCTAGCTATCTCCTAGCCAGATATCATAGGCTGTCTCACATTAAAATTCAAAATCTCTGGCTTAGGAAACTAAAATACTTACTGAACTTCCCTAACAAAGCTTACCTGGAATATAACCGCTCTACCTTGGCAGATGGGGACATCCACCCCAACCCAGGGCCCTTAACTACTTCATCTGACACCATACCTGCTACACTAAACTCATCCCTACTACTACCAACCTCCAATACAAATACTCTACTCATAGGGCACCTTAATATCCGAAGTGTCAATAACAAAATCACCCATCTCCACTCCCTTCTTGAACACCACTCCTTTGATATTCTCTGTTTAACTGAAACCTGGTTAAAACCCTTTACTCAAGATAATGAAATCATTCCTCCAGGTTACAACATCTTGAGACTCGACCGCAAAACTAAAAAAGGCGGAGGAGTGGCACTACTATTCAAAACTGAACTAAATATAACATTAGTACCCTATGATAACCTGGACATTACCAAGACTGAACTTCTTATCTCAAAGCTACAACTAAACTCTAAAAAATCAATCTATATTATCTGTATATATCTACCTCCTGGAAATAGCTCTACTACCATAGAAAATATCCTCAGTTGGGTCACTTCCACCTACCCACAAGAAACTATAATACTTGGAGACCTCAACCTTGACTGGTCCTCAATAAACACTAATAACCCAGCTTCTCATATTAATCTCCATGGCTTTACTCAGACAATAAACACCTCTACTAGGATTAACAAACCTAACAACAAAGAAAGTATTCTAGATTGGATTCTCATTAACAAACCTCTACTAAATTATCAGTCCGGAACGCTACCTGATGACTTTAGTGACCACAATCTAACCTATATTATAAGACAAAAAAATGCCTCTAACAATTCTCCTATCTATAAGACCCTACGTGATCTCAAATGTTTCAACCCTATTCAATTTAAAACTGAACTAAATGCCTGCAACTGGAACCCACTAAAGACACTTCCTCTTGAAGAAGCTGTTCTATACTGTAACACCACATTCCTAACAATTCTAGATAATCACGCACCAAAACGTTCCATCCGAATTAAATCTAAACCTGCCACCTGGCTATCTAAAGATACAAGACAAAAAATGTTACTTAGGAACAAATCTTGGATAAAATGGCGAACCAGCAAATCTCCCATAGACCAACAGACCTTTAGGCACCTAAGAAACAGTACCAAAAAAGCTATCTTCTCTGATATAAAGAGTTATTATAGTAATCTCCAGCTAGCAAATCACAATAACCCTCAAAAATTCTGGTCAACCCTAAACAGACTTCTTCACCCTGGACAGACTACCACCCCGTCCCCTTCCGGGTCTGAAAAGAATTCCTCCCTTGATACTGCCAATACTTTCAACTCATTCTTTATTGACACTATTAATTCCTTGGCCTCCCATCTCTCTAGTGACAAAACTAGCATCCCTGACCTTGCATCCTTCAAACTACAAACCTCTAGGCTACAACCCATCTCCACTACCTTTATACAGAAATGTATCCACAAACTCAAACCATGTACCCCCTCGGCAGACCAGCTTCCATCTGAATTCCTTCAAAAAGCAGCCTCTGAAAAAGCCTATCCCATATCCATCCTTATTAATAGAACTGTAAATGAAGCAACCATACCTGACATATGGAAAATCTCTCACATCATACCCTTACATAAAGGAGGTAACTCCTATGAATATTCTAATTATAAGCCAATAGCTCTCTTGTCCCCACTCGCAAAAGTCATGGAAAAATGTGTTCACCATCAGTTAATGAACCACTTAATAACAAATAACATTCTTACTAACTGTCAACATGGCTTTAGGCCTTTTCATAGCACAACCACCGCTCTCCTCTCCTTTACAGACTTTATTAACAAGAATCGCAGTAATAACATCCTGTCTTCAGCTCTCTTTATTGACCTGTCCAAAGCATTTGACATGGTCAACCACTCTCTCCTCTTAAAAATTCTCGAATCTCTATCCTTAGAATCTAAGGTTGTCCACTGGTTTAGTTCCTATCTCACTAACAGGAAACAGGCCGTCCTCTGGGATAACAAAACTCTCATCTCTTCTCCCAATTTCACTTGGGGTACCCCAAGGCTCTATTCTCGGACCCCTTCTTTTCTCCCTCTTTATAAATGACTTACAAGTAGCTATTCCCCAAGCTACATGCGTACAATACGCTGATGATTCCACACTAATTTGCTCTGCTAAATCCATTTCTGAACTTCAAACTAATACTCAAACTGTATTTTCCAAAGTTGAAACTTGGTTCTTAAAATGTTGCCTACTCCTAAACGCAAAAAAAACCAAACTCTTACTCTTTAGGCCTACTACCAGATCCCCTACATTAGACTTCACTATCTTATCTAATAATGGAACCGTTATATCACCTGACCCTACTACCAAACTGCTAGGTGTCACGATTGACAACAATCTTTCCTTTGACTGTCATATCAACAATACCATTAAATCTGTAAACAGGAAACTTGGCTCTCTCTATAGAATTAAAACTTTCTTAACCTCCCCAGCCAAAGTTACTCTTGCTCACTCTCACCTTATTTCCACTCTTCTCTATGCTTCACCAATCTATACTAACCTCAAGAAAAACAATCTCTCCAAACTGTCTACTACTTACAATAATATAGCTAGATTTGTTACTGGTAAGCATTTCAGAACTCACCACTGTCTGAATCTGCAGCAACTTAACTGGCTTGAACTGACAAACATGTTGCTTCTTTCCCAACTCACGTTTGTCCAAAGAGCTTTCTACCAACCTCATAACACACCTGTACTTTCTAACCTCTTAACCCCTTATTCTAATCTGAACTCACTCCGCTCATCAAACAAACTGCTAGTCACCTTAACCAAATCTAATAACGTAGCTGGTGATTCCCTCTTCTCGAATTCCATTGGTAAACACTGGAATCAACTTCCTACCGAACTTACTTCCATTGCATCTACTGTTCTGTTTAAACAAAAACTTAGAATCTACCTTAAAAGCCACTGGATGTGCCCCTGCTCTAATCCTGATTAAAAAGTTAATTTCCTTAGTTAACCCTCTTTTTTCTCTCCCTATTCTTTTGTGCCTCCTGCTTTCTCCCTTAGCTCTCTTTCTCTACCGTATACGGACTTCTCCCCTATATCTTTCCTCTATATGGCTATGACTCTTTTCCAGAAAGTATATATATTCTATAAATCTGCTCTCTCTTTCTATCGTTGTTTCTCTTTCCTTGGTCTTACACTTTCTCTTCTTGGTTTTAAAATATGTAATAATGCTTAACATGTTGCTATTTACATTGTCTAGGAATTTAAAGTCCTATTCTTTTGGTAACAATGTTCATTGTCTACGTCCTACCAGAATGTAATCTGTTATTTTTGCTCATGTTGTATCTCTTTTGTCTATATGTGGAGCTTTTCTCCCCGGGCCTCTGCTGAAAATGGAAATGTATCCAGTTAGACTAGCCCGGTTAACAAATGTAAAATAAAATAAAATAAAATAAGAAATGAGAGATCTGATTCTGGTCCTTCAAGCTTTTCACCCCATATTCTCCCCAGACTCCTAGAAGGTGTGCACAGACAACATTACAGTGATGTGGTACATCAACTAGTAGAGAGGCACACAATCTCACCTCCTCTGGAGGATGGCACTTCAGAATTGGGAAGTGGCTCTCTGTTATCAGTTACTGTTCAGGCAGTATACATTCCTTCAGAGCACAGTCTAGTGACAGACTCTCTGACCATGTCCAAAACACAGGCTCACGAATGGATGCTTCACAGAGACGTCTTTCTGGACATTTTCCATCAGCAGGGTATTCCTTAGGTGGATCTTTTTGCCTCCCATCTGAACCGGCAACTCCCTATTTTCTGTTCCAGCTTATCATGCCATCTTGCATGGAAGACAGACACCCTTTCTTTTCCTTGGAAAAACATGTTTCTTTATGTCTTCCCTCCTCTTTCTCTATTTCCAAGAGTCCTGAAGAACATTTAGTTGGACTCCCCAAAAAGCTTGCTAGTGACTCTCTCTCTCTCTCTCTTGGTCAAGACAGCACTGGTTTCCCCCTGTTAATGCATCTGGCCAGTGGCAATCACCACAACTTACCTCACCAGTTGGACCTCCTCACACAGGACAGGGGGTCTGTTATCAATCCTCACTTGTCCACTCTTCAACTGACACTGTGGGTGATAGGGTTTTGATCCCTTTCAAGCACATCTTTTCTGAGGATTTGTTCAGGGTTTTACAGGAGGCAAGGAAACCTTCAACTAGAAAATGTTATATGTCCAAATGGAAAAGATTTTCTGTCTGGTGCCATTCTCATAACAAGGACCCTTTTTCAGTGGGGGTCCTTTTGGTCCTGTCTTACTTGTGTGAGTTGCAGCAGTCTAGCTTAGCCTGTTCTTCTGTGAAGGAACATTTGTCAGCCATTTTTGCTTATTTGCCCTTGAGTCATAGGTTGGTACTAGGCTGTCGGCCCTAGGGCCTATACAAGCCTAGCCATAATAATTCCCTGGCTATTTCTTCCCACAATATTTACTTCCCTGGACCCCTGTCTAGCAGGGCGACTGATGTGATCCCCGGGGTGAATGTCCTATCTCCTATCCAATCATCAAGGTTCCTTTTAAAGAGGGCCAAACAGGCACCATGCTTGACATGTATGGGCAGTCTATGCCAGAGTCTGGGGAGTTTCTGGGTCAGGAACCTATCCCTCCAGCATGTTTTGTTCATTGTGATGACAAGGTTTAGATCCCTGGAGCATGTGGCTCTGAGGGATTGGGATTTCTTTAAGTGTAGCATGTCCTACAGCTCTGGATTTGACATGGCCTTGTATGTTAAGCAGAGATCGCCTCTGAGTAGACTATATGCAACAGAGTATAGTTGGAGTTTTTTTTAGACAGTCGGCATAGGGTATCTGTTTAAGGCCTGTGATTCTTTTAGTGAGGTATTTCAGCAGCCTTTTCAGTTGTTGCAGATGTCTTGAGAAGTACATACCAAATGGGGCTTTGTATTCTATAATGGGTCTAATGAGGGATGAGTACAGTGGGATAATGACCTCCTTTTTTCTGGATGAAAAGCCCTTAGTGATGAGGTGTGCCACATAGACGGATTTCCTGACTGTTGTGGCGATGTGGTTATCGAAGGTGAGACCACTGTCCACCTGTGTCCCTAAGTCTCTTATCACTCTTTCAGTGTTTAGTGTACTGCCACCTATGTGGTAATTCACGGGTACATGTTTTTTCCCAAAGGGGATAACTGTACATTTCTTGGCATTGAGCATGAGCCCATGGCTCTGGCACCAAGCATCTGTTTCTGTAAGGCCCTTTTGTAGAATATCCACATCATTTGGGGAGTCAGTAATGGCTCCCAGTTTGCAGTCATCTGCGAACTTTGTTAGCCAGAGTCCCTTAGTGTTGGACTGTACTTCAGAGAAGTAGATGCCAAACAAGAGAGGTCCCAGGACTGAACCCTGAGGTACTCCACTTGTCACTTGTCTGGAGCTGGATTTGGAGTCAGCTACTTTTACAGTGTGGGTTCTGTCAGTAAGCCAGTTGGCAACTCATCGAGTGACGTAGGGATTAATGCCCAGCTTAGTAAGTTTACCTATGATTCCAGAGTGGAGGAAGGTGTCAAAGGCCTTGGTGAGGTCCAGATAGGCTGTTTGGACCACCTTACCCTCATCCACAGCTCTGAAGACTGATTCGAAGAAGTCAGTCAGGTTCTGGAGACAAGATCGGCCCTTCACGAACCCAAACTGGGTGGGGCCAGTGTTTGAAGGTTGCCAATGTCTATGTTTATAAGTTCCATGGCCTTGCAGATTAGGCTCATCAGACATATGGGGTGGTAGTTCCCAGGATCCAAGGTGGATCCCCCTTTGTGGAGTGGGATAACTGTAGCTGTGCGCCACTCAGTGGGCATGAAGCATGAGGTGAGGCTATGATTAAACATGACACTTAGGTGAGGTGCCAGTTCATTTTGTAATTCATGTAGTACACAGCCCGGGATGTTGCCTGGTCCAATGGATGCTGTATTCTTAGCTTTGGAGAGTGCGTTTTTTACCCGTGTGGCCATTATTACCAGAATTTGGTGATCTTTTGGTATTGAGATGGGCCCTTTAGTGGGTGAGAGGGGGGTGAAGTTGGCACTGAATCGATCTGCCAGGATATTGGAAATGTCCTTGGGATCAGAATATTTAATGCCATTCTGTTGTAGCTCAGAGCAGATCTGAGCATTGCCATTTAGATTCTTGACATAGCTGTAAAATGTTTTGTGGTTGTCTTTGGAATCTTTGGCAATTTTATTTTCATAACTAGCTTTGGAGGATTTTATGAGGGATCTCAGCTTCTTGCTGAGACTGGTAAGAGAGTTTTTTGCATCCTGGGATTTTCCCCTTTTCTGCAACTGTTTCTTACTTTTGTTGTAAAGTTTGTTTATGGCCGGGGACCTCCAGATTGGCTACCTATTTTTTGGAAGAAAGCATCTTGGTTCTGTTTGGGATGGCACGATTCATGCACGAGTGGATGTGCTTGTACAGTGCCTTAGTGTAGAATTCAGCAGTTGAACTTTCAGTTCCCGTCTGCATGGGTGTCATGAAGTTTGTCTCTTCTGACTTGAGTAGCATGAAGTTGGCTTTGGAGACGTTTTTTATGGAGGTTTCCTTACTGGGGGGTGGGTGAGGGATGTGGATGTCAAGGGTGATTAGTGTATGGTCAGACCTGACCCTTCCTTGGCTTCTTGTTTTGAGGTCAGTTTCTTAAAGGCATCCTACATCTTAGGCCTCAAAGAAACCTATTCCTCCTCCTTGGGACCTTAATTTTATTTTGGAAAAATTGACTCTGGCTTTGTTTGAGCCTGCATATTCTGCTTCTTTGCAACATCGTACCTGGAAGACTGTTTTGTTGCTGGCTCTTAATCTGTTCGGAGGGTTTCTGAGCCCCTGACCTTTATGGCCATTCCTCCTTTTTTGTTTCTTTTTTTCACAGGGACATGGTGTCCCTTTGTACTAATCCTTCTTTTATGCCCAGGGTAGTAAATGAGTTGTCCTTGTGAATTAGTCAGTACAAATCCCTTCCTTTTTTTCCCTTATCCTCAGTCTGCTAGTGAGAGGGTTTTGCATACCTTGGATTTGCACAGACAGCTTAGGTAATATTTGGATAAAATTATGGCCATTCTGATCAGCTTTTTGTTTCCTTTCATCCCAGGACATTGGGCTTGGCTGTTTCTAGGCAAACCATTTCCTCCTGGATATCTAAGGCCATTTCTTTTTTGTTATTCTTTTCATGGCAAATCATCTTCTACTTCTGTTAGAGCTCATTCCACTAGTGTTGTTCCATCTTCTGGTGCTTTCTTCAATGGATTGGACACCAATTCCATCCTTGAACCTGATACTTGGTCTTCATTGCATACCTTTACTAGGCATTATAAGTTGGATATGGTTTCTAGGGCCAGAACAGGTTTTGGTAGAACCATTTTGTATGGGTTTGTTGAGGGTTTTTTTAAGCCTTCCACACACACCCATTCTGTTTCTTGAACTTTTTTTTACTTTCCCAATATTACAGAATACTGCAACAGTGATATAGAAGGACAAAGGGCAGTTGTATAAAATCTTACCATAACAGTAGAAATCCTTCTCTTCATTGTTGCAGTGTTTCCTCCTTCTCTCCAGCCCCCTCTTGTTTGTTCTGGGTTTTATTTTGGATTCCCTTCTGGCTGAGGGCCTCCCCTTTTTCTTCTATATTTTATTCTTCTGGGTATGCATGGACACCTTTGTCCTACGGAAACAGTTTTTCTACTGGGATAATTCAGTTCTGGGTAACTGCATCTGTATGTCACATTTATGCCCTGTGTCCTGTGCGGAGGAGCATAAGTGTGATGTATAGCACATACAAGATCATAAGGCTTTAGTATACTGGCCGAATGTCAGGCTGCCCTGGGCAGGAGATCCCTATAGCAAAGAATACTGCAGCAGTGAAGAGAAGGACATCTACTGTTATGGTAAGATTTTACACAACTGTACTTCTTTCCCTGCTGTGAGCTTATTCTATACCTAATCTTTGTCATTCACTTCTTTCCTGCATGGTGTATTATACAGTGCACATCTCCAGCAGTGGTTGGTGACTTCAAAGCAAGAAGGGGAGGCTGCAGGAAGTAACTGAGGCGGTCGGGCTCTATTACAGTATGTCAGTGACCATTACTTGTAATCGGCAACAGATGGAGTCATTCACTTTCCTCCACAGAGTGCCTTAGTATGCACCTACTCATTATTGCCACTTCACTAACTATATACACACCACATGCCTGACTTGCAGTCAATAAGGCCAGCCTTAGGTGAAATGAAGCAGTGGACAAAAGATATAATTGCCCCCTCCCCTGACTTGATCTACCACAGTGCTTCCCATGTGGTTTCCCCTCATCCTGGCTCCATGTAGTCCAGATATGTTCCTTCGTTCTTGCTTTTTCACACTTTGTCCTACTTTTTAGCTTCCCCCATAATTATAAAATATCCTAACTAGCCAAGACTCTACAGTAATAAGTATGGAGAATGTAAGTGAATTAAGCTGGGTGTCTTGAGACCACTAAGCTACCAGAATTCATATGGTCCTAGATGCGCTGAGCTCTGTCTTAGAGCTTTTCTGCAACCTTTTGATTTAATGATGGCCTGAACAAAAATTTACAACTAAGAACCAGCACCATGGTGAAGGGGGGATAAAACACTAACTATGGCCTAGGAAACTTGGGTTGGATTAGCGGCACAAGCCATTAACTAAATAGATTTTAGCTTGCATCTTTCTTGATATGTCTTTCATTTCTTGGCACTTTGTGTCTTTCACGATGGAACAAATTCAGAGTAATGCACCCTTCTTAAAATATCAACTTAGAAGAAAGCCTGTGCTGGTACCTGCCTCTGCACGCTTAATGTGCAGAGTCTGATTATGAGGAAAACTACCTACAGATTCATATTTTGGCACTGCTGAACCATTGTGACACTAAAGCAATCCACAATACATTTTTTGAGCAGAGCATGCACAGCATGATTATATGAATTTGCCCTGCTAATCACACTTGGCTCTGGAGGAGTTCTGTAAGTAGCCTGGAGATAAATACTGGTCTGCAAAATTTTGTCTTACTGCTTTAATAATGTAAGCCAAAGGCTTCAGATTCTTTTAAGTCTTAAAGTTTCTGGGTTTGTTTGTTCCTTGGGTAATGCATAATTTGGAGCTGGGAGTTGTTATTCCTGTGAAGCATCTCAGCCCCAGCACCATTTGTATGCACTCAGGGGCACACTGGGATTTGTGATTTCCATGGTGCAATCCAAGGAACCACCAAACTTGCTTTGGAGTTAGACTGGGCCACTTGAAAGGAAATGCCAGCTGCTGAAGTTTTGGGACGACCTTTACAGACAGACCATTGCGTATCTTTAACTTTGCACTATGCTGAATGTGCATAATGTAGTTAGGGCTGCAAAAGCAAAACAAATCATGAAGCACTCCTGATGGCTGTCTGAATGATGGTGTATCCCACTGTAAGGGTTACTCTGGTGATGGAGAACAAGTGGGCTAATTGGTAACTCATTTTTTGATGTGGAGTGGGAGCGTATTACCTTGTTTAACTTGGTTGTGTATAATTTGGAGAGACATCAGTCTTGTAGGCAGAATCTCCTGATATTGTGACAGAGATCCAGGTCCTTAGACCATGTATTGATGTAGTGGTTAGCGTTGCCACCTCACAGCAAGAGGTTCTCCAGTTCGATTCTCAGCTGGAGCACTTTCTGTGCAGAGTCTGCATGTCCTCCCTGCAGTTGAGTGAATTTAAAGACCTGCAGGTAGGTGCGTGCGTGTGCCTTCTTTGAAGGTTAGGTGCCAGGCTGGCAACTCGACATCGTAAAAATTTACTGCCTATCATTAGCGGACCGGAGTTCTGCTGTGGCAACCCCTAACCGGGAAAAGCCAAAAGACCATTTTGTTGCTTATGTAAGAGGTGTAGCAGGATTTTGTCTTTTATTTCTTTACAGCCAAGCAGAGGTCTCTATGTAAGGTTCATAGATTCATACCTGGTTAAATGCCCTTGTGGGCCATTTTTAGTCTAGCCAGTTACCCAATATGAGAATCAAACCCTGCACCTTGTGTCTATAAGGTAAATATCTTAACCATTATGCCAACCTCCCCACAAAAAACAAACCCTGTACCTTGTATCTATGAGGTAAAGTCCTAAACCCTTAAGCCAACCCTGCTCTTTAGATGCTCTGTGTAACTTAATGAGCCTGTGTCCAAAATCATCTTGGTCAGGAAACAGGGTGTTTTATGTTTGGCTAGGTGTGTATATATATATATATATATATATATATATATATATATATATATATATATATATATATATATATAAATAATGGCATTGTTTTCTATTTTGGGCTTGATCAAGGAGGTACAAAGTAGAAAAATAACTTCCTTAGATCTGGAGAATATATCTGTAATAATGAGTTGGCCTAGGTAGAAAGTTTTCCTAACAGTAGTCAATATGTGGTGGCTAAAAGAGAGTTCATTATCCGTAAACATGACTGCTGTCAGTTTTGAGGCAATATTTATGTAGTAACTGTGTACATATTTGTTTCCCAAAGTGTACAGTTCTGCATTTTTTTTTTTTTTTTGCTGCATCTAACTCAAGTCCATGGTTTGACACCAGGAATTTTGTAGGTTAGGCCATCTTGAAGGATATTTATGATAGTTGGAGAGTTAATGACAGTAGCAAGTTTGCTGGAATCAGTGAACTTTGTTAGCCAAAGACCTTTGATACCAACTTGGATATCAGCAAACTGTATGCCAAACAGGAGTAGACCCAAACAGAACCCCGTGATTCTCCACTGGTGAGAAGCCTTTTACAGGAAAATGTGACACACACACACACACACACACATACACACACACACACACACACACACACACACACACACACACACACACACACACACACACACACACACACACCAGACTCTGTGGTTTCAGTATGTGAGCTACTTGGTTGTCCAGCAGATTGCATAAGAGTTAATATAAGGAGGTACCATTTTTGTAGTACTACTACTGGTATGTGAAATAATATCAGTAGCGTTGGTTTGATCCAGATATGCAGTGCATACTGACTGGCCGTTAATGAGCTGCTTTGCTTATCTTCTTGAAGAGGTCCTACAGATTTACTAGAACCTCACCAAACCCAGACTGTTTCAGGATGAGAGATTGTAGGCTGCCTGAATCTTTGTTTATAAGTTCCGCAGTAGTATTTTCCATTACTTTACAAACAGTACTGTTGAATCTAATTGGTGTTTAGTTCCAGGGTCAAGATAAGGGCCACCTTTATGCAGGCATACTGCTGTGACTTTTCTCCATGTCTCGGGCATGTATCGAGTGGAGAGGCTGACAATAATTTTGAAAGGGATTAAAGATGCTGCTGTTTAGTTCTGAATAGGAGACAGGATGACATCTTCCCAGATGCATGGAGTTAGTATTTCTGGTTTTGGAGAGGATGTTTAGGACCTGCTCAGAGGTAATTGCAAAGGAGGAGGGGAGAGCTGGGAGAAGTAACTAAATTTATCTGCAACTGTATTTGTGATGTCCTCAGGGTCAGAATAGGTGGTACCATTTGAGATCAGCTCTGTGCATTGCTGAGTGTTACTTCTGAAATAGTTGAAGGCTTTATGGTTACTTGTGGAAAATGTAGTAGCATTCAGTTCATACCTGACTTTTCAAGTTTTGATCTTACACCTAAGTTGTTTGGATTTGACCACACAGTAACGAGATTCCAGGTGAATACTGATATGCCTCCTTCAGCCACCCCCCTCCCCCCACATACTCACCAAAGGATCTGAATAACAGGCACTAAACCCAGTTAAAGAAGGAGTGTTTTCACTACATTGAAACCAGTTTTCAGTAACCATACAGATTTGTTGTGTTGAAGGATCGTCATGGCTTCATAGTTGCATAGATTCCTGTTTAGACTTCTAGTACTGAACCATGCCAACCTTATATGGCTAGAGTGGTATTTATTAAGTCTAGGAGCGTGACTACTTAAAAAAGGCACTAAGGGAGTTGGAAGTGTCTGCCAGTATGCGGACGCCTTGTGGCAAAAGATGAAAGCCATCACTAGTGTAGGAGACAGGACTGACTACCATCTCCATTCAAGCCAACAAGCGTTGAATCCCTTAGAATGACACCACCAGAACCAATTGTTACAACTCGACACTGTAAAACTCCACTGCCAGTCATGAGCAGATAGGTGATCGCTGTGGCGACCCCTAACCGGGAAAAGCAGAAAGAAGAAGAATTGTGGTAAGCCTGGTAAACAAAGGATAAATAAAGTTATTTGTGGCGATGACAAGATGCATCTTGAGACTAGCACTTTCATCCAGCTTCAGTGTCGTGTATTAAGATTATGACCATTCTCTGCTCATCTCACCTGAGTAGAGTGTATTAAGAATGTTTACCTCTGTGTAGGTAATGGCCAGGTTGTATATACAGTCAAGGTGAAGAGGTCTAAGATCCCTTGTGACATTAACTATTCTAGCACCTGTCAGGGAGCTATCTGTTGCCTGTCACCCAGCTGAGTCTGGTGAGTGGAATGTCTGTGTGTTTGACTATAGAGTCACCTATGACCAGGTTAATGTCATATGTGACAGACAGCATTCCCTAGTAGCCTTAACAGCTTAAGCCTGCAGTTTAGGTAAGTCTTGTTGGTTTAAGAAGCAATGGATGCTGTTGTGTGTTTTGTGGCTAAGGTGTGAATATGCTTTTGATGTCCGAGTCTGATGGCGCATTGCCTTGCTACTTGGTGACAGCCACGGTGAGGAAGACAGTAGCCTTCAGTTTGGATAGGTATTTATACCTGTCACAAGTAGATGTGTCAGATGTAGCAATAAGGGGTTGTCAGGTAAAATGAGACCGTTATCATGCTGCCTTAAAGTACCTAGTGCTAGCAGGCTGGAAACAGATGAAATATGGGCATTCTTTGCTCCTATGCGGTTACCCCATAAGTGATAACCCCTAAAACTGAAGATGGTATTAGTCACCTGTGAATATTTGTCATCAGTGAGCTCTCTCTTGATCACCATGTATTCATGAACTGTAGAAAATCGTTTTATCTGACACAACTGATTACCAAGGAGATATATTTAGGTCTAAGGATGTTGTCATCCCTGCTTACTCATTTGTCATTAGACCAGTTTTTGAGGATGTGCTCCCTTTAGCAAGTAAGTGCACTTCCTTGCTAAAGATATAAAGGGCCTTGGCTCCATTGCCTATGCAAAATGGCTTAAAACCCTACCCCCTGCTCAGTCTCATAAAGATTCCTTTGGGCTGTTCTTGTTCTGGCAGACATAGAACTTCAAATGAGCTTGTCCTTGAGCGACATTCTCCATTTTTGCAAAACTGGACACACCATGCACACCCACATAAAAGACATTAACTATCACCTTAACATAAACAGAACCTGTTGACGAGAGACACCTCACTCAGAATTCTGCGCCCATGGAATGTACTTTTCTTGCATTTTAAACAAAGTAGCTTCCTCACCCTCTTTAATACCATCCTAGTAGAATGTATGGGTAATTATAAAATTTCACCCACAATCTCCCTTACAATCCTTTAAGGAACAGGGAATCATGTAGCAATAATTGTAATGTCTAGGTTTCAAAAGATCTTCCAGATCAAATGTATTTATTAATTATTATCCGATTGAGCCAGAGCCCCTTTTCAGCAGTGGCCTGGTGAGAAAAGCTCCACACAAGTATTACAAACAAGTAGAATAGTAAATTCAAAGTTACAGTATGATATAAAAGCATAACCTAATAATGACGTGCATCTTTTAGTAATAGCCTATGAACGTGGTGGCAAAGATTAGGTATGCAGACAAACACAACAGAGCATATGAGAGCAGTAATATTAAAAGTGTGAAAATGAGTACAAATCAGCTGTAATCAGCATGGCAGTGCAGATGTTTATAGACAACAACCAACGGAACAGTGCAAGATACAACCACTATATAGAGTCAGTACATAATCAGTGCAGGAAGGTGACAACCATAGTAACTTAATGCATTATATAGCAAAAGACCAGAACTTGTCTGCTGTCAGCTACAGCAAATGGTCAAAATTAGTAATTAAAATGTCCCATGGACAGGCAGTCAATGTAATTGGCCATAACTAATCTGGTGTCAGCTTGGCAATGTGATAATCAGTCCCATGGACTGGCTGTCTGCATAGTAGTATGGAAGCAGAACAGCAGTGGTGATTCTGAAGATGTAAACCAGCTGAAGTACATTTGTGCAAACACGTGAAGTACAATTGTCAAAATAAAAATAAAAACAACCCAGCAAACAGGCACTCTGTGTAAATGGCCAAAACTAGTCTGGTTGCAACTTAGCACAGTAGTAATCAGTTCCACTGATAACAGAGTCTGTGTAGTAATGTGGCAGCAAAATGCTTCTAAGTGAGACCCAAGGCAGTCAGTATTTTTGAACTGCTGCTTTGTTTTTTAAACTCACTGAAGAAAGACAAAAAGCAAATATATTTATAATTTTTGTAAAAAAAAAAAAAAAGCAACAAACAAACAAAAGTTGCTTTTCCTCCTATTAATGGTGACCTTGAATGTGATTCATTTGTAACCTTACATGGGAGTTGTGGAGGGATTGCCCCACACATAAAACACTTTCACACAAATATCTGTAATTTTGTTAGCACTGGGTTCTGCATTCACTGTGAAATGTTTGCAGTTTATTACTAAGTCCAGTGGCATCCTTTAATGTTGGTGTGGCCTGGAAAGATTTAGCAGCTACATCAGAGAAACATCTGGTACTACAAAACACTACAGAAGTAAAGAATACGATAGATGTTTTATGAAAGCCAGTGTATATTGCACTAGTATGGTAAAGTCCTGTGGCTTCTTGCTTTTATGGTTAGGAAGACTGGAGTTGTACTTGGGTGGTGATGGAGTATATTTTTATGTTTAAATCTGAGAATGGTTCTTCCTGTGTAGCCTAACTGTATGCCTGGAGTATGGGGTGAGTCCACTTCCAGTAGTGAAATAGTAAACTTTGAAGGAAAGTCTATGGAGGGATTTCAGTGGAGTGGTGATACATTGCTGGAGAGCCAGGCCAACTCATGCTCTCAGCAAAGAGAGGTTAAAACTGGAGGAGAGGTATTTTTGGGATAACTGTAGCTGTAGGTCCTGTTATCCTAAAGTAGTTGTGTGAAGTCATGAGTACAGATTTGGCAATTGGCATACTCCTCCATCAAAGCCCACCTGTCAGCCATGTCTGCCTGTCTTTTCCTCTATCCACTTATGTTCAGGCATGGGATCAAGCAACTCCTAAAAGAGGTACAGCACATAAGATCCCCAAGGAAGCCCTTGCCCCCTCTTTGGGACCTCAGCATCATACTGGAAAAGCACACTCCACCACCATTTGAACTAGCCTTTTCAGCAAATCTCAAATTCTGCACCTGGAAAACTATCTTGCTAATAACACTCACTTCTGCTAGGAGAATCTCAGAACTGCAGGCACTTATGGCTGTTCCACCCTTTCTTATTTTTCACAAGGACAAGGGTGTCCATGAGGGTTAACCCCTCCTTCATGCCTAAAGTGGCAAGTGAGATATGCCTCAACCAGGCCATTAACCTGCCTGCATTCTTTCCCAAACCCAAAGAACAGGAGGGGAAGACTTTTTTACTCCCTAGATGTGCACAGATAGCTGAGATTCTGTTTGGATAAAACTAAATCTGTTCATAACTCATACCTGCTGTTTGTCTTATTCATGGACTCCAAACTGAGCCAGCCAGATTCTAAACAAACCACTCTAAGCTGAATTTCTTAGTCCACCTCCTTTTGTTACTCACAGTATAGCAAATCCTTACCCTCCTGCCTTCAAGCTCTCTCTACCAGGGCAGTGACAGACTCGGGGGGCCTTTTACAGAGAGGTTTTTGCCAGAACAATCCTGGAAGCTGCCAGCTGGTCTTCTGTATGCACTTTCCCCTACATAACTGATGCCTTTAAGATCCAGAGCTGCTGTTGCTAAGTCAGTCCTCTCTGGATACTTGGGACAGCTCTCTCCTCTAACCATCCTCTCTTCTGTTCCGTTGATCTTTGGGAATCACCCATCTGTTTGGAATACTGCAACAGTGATCTCCGTCAGGACATAATACAGTTGAGTAAAGCCTTACCAGTAGATGTCCTACTGAGCACTGTTGCAGTATTCCTTCCCACTTTTGGATGCCATCTCTTTACCTCTTACTGCCCTGTCTGCAGGATTCTAGGACCGAGGGGACTCGCTCCTTGCTTAACCCCTCCTGGTTGGCCAGTAGTTCTCAGAAGTCTTCAGGTTGCTGGCTTGGAGATAGTCTGAGGATTTGCACTTATACATCCACTTATTTATCCCTACATATCCGAGATGAGGTTATACATCCAGTGTATGATCCAGGAAAAGTTAAGCTTTTGGTACCCCGACTGGAAGTCAGAAGTGAAAACCCCATCTATTTGGAATACCGTAGCAGTGATCAGTAGGACATCTGTTGTTATGGTAAGTTCTTACACAACCGTAGTGTACTTTCTCTAGAGTCCTGATCAAATATGAATATTACCTCTGGTCTCCCCTGAAAAGAAGCTGTTGGTCTAGTGGGACTGACCCGGTTAACAAGGCATAAATAAAATAAAATGAGACCCCAATTCAAAAAGTGGTTTGATATTCATACTGTTTCTAAGCTTGCCATGTGGCATACATTGTAACTGTAAATTGTTTTTTTAGTGGTTTAAGTTAAATGCATGTGTGCAGCCATTTTTTTCCAAGATGTTATGCAATGTCAGTAATTTATGATGTGTGTGTAGCAGAGTGATTGCAAGTACTAGTAGTTCTGTAATACATTTTTCTGTGGTGAGAGTAGGAAGCAGGTGGAGATATGCTCTAGAGAGAAGAGAGGAATGAAGGTCAGCAGGACTAAGACAGAATATATGTATGTGAATGAGAGGGAAGATAGAGGAATGGTGAGGATGCAGGGAGTAGAGTTGGCGAAGGTGGATCAGTTTAAGTACTTGGGATCAACAGTTCAGAGTAATGGTGAGTGTGGAAGAGAGGTGAAGAAGAGGGTACAGGCTGGATGGAGTGGGTGGAGAAGAGTGTTAGGAGTGATTTGTGACAGACGAGTACCAGTAAGAGTGAAAGGGAAGGTTTACAAGAGGGTAGTGAGACCAGCTATGTTACATGGGTTGGAGGCAATGGCACTGACAAAAAGGCAGGAGTCAGAGCTTGACGTAGCAGAGTTGAAGATGTTAAGATTTGCACTGGGTGTGACTAGGATGGACAGGATTAGGAATAAGTATATTAGAAGGTCAACCCAGGTTGGAAGGTTTGGAGACAAATCCAGAGAGGCAAGATTACGTTGGTTTGGACATGTGTTGAGGAGGGATGCAGAGTATATTGGGAAAAAGATGCTAAGGATGAAGCTGCCAGGTAACAAGAAAAGAGGTAGGCCTAAGATAAGGTTTATGGATGTGGTGAGAGAGGACATGCAGGTGGTTGGTGTGACAGAGCAAGATGCAGAGGACAGGAAGAAATGGAAACAGTTGATCTGCTGTGGTGACCCCTAACGGGAGCAGCCAAAAGAAGAAGAAGCCCAAATTACTGAAAAAGTTACTGTATCTGTGAGGTTCAGTCTACCCACCTGAATAAACAGAACAATGCTGCTGCATGAAAGGTACCTTCTCTTATCTTAGGTGGCTTGATATAAAGACGAGGCATGCTGCCATGCTGTAGTTAACAAGGGTTTGGGTAATGGCCTTGGTGCAGATATCCATTCAAGGAAGGGGAAAAAATGAGTACTTCCCTTCTTTCATGAAGAAGAGAGCATAGAATTTGTCTGCTGACTGCCTGTTCTGTTTGAGAGCAGAAGTTACCTTATTTTTCTGCTTTGTTTACCACATAGATGGTGTAACCTTCCATGTGCATGCATGCCAGTTACATATGGAAACATTGCACTTATTAGCATTTTGATTGTTTACCCATAAATGTAAAATGCTTCTTCACATCATAAAGTACTTGCCTCTTACCTCCAGGTAGAATGAATGGGGAGATGCTTTAAGCAGTGAGGGTTTTGAGGGCCATATGCTGGTATGGTGGTGGTGGAGTGTTGGGGGAGGTTTTGAGCTTGCTAATCTTAATCAGGAAGCTGCTGTTGGCTCTGTATCTGACAATAGATGGCTAAATGGACAGAGAGAGAGAGAGACCTACGCTAGTACTACTAAAATTGTCAGACAGGTTTTTGTATGATTTCTACTGTGCTGTTGCATAGTCACAAATTTATGTAAAGGTGAAACCTAAATAAAATAGGCTGGGATGTAGCTAGTTTGTTGATGTAATTTAGCTTCTTTGATCAAATGAACATAGATTAAAAAGTTTTCACAGGATGTGTCTTTACATCTGTTTATTTGGCCTTGTAAAACAGAAAATGAACAGCTGGAAACAATGGAAGAAGCGAGTTTAGGCATGAACAGAGTGCTCTTTTTTTAGACTAGACTGTTAAGAGACAGTCATACACAGAGCAGGGAAGCAGCTGCAAAACCTTTATTTTATGTTAATTTATTTAACTGGAAAGGGTCTGCCTTTGCTTGCTGTTTCTCTCCCACACCACGGTTTATTTGACGTCAGTACACCAACATAGTTGCTATGGTAGGAAATAAAAAAAAAAGGAGACAGCATAGCAAATCAGCTGTCTGAGCTGTTTATATTCATGAAGGTAATCGGAGATAAGATTTAGCTGCAGGGCTTACTGAATGTTGAAAATGACTTGGGCCAGCTTTGTCGTCATTTGCAGATGCGTGTGTTTATTTTTATTGACATAATTTCTCTCCCTTCCCATTTGCACCCCCTCCCTGTTCAACAGCTGCTGTTTGGAGCAAACTAAATATAGTACCAGTATTGGAAGTGATTACAATAACAGAGGGACAAGCATCTTGTGTAAACACCTACAGAATCTCACTTCTGTAGGTCTTGCTTCTCACTTAAACAGTTTTCTTTTTTTCCCCTTTTTCTCTGATATGCTTTGTTTTATTCTCCATCCCAACTTATAGATAAAGTTATAAGTTTCCATCTTGCCCAGTGACCTTGATTGGCATTTCTAAAGATATATCTTAACCTGGCCTGCTTCATGTGGACCCCCCGACAACACACACACTTATTTCTTATATTAATGACACTGTGACTTGCTGTCTTTAGCTTAGAAATTAGACATTGTTAAAGTTTACAATTGCGCTTGCCACACCCTTCCAGGTTGACAATTTTGGGTCCTGCATCCAGGCATACCTCTCAAGTGTCCCTGGTTTTGTCTTCAAGTTTTGCTCTGCACTCATCTAAAATCCATTACTTTTCGAGAAAAGATGGTGGAGTGGCAAAAAAAAAAAAAAAAACACTATTATTTATACATGCTGATCTAGCATACATAGACCCGGAACCCTGAGTAACATAACTGCCTCCTGCCAGCACATTAACATTAATATTAGTGCCTTAAATGCAGCTGGGCTTGCTTAGACTTCTGCATTTGGAAGCAGTTCCTAAAATTGACTTTTTCAGAAAATGGTGCAATATGGACTTTTGTTTTTGCACAAAAAGGGTTTGCATGCAAAAGCAAAAATTCATGTCAGCCATTAAACATCTTTGAGTTTGTAATCCCATTTCATGACTGAAGTTTGTGGATTACTTGGGTGGCTCAAGAATGGATTAAAATGTGGCAAGTTTGATTAGGAACTGAATGAGTGGTTGTATGAAATTTAACTGAGAAAGGATCTCTCTCTGTACCAATTGTATCAAATGTTGCCATAAATGTCATGATAGAGAGGTGACAGGGAAGGTGTTTTCCGTTGTGAATGATAATAACATCTCCAAATAAGATAAACAACATGGTCAGCTTTAAGGATACTTTGCAGTCATCTGGCAGCTAGGTATTGAGGTGTGGTACTGGTTTCAGGTGGCATGCTCAGTATGTAATACTGCATATACTTTAGTCTTTAAAGCATGGGCGCTACTGTTCTATGACTTGATTCAGGTTAAAGTGGGCTGACTTGTGTGGGCTGCCCCACCTCCATCCCAGTCCTGAGTACTAAGTTGGCAAACAGTAATATAACAAAAGGGTTCTATCATTTCTGCATCTGGAATGATGTTGGTTTCCTTGTGTAGCTGTTTCCTGTCTCCTTATACAGTGTATTTTATTATTTATTTATTTATTTATTTACATCTGTTGACCGGGAAAATCTGACTGGACACACGTCCTTTTTCAGCGGAGGCTCTGGGAGAAAAGCTTCACAATAAAAACAGCAATTAAAAACAACAATTAATTACAAGTGACAAGAAATATAGGTAGGTTTTGTTTAACAATAGTAGTAAACAGTTATAGTTCAAAATGAAATTAAGTATTTAGTTAAATGGTACAACACTTATATCATTGGTGCCATAAAAACTAGCAAGCATTTTAATAGCTGAGCTAGCAGCTATTACCCTTGAATAACAGTGGCTAACATTACAGCTGATATACAGGTTTACAAGCATTGTATTTGGCTGCAGTCCGAGGTAGTTAGAGGGGTGGAAGAAAGGGATTAGAGAGGTTGGGGTAGAGATGTTAGAGAGGTTTGTTACAGGGGCATGCCCAGTGCTCTTTTAGATGAGATTTTAGAGCAGCTTTGAAGTTCGTGCGTGATGACACAGAAGTTATAGTGTGATGAAGATTATTCCATAATTTTGCTGTGGAATAGGAGAAGAGAGCTTCTCCAGCAGAGTCCCTGGTTCTAGTTACCTGTAATTCATTTTTGTTGCTGGAGCATAGTGGTCTGGTGGTATGATAGGGCTGGAGTAGATTTTGGAGGGAGGGGACTTTTAGAGGATGATTTAGTAGTTTGTGGGCAAATGAGAGTTGGTACCATTGAAGGAGGTGAGGGAGTTCTAGCCAGCCTAGTTCAGTAAGTGAGGTGTAGTGGTGGCTACGGTAGTTTGCACCAGTGGCAAACCTTGCTATTTTGTTGTAGCAAGCTTTGAGTTTACCTAACTCACTTTGCCTTAGGTTGGTAAATATTGGAGAGGCGTAGAGTAGGGTGGAGATAAGGTGGCTATTTGCAGCTGAAATCTTGACTGTTTTGGTGAGGAATTGCTTATTTATGTATAAAGATCCTAGTTTTTTTGTGTACCTTTTTATGGTTAACGAGATGTGGATGTCAAACTTAAGGTTACTGTCAATTTCAACTCCAAGTAGTTTGGTGTGGTCTGTTGGGGGGATAATGGTGTTGTCATTGGCTTTAATATTAAATTGGTGGGTGTTTAGATTGTGTTTGCTGGGTTGGATAATGAGGAGTTTTTATTTGTTTGGGTTAAGTATTAATTGTGCATCTAAAAGCCAAATTTCAACTGAGGAAAAGGCTTCCTGTGTGGTCTTTTGAAGTTCAGTTAGGGAGTGGGCTAAGCAGATGATGGTGGAATCATCTGCGTACTGTATGAGAGTGGCCTGTTTGGTAGCAGAGGCTAGATTGTTAGTGAATATGGAGAAGAGTAAGGGTCCAAGGATGGATCCTTGGGGAACACCTATTGAGACAGGGAGTTGGGGGGATATATCATTATGCCAAACAATGGATTGATGGCGGTCAGTCAGGTAGCTCTGGAACCAGTTTGTGACAGATTGAGAGAAGGATAAAGTATTGAGGACAGTGATGAGTTGTTTATGAGAGACCATGTCAAATGCTTTAGATAGGTCTAGGAAAGTTGCAGAGGCGAAATAACCATTGTTTTTATGTTGAAGGATTGTATTAGTGAAAGCAAGTAAGGCAGTGTTTGTTCTGTGGTATGGTCAGAAACCATGTTTTGTGTTAGGAGGTTGTTAGTAAGGAGGTAGTTTAGAACTTGAGAGTGAATGCATCTCTCAAGTATTTTTGATAGAGGAGACAGAATTGCTATGGGCCGGTAGTTGGTGAATTCTGTGGAGGGCCCACCTTTGTGGAGGGGGATAATGTGAGATATTTTCCATTGTGAAGGGACATAACTTTCAGATAAAGATCGTTTAATCAGGAAAGAAGTACAGGAGAGTATACAGAAAATGAGGTTGGCGAAGAAGAAGTGGGATTGTCAAAGAGATGAAGAAAGTAAACAAGAGTATAAGGAGATGAGGTGCATGGCAAAGAGAGAGGTGGCCAAGGCTAAGGATAAGGCGTATGAAGAGTTGTATAAAAGGTTGGACACTAAGGAGGGAGAAAAGGACCTGTACCGATTGGCTAGACAGAGGGACCGAGCTAGTAAAGATGTGCAGCAGTTAAGGGTGATAAAGGATAATGAGGGAAACGTACTCACAAGCGAGGAGAGTGTGTTGAGCAGATGTAAAGAGTACTTTGAGGGGTTGATGAATGAAGAGAATGAGAGGGAGAGAAGGTTGGATGATGTGCGGATAGTGAATCATGAAGTGCAGTGGATTAGCAAAGAGGAAGTAAGGATAGCTACAAAGAGGATGAAGAACGGAAAGGCTGTTGGTCCAGATGACATACCTGTGGAAGCATGGAGGTGTTTAGGTGAAATGGCAGTGGAGTTTTTAACTAGATTGTTTAATGAAATCTTGGAAAGTGAGAGGATGCCTGAGGAATGGAGAAAAAGTATTTTGGTACCGATTTTTAAGAATAAGGGTGATGTGCAGAGCTGTAGTAACTACAGAGGGATTAAAGTGATCAGTTACAGCATGAAGTTATGGAAAAGAGTAGTGGAAGCTAGGTTAAGAAGGGAGGTGATGATTAGTGATCAGCAGTATGGTTTCATGCCAGGAAAGAGCACTACAGATGCGAAGTTTGCTCTGAGAGTGTTGATGGAGAAGTACAGAGAAGGTCAGAAGGAGTTGCATTGTGTCTTTGTGGATTTAGAGAAAGCATATGACAGGGTGCCTAGAGAGGAGTTGTGGTATTGTATGAGGAAGTCAGGAGTGTCAGAGAAGTATGTAAGAGTGGTACAGGATATGTACGAGGGTAGTGTGACAGCGGTAAGGTCTGCGGTGGGATTGATGGATGCGTTTAAGGTGGAGGTGGGGTTACATCAAGGATCAGCTCTGAGCCCTTTCTTATTTGTAATGGTGATGGACAGGTTGACAGACGAGATCAGACAGGAGTCCCTGTGGACTATGATGTTTGCAGATGACATTGTGATCTGTAGTGAGAGTAGAGAACAGGTGGAGGAGACCCTGGAAAGGTGGAGATATGCTCTAGAGAGGAGAGGAATGAAGGTCAGCAGGACTAAGACAGAATATGTGTGTGTGAATGAGAGGGAGGATAGAGGAATGGTGAGGATGCAGGGAGTAGAGGTGGCGAAGGTGGATGAGTTTAAATACTTGGGATTAACAATTCAGAGTAATGGTGAGTGTGGAAGAGAGGTGAAGAAGAGAGTACAAGCAGGATGGAGTGGGTGGAGAAGAGTGTCAGGAGTGATTTGTGACAGACGAGTACCAGTAAGAGTGAAAGGGAAGGTCTACAAGAGGGTAGTGAGACCAGCTATGTTATATGGGTTGGAGACAGTGGCACTGAGAAAAAGGCAGGAGTCAGAGCTTGATGTGGCAGAGTTAAAGATGTTAAGATTTGCACTGGGTGTGACGAGGATGGACAGGATTAGGAATAAGTATATTAGAAGGTCAGCCCAGGTTGGAAGGTTTGGAGACAAAGCCAGAGAGGTAAGATTACATTGGTTTGGACATGTGCTGAGGAGGGATGCAGAGTATATTCAGAAAAAGATGCCAAGGATGAAGCTGCCACGTAACAGGAAAAGAGGAAGGCCTAAGATAAGGTTTATGGATGTGGTGAGAGAGGACATGTAGGTGGTTGGTGTGACAGAGCAAGATGTAGGGGACAGGAAGAAATGGAAACAGTTGATCTGCTGTGGCGACCCCTAACGGGAGCAGCCGAAAGAAGAAGAAGAACTGGGTAGACTAGGGCTTAAGCTCCAATTTTAAGGTACTCAGCTGGGAGGTTGTCAGATGCTAGTTTTGTGGGCTTTAGTTTCGATAAGAGTTTTTTTATGTTGGAGGTAGGGATAGGAGAGAGAGAGAATGCAGTGGGCAGGTTACTAGGTGTAGTTGGAGGGGGTAGGGGAGAGAGGTTGTGTTGTTTTGCTAATGATAGAACAGGTTGTGTGAAGCAAGTGCTAAAAGATGTGGCAATGTTTTCAGAGGCGTTTGTTTTGTTTGGTGGAGGGGTTCCTACTTTTCCTGGGTGGAGGATGGAGTTGATGGTTGACCAGAATTGTTTAGGGTTGTTTTGGGTGGAGTTCAGGGCAGACTGGTAATATAGGATTTTGTCCTGTTTTATTCATTTTTTGATTTTGTTACGTAATTCACAGAATGTCTGTCTATCAGAGGGTTTCTTTTGTATTGCGCCAGTAACATGACATCTCATCCTGGCCAGGGACAGACAGGTAGATGTTTTCAAGTGTTGCTGATTGTGATTGCCATGCATAGGAGTATCAAGTCACTGGTATTTCAGCATACCACATACATACGAGCATATTGATGCAAAACATATCCAAAAGCATGTTGTCAACTGTGTATTAGGTGGCACTGGCATTCCTTGTTCTGTTAGTCATGACAGTAGGAAATACTAAGACGTTTTTGTGAAGTATGTAATTTACAACTTGAGTACTGCCTGTAGTACATGAAAAGCA